>NC_133331.1:231976144-232283870 GCF_042186555.1 Aquarana catesbeiana | reverse complement strand
AGCAGTGGGACTTTCCCAATTGCGGTGGTGCATTCGAAGGGAAGCATGTCTGAATTGTCCCACCACCCAACTCGGGGTCATACTACTTCGATTATAAGGGGTTCAGTAGTATTGTGATGTTGGCAGTGGTGATGGCGAATTATGAGTTCCTATATCTGGATGTAGGGAAGAATGATGTCTGATGGAGGAGTGATCGCCCAGACAGAATTTTACCGGTGTTTTCAAAATAGCACCTTGGGGTTGCCACCTCCAGAGGATAATGTTTGCGGGCTTCAAGTTTGTTTTTGTGGCGGATGAGGCCTTTGCGCTGGGGGAACATCTGATGAGGCTGTTTCCCCATGAGGACCCTGACCCCAGAGCAGAGGGTTTTTAATTACCGGCTGGCCCATGCCAGAAGAGTGCTCGAGAATGCCTTTGGCATGGTGGCCAGCTGGTTCTGGTTTTTCCTTACGGCCATCAACATGGCCGAATACAAACTAGACCACATTATCTTGAACTGCTGCATTCGTCACAATTTCCTTCGGAAGAATGTAGCTAACTATCTGGCCTCAGTTACAACTGAGGCCGACTTTTCACCAGATCAAATAACAATGATGGTGCTTGAAAGTGGCTGTCCTGGCTTGCCCCCCCAAAGCACCCGAGAAGTACAGCAAAACTATGATGAGTACTTCGTGGGTAGGGGGGAAATTACAAGAAAATCTGGAATCTGTTTAATAATTTTTTTGTGAAAAACTAAACTCATATTTCATTTGAATTTCTGTTTGTGTCTCTTATCTGTCTCCTAGGTTTTTAAATGGCCTTTTATTTTTGGCCATTTTCTTCAATAGTGCAAACGTAACTTATTTGATACATGAGGTGACAATCTCTTCCTCAGCTAACTATTATGTTGTGCTGCTACACACACACAATGTTATTGTTGGTAATGTATGTAATGCATAAACGATAAAAATAATCATCCTTTTTAACTCCATTAGTTAATTGCTTGGAGTCCAAAAAAATGGCCTGATTTTGGCCAATTTTACAGCACAGTGGTGGTTATTTACTAAAGGCAAATCCACTCTGCAAAGTGCACTGAAAGTGCCCTTGTAGTGCAAAGTGGATTTGCCTTTAGTAAATAACCCCCATTGTCACTGTAACTACACCTTCTTAAAAAATAAACTGGTATTGAGCATTGAAAGAAGAAGCTACACATTGTTGAGTATAAAACATTATATTCCAAGCACATTCACATGTGCATTATAAACGGTTTTGGAACAAACCAACATCTTGGTATATAACATGTATGTTTGACATAAATTTGCCTTTTTGGGACTAAACAGGCATGTTTAAAAAACATAACATACACATCCCCAACTCAGGAACTTACAAAGTTCAGCTTTGCTAAAGTGAAGGCCATATGAGATATTAGTATGTCAAAACTGTGTTGATTTTGCCTTCATCAGATGGGGTGATCTCACCCCTGTAAAAGGCAAATTTTGAAGATGCACACGAATTGGGACTCAAAATTTGGATTTCCCTCATGATCCCATGCCTAAAATGTGTGTATTTTCCCTAAATCTATTTTGCTAAAGCCACAAAACACGCATTGGGGGGTTATTTACTAAAGGTAAATCCACTTTGCACTGCAAGTGCACTTGAAAGTGCACTGAAAGTGCACTTGGAAGTGCAGTCACTTTAAATCTAAGGGGTAGATCTGAAATGAGTGGAAGCTCTGCTGATTTTATCATCCAATCATTTACATGCTAAAATGCTGTTTTTTTTATTTTCCTTGCATATCCCCCTCAGATCTACAGTGACTTTACTTCCAAGTGCACTTTCAGTGCACTTTCAAGTACACTTGCAGTGCAAAGTGGATTTGCCTTTAGTAAATAAACCCAGTGTGTCAACATGTGCTATCTGCCCTCATGGGATATCAATGTACCCCTTCCTCCAAACTAAAGTAGGTGAGAGGAAGGGGTTGCACCCACAAAACACGTCCATTGATACCCTATGATGTGAGCTAGCACATGTTGACACACTGGGCCTGATTTCAGAAAGAACAATCCACTTTGCCCTACAAGTGCACTTTTAAGAGCACTTACATTGCACTTGTAGTGCAAAGTGGTTTTTCTTTTTTTAAATAAGTCACAATGTGTCAACATGTGCTAGATCCCATCATGGAGGATCAATGGACGTGTTTTGAGGGTGCAACCCCTTCCTCTCACCTACTTTAGTTTGGAGGAAGGGGTTGCACACACAAAACGTGTACATTGATATCCCATGATGGCAGATAGCACACGTTGACAGACTGTGTGCATCTTCAAAATTTGACTTTGCAATTAATTTAAAACTTTTAAAACACGTACAACAATAAAGACAGCTTTAAAAAAAAAAAATTTTAAATTTGCCTAAAATATCAATGATGTTGCTCAGTCTTTTTTGATCATCATGAATACTTTGCTTCATCTTTTCTAAATCACGATTGCACACCATGATCTCACTGATGAGTACTTGTGCGCTTGCACTGCTGAAGTGAGTTTCTTCTTCGACAACATCCACATCACCTAAAAATAAAAAAACACACCATGTATCATAAATATGCAGGCATCCATCTATTACCTGAAGCTGTGGTCAGACACTGACCTGTCATCACCTGTCACCATTTCGAACACTTCACCCAGCACTTCCTGAACCTCTGCATCTACATCCTCAGGTTGTGTGCTGAGTTCCCTTTCTTCAGTAGGTGTAGGGTTACTGGTGTCTTCAGATGTCCCAATTCTTTTCTTCCCTATGTGAATACAAAAAAGGAATACTTAGCAGACAGATATTTTAGGCTAGAAATAGTAATATGAAACATTGCTTGGAAGTGTTGTCCAATTGTCTGTTTTGGCAGTTCCAAGCTGAAGACATGATTTTTTTCCCCTTTCAAAAGCTGGAATACTTACCTGTTTTGTGCAAGTTTCACACATGGAGAGACCCCTAGTATCCACTGCATGGGACACCATAAAAAGGTTCTTATGGTGTCCCACACTAGTGCTCCTGCATCCATATGTGTAAACAGCTGCTGAGTGTCCTCTCCTTACACTGAATCAAGTTATCATTTCATTATAGTTTCAAACACATCTAGACAACAATGTAAAAATGATTTTAATCAAAATAGGCATGAACAAATGTAGTTAACCTGCATCTGCCAAAAACGTATTAGTGGTCGAATGAACAATGTTTAATACGAACGATTCCTGTGCCCACGAACCTCAAACTTGGCATTTTAAACTGTACAACAGTAAAGAAAAGCACATGGACCAGCACGAAAGTAATAATAATAATAATAGGAAAACAGGACAAAAACTTTTTTGCAGCACTTTCCTGATCTTTCTATACTAATCGTGCTCCCTCAATTTCAGGTCTGACTAGCATTTCCTCAGTTGCTCCTTGGATAGTCGTACCCCAAAAGTCCTGTGCAGACTTCTCACAACTTTAGCCATGATCTTGGCCTTTCTCACGTTTGGGTTTCTGTATGGTCCATGCTTCCCATCATAGTCTGTCCTCTTCAAGATGTCCACCATCTCCACCATCTCTTCAAAGGACATATTTGAGGCCATATATCTCCTCCTGGATAAGGAACTGCCTTGCTCCGGGCTTTCGTTGTTGCTGATAACAGCACACACCTGCTGTGTCTCTGCCATGTGCTCTCCCACTACCCCAAAAGAGACGAGGCAGGGAATACACTATAAAGAAGGACAGGGGCGGAGTTTCACGCGCGGTGTATATAAAGCATAACACGCGGGCGACGTATGTACGATCTGTGAGTGGAGGACGGAGGATCATTAGTGCCGATCGTTCAAATGAAGGTACAATTGTAACTTGGGGCATCAGTGGTTAATGGCGTATACTGCTTATAGAATGAGGCCTATATTGAGACAAGATTAGGAGAGTTTAGCCTGACATTAGGTTTTGTCTTGTGTTGTGTCTTGCAGATAAAATGGTTGACAAATTCACAGCCCCTGACTTCCTGCCCAACAAGTACAGGGAGCTGCCATGTCTCTGGCAAGTCCAATGCAGGGACTATTTGAACAAGCAAAAGAGGAAGGCAGCACTGGATAAACTGTTGGAATTGGTGAAGCCTGGATATACCATGGCAGACATCAACTATTTGAAGGCCAAAATTGGTAGCCTGAGGAGCACATATAATAGGGAGCGCAAGAAGGTCCAGGATTCCCTGAGATCAGGAGCAGCAGCAGATGACGTATATGTCCCCAGGCTGTGGTACTACCACAGCCTGCATTTTTTGTCCGACCAGACGGAACCCAGGCTATCGCTATCAACACTTCCTTCCACATCAGCTGAGGCTCCTGAGATCGAAAGTTTTGTTGGCGAAAAATTTGAGAACCTGCTAGCAAACATTTATTGGCGGAAAGTCCGTCAGCAAATGTTCGATGGAGCATACACACGGTCGGACTTTCAGCCAACAAGCTCACATCCAACATTTGCTGTCTGAAAATCCGATTGTGTGTACGCGGCATTAGACTCCAACATCCATCTTTTTAAGCACTTGGGATGGGGGGAAAGTGAGAAGGGGAAACAAGCCACAGTTCAATACAGCATTGCCTAGAACTTTTCGCTGCTCATTCCCTTCTGCCCCACCACCTCCAGCTGCATCAACATTACATATTGACAGCCTGGGTTTTCCAGCGTGTGCGCTATAAAGGAAAAAAGTCCTACAATTTTGAAAAAAAAAAACAATATTCTTTACTTTCTGTTATTAAAAAACATATCCAATAAAAAATGTAATAAATTGAATTCCTTAAAAAATTTAGGCCAATATGTATTCTGCTACATATTTTTGGTAAAAAAAATCCCAATAAACATATATTGATTGGTTTGTGCAAAAGTTATAGTGTCTACAAACTATGGTATATATACTGGCGTTTTTATTTATTATTTTTTTTTATACTAGTAATGGCGGTGTTCAACGACTTATAGCGGGACTGCAATATTGCATCAGACAATCTGACACTAACTGACACTTTTGACATTTTGTGGGAACCAGTGTCACTTAGACCCCATACACACTATTAGATTTTCTGCAGATTTTTGTCTTCAGAATTACCAAAACCATGTAGTGCAAGGACCTGCTTGATTGCATACAAATTTAAACTCTTAAGGTTTCACCTTATATTATAAGGTTTTGGCAAATCTGAAGATGAAAATCTGCCAAAAATCTAATAGTGTGTATGGGGCCTAAGGCAATCTATGCATTTTTATCACAATTTTAGTTTTGCAGAAACACCCTACAGTCCATTTAACATGGTTTCCTATGGATGTAGTTCACATCTGTGCATTTTATAGAAAGGGCCAGGGATTTTTTTCCGGTTTTTGGTTCCATAGACTTCAATGGATGAAAAGCATGTATTAAAAAATGCAAAATGCACCTGCAATATGCAAACTGTAACCTACATAGGTGTGAATCAGGCCTTATACAGTGATCATAGCTAAAAATATGTGCTGTCACTGTACTAATGAGACTGGCTGGGAATGGGGTTAAACATCTAGGATGATCAAAGGGTTAAATGTATGACTAACCAGTGTTTTTATGTTTACTATGCGCTATTTTTACCAAGGGATGTGGTGGATTTTGGATTTTATTCCCAGCCCTGCCTTGTTTACATAGGCAGAGCTCTGTTTTGTGTGTCTTCTCGTCGATCAGCAAGTGCCAGCAGACATCCATTTGCCAGTTTAAACACAGCACAGCTCTGGCAGCACGTGCCCCCTACATGAAGATCCGTACATGAAGTACATGGTAGTACATGATCTGGCACAGGAGAGTTGCTCTGCCGCCATGCTCATACGTGAGGTGATCGCCAAGCGGTTAATCAGAGCCACGGGGAGGCCTTTTCAGATATATTGAATAAGCTGTATAAGGATAATATCAATACAATGTTATAGGAAGGGGTTTTTTTTGTTTTTTTATAATATATAAATTGGGGACAGGTTTTATTTAACATAAATGGAAAGTTAGGAAATCTGAAATACAGAGTTGGAGGCAGAGCTCTATTTTTTCTACTAAAAAGCTGGTGGATTTCTTCTGGATGAATGGTGCAAAATCTTACTACACACAGCTCCAATTTCTGTGTTAGCATTCCAAGAAGGACTAAAGCTGTTTTGAAAACAAAGGGCAACCTAACTCCTTAGTCGATAATTGATTTTAGCACATTGATATTAATTTTAATGGTGCAAAATACTGCAAAAACCTAATGTAAGCATTCACACGCAAGATGAGTTGTCCTGCATTTTGCAATTAATAGGCTCTCTACGCAGTGAAAAGACCTGCTAACTTTAAAGGAAACCTTTATTGGGAGAAATATAAAGGCTGTCATTGCTAGTCACCTGTCTGTGATGTTGACCTTCTGGCTTTAATACTTGTAAAATATGTTATTTATTATTAATATTATTATTAATATACAGGATTTATATAGCACCTAAGTGCACCCAAGAATGTAGCCCTGGATTATATGGCAGCAGCAACAAGACTGTTACCCAGCAAGATTATGCTGGAAAAGAGGAGCAGGCGAGGTGAGTAGCCAGTCATTAGACATATTAAAGAATGCATCTGGTTTGCATTTTAAAGATAGTTTTCAACTAAACAAAAGAAACAAGTTTTCCTGCTATTTGATTTTGGTTATTTAAGTAGATAAGAGGCCATTGTAAAGAATGAGGTCAGACTTGGAAATTAATCCATAATAATGACAGGCATACAGTGTCTGAATTCTAGTTCCCCAAAGGAAGCAAAGTGTTTCTAAGGAGGTAATTACTCAGGAAGTACAAACAGCCATATTTTTCAATGAGTTAAGACTTGGACAAGGCTTGGGTTGAGTTGTGTTTCTTCTCAGTGGAGAGACACTTAGGGGCAATTTATCATATTCCCTACTTGAAAATATAGTGTGAAAGTGCCACACGCATGCACATGTACAAAGACACACACGCAGACACACACACTTTTTCTTGTGTGTTACTCAATGCTGGACACTTGTAAAAAGACAGATTTTTTAGAACAAAATACTTCCTGTGCTAACCTTTGTCTTTAATGTAAGGATCTGTCTATATTTTCTGCACAAATAAATACTTTTTCAGAAAAGACTTTGTTGTTAAAATTTAAGAATCTATTATAAGATGTTTAAAGTACCAAATTGTCCCTAATATATTGTATTGATTTACCAAGTTCAACAACTGGAATTGATTTACTAAAACTGGAGAGTGCAAAATCTGGTTCAGCTTCCAGGTTTTTTTTTTTTTGTCAAAGCTTCTTTGAACAAGCTGAAGTTAGAAGTTTGACTGCCATGTATAGCTGCACCAGGATTTGCACTTTCCAGTTTAGTAAATCAACCCTAGTATATTTTAGTAATAGCAACATGGGTGTAGGAATGAAAATTATGCACAAATTCTGCTGCCTACAGGCAGCCTGTGCACTCTTGTTCATTGCAGGTACAAATTGGTGCTGCTGGTTGCACATCACTCAGGTAGGTGATGGCATCTATCTACCCTATAGTGCAGCATAGGGTTTGTTGCTAGAATAATTAGATGTGATGTAAATTGTACAATGCTTTGAAAATCATTTGCTAATGGACTTCTCTACTGTTTTTACGAATCTAAAAATGCTAATGCGCAAAACCACGATAATCAAAAACACTGGAAAGGAGCTGCCTACATATAAAAGTGTACTCACATAACTCAAACAAATAAAAAGAAAAATATGTGGCGCTCACTAACCCTAAATAAAATGAACAAATAATAAAGTGCAATAATAATTTGGCATACAATAAATAAATCCTAGGTCACAATATAAAGCAATAAAGAGCAATAAGGCCCATCATAAAGTACAATCAAGTGCAATATACTGAATAATAAATCCAAAAAATTCTAAAACATAATACAAGGCAATGGAAGCCTGTCATAAAGTGCAATAGTGAGTAATATGCAATAATAAAAAGTGCAATAAGAAATACAGAATGAAGCTATTGTCTCATTCAGAGTGAGTGCAAAAATAAAAAATGATAGCGATGTGCAAAAAACGTGACACACAGATGTGGTGGTTGGGAGTTGCACCACACTACTTATTGGATTGCACTCAGTTACATTCTTATGGACACTTGATTGTGCGTTTGGGATATTTATCACACACATCTGTGTGTCACGTTTTTTGCACATCGCTATCATTTTTTATTTTGAATAATTATAAATTAATATTGCACTTTATTATTTGTTCATTTTATTTAGGGTTAATGAGCGCCACATATTTTTCTACTGTTTTTACGCCATCCTGAAGACTTTCTATTCTGCAGAGTGAGAGGGTCCTTCACCTTTTTTTGCTGCCTGGGTGACATGTATATGGTGATAATGAGGTCTAACAAAATCCAAAATGTGTGGAGAGAAAGGTGAAGTGGTATCAAACACCATGCTATTTTACCCAAAATTCCTAGGTCAGTAACATACACTCTAGTTTGCATCTTATTTGTATGGAGAAAAGATTATGAAGTTTCCATATTCATGTTTGATCGAATCAAAAGTCTGTTCCATGGGCAGTGGCGGCTGGTAGTATTTTTTTTGTGGGGGAAGCAATCCATGCGATGCCACCCCCCCCCAGTCAGTTGGTCACCGACCCCGCACTTACCCCATCTAGGATCTAGGTCATGGGCAACGCATCCTCTGGGTGGTGGACAACGGCTTCCCCTGTATCTCCTCTCTCCTCTTGGCCAATAGGGTGACAGAACTCAGGACCCGCTTCTTGGTTGGCCGGGAGGAGAATCATCAAGACAATAGAGAATATTAATGCACTATTGTCACACAACTGGGTGGGCTCAGAGGCAGTGCGCTCTGAGCCCACCCTTTTTTTAAAGCTCTAATCGTGCTTCTAAAAAAAAAAAAAAAAAAAAAACCACTACATTGGAATTCATGTGTCCGGTGCCCTGCATGTAGATTAGGGGCCGGGAGCATGGATTAGGGGGGCGGTATCCCTGCACCCCATATGGACTGGCCTTCACTGTTCCATAGCTGCCAACTGTCCCGGATTTCCCGGGACATTCCCGGGACTTGGACTTCATTCCCGGATTTGTGGTGTCCCGGGAAATGTCCCGAATTTGAATCCGCCGCCGCCGCTAGAGGTCGGCGGCCGGCGGAGACATTGTCTCCGCCGGCCGCCATTTTGTTGAAGTTCAGGAAGACGGCTGGGGGGTGGCTAGACGAAGCTTCTGCGTCGCCGCCCACCCCCTGCCCCGCTCCGCCTCGGCCCGCCCCGCTCCGCCTCGCCCCGCTCCGCCTCGGCCCGCCTACCCCCCCTGCCAGTCTGATATGGAAAGGGGCGGGGGGTCTAGGTGGGGGGGAGCGCGCGCACCGCTGTGGGACACCTGAGGTGAGTGGGGGGGGCACTGGGGACACCTGATGTGAGTGGGGGGGCACTGGGGACACCTGATGTGAGTGGGGGGGCACTGGGGACTCCTGATGTGAGTGGGGGGGGCACTGGGGACACCTGATGTGAGTGGGGGGGCACTGGGGACACCTGATGTGAGTGGGGGGGCACTGGGGACACCTGATGTGAGTGGGGGGGGCACTGGGGACACCTGATGTGAGTGGGGGGGCACTGGGGACTCCTGATGTGAGTGGGGGGGGGCACTGGGGACTCCTGATGTGAGTGGGGGGGGCACTGGGGACACCTGATGTGAGGGGGGGGCACTGGGGACACCTGATGTGAGGGGGGGGCACTGGGGACACCTGATGTGAGGGGGGGCACTGGGGACACCTGATGTGAGGGGGGGCAATGGGGACTCCTAATGTGAGGGGGAGCTCCGCCGGGGACTCCTGATGTGAGGGGGGCTCCGCCGGGGACTCCTGATGTGAGGGGGGCTCCGCCGGGGACTCCTGGTGTGAGGGGGAGCTCCGCCGGGGACTCCTGGTGTGAGGGGGAGCTCCGCCGGGGACTCCTGGTGTGAGGGGGGGCTCCGCCGGGGACTCCTGATGTGAGGGGGGGCTCCGCCGGGGACTCCTGGTGTGAGGGGGAGCTCCGCCGGGGACTCCTGGTGTGAGGGGGAGCTCCGCCGGGGACTCCTGGTGTGAGGGGGAGCTCCGCCGGGGACTCCTGGTGTGAGGGGGGGCTCCGCCGGGGACTCCTGATGTGAGGGGGGGGCTCCGCCGGGGACTCCTGGTGTGAGGGGGAGCTCCGCCGGGGACTCCTGGTGTGAGGGGGGGCTCCGCCGGGGACTCCTGATGTGAGGGGGGGCTCCGCCGGAGACTCCTGGTGTGAGGGGGAGCTCCGCCGGGGACTCCTGGTGTGAGGGGGAGCTCCGCCGGGGACTCCTGGTGTGAGGGGGAGCTCCGCCGGGGACTCCTGGTGTGAGGGGGGGCTCCGCCGGGGACTCCTGATGTGAGGGGGGCTCCGCCGGGGACTCCTGGTGTGAGGGGGAGCTCCGCCGGGGACTCCTGATGTGAGGGGGAGCTCCGCCGGGGACTCCTGGTGTGAGGGGGAGCTCCGCCGGGGACTCCTGATGTGAGGGGGAGCTCCGTCGGGGACTCCTGATGTGAGGGGGAGCTCTGCCGGGGACTCCTGGTGTGAGGGGGGGCTCCGCCGGGGACTCCTGATGTGAGGGGGGGCTCCGCCGGGGACTCCTGGTGTGAGGGGGGCTCCGCCGGGGACTCCTGATGTGAGGGGGGCTCCGCCGGGGACTCCTGATGTGAGGGGGGGCTCCGCCGGGGACTCCTGGTGTGAGGGGGGGCTCCGCTGGGGACATCTGATGCAAGGACGGACTCTGCTCGGACATCTGAAGCAAGGACGGACGGCTGGTGGCAGGCGACGTGGCTGGTGACACGCTCAGGGATCCCACTGACTCTGCATTATGGTGAGTTGAATGATTTCATTTTATATTACAATATAATAATAGAAATAATGCGCTTCAATCATCCTGACACCATAACAACCATGGTGCTGGGATGATTGAAGTGCTAACACCAGGTGTTTGGAGTATCTTTATCTGCTGATTGTTAAACTTTCTAGAATACACATATTTCTATTGTGTAGGATCTGGGGCTGCTGTCCCGTCATTTCCCTCTCTCTCCCCCTCTCTCCCCCTCTCCATCCCTCATTCATTTCAGACTCTAACCACACCCTCTAGAGCCACGCCCATTTAAGCCACGTCCACAATTTCGCGTAAACCACGCCCATTTTTCACCGCGACGCGCTAAGCTGTTCCAAAAACATAATTTGTAATTTCTTTGTAAGGTTATGTAAGCTTTGCCAGATTTGTACCTATGTGTGAAAACATAGGGCTAATATCTTGAAAAACTTTATACAAAAATGCAGTGTAATGTAAAGGGCCTGAAGCTGTCTGACAAGAATACAACAAATGCATTTTTCCTTGAACTTGCTTTTAAGGGAAAAGCATGCAAGTGATCTCAGAAACACCAGTTAGAACACATGAGAATAATAATGGACAATGGAGGATAAAAAAACCTGTACATGTATGATTTTATATGTTTATATATCATGCGACCGCTGTGATTGGCTTTCACAGTAGTCAGATGATAAAGAGCCTGTTCCACTGGTTCCAGATCTTAATCTGTGACCGAAAGCTGTCAGTCGCAGCTCAGTCAGTGTGCTGGGAGGGTGCAAAGAACATGCTCTCAGCACTCAACCTCAGGCTGCTGAGGATGCATATATGTAGGGAATGAGCATTAAAACCCACTTTTTTGACACTGTGTGTGTGTATATATATATATATATATATATATATATATATATATTTTTTTTTTTTTTTTTTTTGCCAAGAGTTTGAAGTGCGTTTTCACTTTTGCAGTGAAATTTGAGAAAACCCCACTGAATGTTTGTTGTATGTCTCCATTCATAGAGCATACGTAAATTCAAAAACACTTCAGAGTAGGTCTCCCCCAACAGAAAGGCTTAGGGCTGGCTGATTACAGTTCTCATAAGCATAAAATGCAGAAGTCCAGCTTCTAAATCCTTAACACTTTGTTAGGACAGACAATATTAAAATTCAGTTTACAACTTATAATGGGATCTGCCAGCACAGTACAGACAGGGTTAATTATGGCAAAAACACAAATCCCCAAATCCCCTGCCCCCCATTAACAAAAAGAAAAAAGCAGAACATTTCAGTACTAGAGTTTCCAAAAAAAAGAGCATGTGAAAAGGCAAGCAGTATATTTCAAATATTTTTTACAATGTAAGGCTATTTAAATGTTTAAAGTGTTTTAAACCTTGGACAGGAAATCTGAACAAAGCACATATTGCTATAGTGTTTACTTGCCTCTCTACAAAGCACTAAGTATAATTTCTGTCTGCTGTCTAGTTTCTCTGTTATCACCATGAATCACCTCTGACACATTTTTCCAAGAGGTAAAAAAGTGACAGGAGGGATCCCCAGCACACAGTGTGTGATTGACAGCCTCTGTTCTCTTCCTGTGTGCTGTGTGTAGGAGGGTGTGTCCTTTCCCTCCAATCAGCTCTCAGAGCTCTTGTGCAGTGTGTAACTGGAGCTCCTCACTCCCTGCTTTGTAAGTCTGTGAAAAATCATCTGAGTTTTACAAGGATGTACAGGACAAATGGCTGCAAATAAACAGGTACAACTTATTTAGGAGGATTTATTTCACCGGTGTCTATCATGTGAGGCTAGTTATTTTACTGGGTATAGATAAAGGTTTGCAACCACTTTAAAATATATAAAGTAAATGTTCTCCCAATTTGGCTGAAAAAGTAGAAATACACTTTAACCGCTTGCTGACCAGCCGCTGTCATTTTACGGCAGCAGGTCAGCACGATCCCGCGAACCGTCGTAGCTACACGTCGGCTCGCGGGATCGGGTTAGCAGGCGCAAACGCGTCCACTGCACTACAGGGGTGCCGATGCTCGTGGCCGACAGGTCGCGATGACCTCCGGCCACGAGCAATCGCGAGCACGAGGGACAGAACACGGAAGTGTGTGTGTAAACGTCACACACGATCAGTCACTTCCTCTAGTCAGTCCCCTCCCCCTTCAGTTAGAATCACCTCCCAGGGAACACACTTAACCCCTTGATCGCCCCCTAGCGTTAACCCCTTCACTGCCAGTGACATTTTTACAATAATCAATGCATTTTTATAGCACTGATCGCTGTATAAATGCCAATGGTCCCAAAAATGAGTCAAAATTGTCCAATGTGTCTGCCATAATGTCGCAGTCACAATAAAAATCACAGATCGCTGCCATTACTAGTAAAAAAAAATAATAAAAATGCTATAAATATATCCCCTATTTTGTAGATGCTATAACTTTTGCACAAACCAATCAATATATGCTTATTGCGATTTTTTTTACCAAAAATATGTAGAAGAATACATATTGGCCTAAATTGAGAAAAAGTACAAAATATTGTGTTTTTTCAAAATTGTCACTCTTTTTTTGTTTATAGCGCAAAAAAAATAAAAATGATCAAATACCACCAAAGGAAAGCTCTATTTGTGGGAAAAAAAGGACGTCAATTTTGTTTAGGTGCAGCATTGCACGGCCGCGCAATTGTCAGTTAAATCGATGCAGTGCCGAATCGCAAAAAATGGCCTGGTCATTCAGCAGCCAAATCTTCCTGGGCTGAAGTGGTTAAAGTATACCATACATTCTCTTTGAGCATAGTTTTGTATGCATGTGATGTAGTTTTCGTGTACTATGTACTTATGTATCTCTTTTTTGTAGTCTATAACTCATTACCAATTGTACCCCTCCCTCATTTCGTAACTCTTCAGCACAGGAAATGATCTATGGTACATATTCATTGCGCAAACACTTCATTTAGCTCAATGCACACCAAACGTGTTGGGTAGTTTTTGAACTTTTGATTATTTAGTATTTTTGTTATTGATTTTTTGGATTATTTGACTGATTATTTGGGGTTTTTGGATAAAATACATTCCTCTTTTCATGGGGTTTTTACATCCAATACATTGTTCTAGCCATTTCCACTTGCAGCTGTATCCTATTCTGCTTCCCCATTTGTCCAGCTAACATAATGGGGTTACAGGGACAGCCACAGGCATCCATTCTCACCTTTCCTATAGCCATCAAGTCTTTGCCCATAACATGTACAGGTCTCCTTTTTTTTGTCCTTGCCTTCCATCCTTGGCATCATTTTTCTTCTAGTGTTGTTTGTTTGCTAGCTGATTGATACTTTCCCAGCTGTTGGGGCTCTCTGATCCTTCAAGTATCTGCAGCAAGTTCAAGTGTGTCAAAGCTGCTGAAAATTGGTTTATACTTACATGCCCTGTTTAATGGTTTTGCACAAAGCAGCCCCAAACCTCCTCTTCTGGGGTCCACCATTGATGCTGATGCTTTCTGCTTCTCCTTCTCTCTGTCTGCCCCATAGCATATTGCTTGCTATTGAGGCAGACTGTGGGCGCATTCCCAAGCCAGGCTGAGTGTCTGTATATATATATATATATATATATATATATATATATATTACTCAGATAAGCTTACCCTCACATAGAAGAATTTCAGCATGTACCTATGAAAGCATACAGGAGGAACACGACAATTAGAGATTTATTAGTAAGGTCTGAATATCGGCCGAGGGAATATCAATCTAAAATGACCTTTTTGGGTAAAAAGAGGAATGGCTGTTTTCCTTGCTTGAACTGTATCTGTTATCTATTGATGAAGGGTGATCATTATGTTTATTCAGTTAGTGGTGAAAAAATTACTGTAAAAGGTTTTCATACTTGTCAATCCTCATATGTTATTTATATTCTAATATGTCTGTGTCATTTGATTTACGTTGGTGAAACCACACAGAAAATAATCACGTGCCGACCGGGCCATAGCCAAAAGATGGCTACAGTGCAGTTGGCTTATTCTGGGTGGGCGTCCTCACAGAATCGCGCACCCGGGAACATCCGTGACCGTCGGGTCCAGGGGTCCCGGCGCATCACGGATCACAGTAAACGGCCACTGATGATGTCATGACGCCGGTTCCTCCCTCCCCTCTCTGTTACTCCCTCCCCTCTCTGTACTGATCCGTACAGTGTGAGAGAAGAGAGGGAGAGATCGTTTGCAGCGCTGTGGACACTACAGATCCAGCCCACAGCGCTGCTCAGTGCCCATGCTATAGCAATACTCTGCCATATTATGGCAATACTCTTCCACTGCCATACTATGGCAATACTCTGCCATACTCTGCAATACTATGGCAATACTATGGCAATACTCTGCCAATACACTGCCAATAAATTTTAACAGAAACAAAGAATTTTTTTGGGGGGGGTTTTACCGAATTTTCAGTCTTTTTTGATTTATAGCGCAAAAAATAAAAAACCCAGCGGTGATTAAATACCACCAAAAGAAAGCTCTATTTGTGTGAAAAAAGGACAAACATTTCAAATGGGTACAGTGTTGCACGACTGAGTAATTGTCATTCAAAGTGTGAGAGCACCGAAAGCTGAAAATTGGTCTGGTTAGGAAGGGGGTTTAAGTGCCTAATGGTCAAGTGGTTAAAGATAGGATTGCCCAGCATCGCAATACCATTAGACACAATCAGCCAGGTTTGCCTGTTTCCAGGCATTTTCTAGAGCAAGGTCATAGTGATTCAGATTTGCGATTCATGATTTTAGAGGAGGTACCTAGAGATCGGAGAGGGGGTGATAGGATACTCAAACTAAGGCTGGATTCACACCTATGCATTTTTAGTGCTTTTTGCATTTTGCAGATTTGCACTACAGAACGTGTTCCATAGGAAATCATGTTAAATGGACTGTAGTGCAAATCTGCAAAATGCAAAAAGCGCTAAAACTGCATAGGTGTGAATCCAGCCTAAAACAAAGAGAGGTTTGGTGGATAAATAAATTGAGATCATAGCACCCTGAAGGAATGAACAGAGATTATGACCTATATTTGTTTTTATAGACTTGTGTGAGATGTATTTTATGTTTCTTATAGGTTTAATGGATATATACTGGACAGGAAAGATGGAATACACCCTGAACAGGACTTTGGCTGACTCAACAGCCTTATTCAAATACAGGACTTTTTTGTGATTATTTTTGTGTGTGCATTTATGCAATTTTTTCTATTTTTTTTTTCATTTTTTGATCCTTTATATGCCGATTTATTTGTTAATTGATACAATAACCAAATTTGTCCTCTATTTTGGATAATTTAATTGTTAGATGTATGATATTTATACATTAAGGATGTTTTTTTCTAGAGGCTGTTTGAGGTAGGTTAGCAGGTTAAACTGCTTCTCACTAATTAGCGGTAATTGATTGAGTGTGATACACCTGTGAAGCTACATCCTGTAGTGTTGAATATAAAAGTATGTGGTTAGTAATGGATTGTTGCAAGAAGCCTGAGGAAGAGCATGAGATGCTTGCAACTGTACATTGGCTGTTATTTGTAACCCTTTCATATCTTGAGAGCAATTGATACAATATATGATTTTTGCATTGGAGAATGTGTCCCTTTCTTTTTTCCTATATATATATATATATATATATATATATATATATATATATATATATATATATATATATATATATATATACACACATATACATATATACACAGCACCCCATATTGACAGAAAAACACAGAATTGTTGACATTTTGCAGATTTATTTAAAAAGAAAAACTGAAATATCACATGGTCCTAAGTATTCAAACACTTTGCTGTGACATTCGTATATTTAACTCAGGTGCTGTCCATTTCTTCTGATCATCCTTGAGATGGTTCTACACCTTCATTTGAGTACAGCTGTGTTTGATTATACTGATTGGACTTGATTAGGAAAGCCACACACCTGTCTATATATGACCTTACAGCTCACAGTGCATGTCAGAGCAAATGAGAATCATGAGGTCAAAGGAACTGCCTGAAGAGCTCAGAGACAGAATTGTGGCAAGGCACAGATCTGGCCAAGGTTACAAAAAAAATTTCTGCTGCACTAAGAGCATAGTGGCCTCCACAATCCTTAAATGGAAGATGGGATGACTAGAACCCTTCCTAGAGCTGGCAGTCCGGCCAAACTGAGCTATCAGGGGAGAAGAGCCTTGGAGAGAGAGAGGTAAAGAAGAACCCAAAGATCACTGTGGCTGAGCTCCAGAGATGCAGTCCGGAGATGGGAGAAAGTTGTAGAAAGTCAACCATCACTGCAGCCCTCCACCAGTCGGGGCTTTATGGCAGAATGGCAGCCTCTCCTCAGTGCAAGACACACAAAAGCCTGCAAGGAGTTTGCTAAAAAACACCTAAAAGACTCCAAGATGGTGAGAAATAGGATTCTCTGGTCTGATGAGACCAAGATAGAACTTTTTGGCCTTAGTTCTAAGCGATATGTGTGGAGAAAACCAGGCACTGCTCATCACTTGTCCAATACAGTCCCAATAGTGAAGCATGGTGGTGGCAGCATCATGCTGTGGGGGTGTTTTTCAGCTGCAGGGACAGGACGACTGGTTGCAATCGAGGGAAAGATGAATGCGGACAAGTACAGGGATATCCTGGACGATAACCTTCTCCAGAGTGCTCAGGACCTCAGACTGGGCCAAAGGTTTACCTTCCAACAAAATAATGACCCTAAGCACACAGCTAAAATAACAAAGGAGTGGCTTCACAACAACTCTGTAACTGTTCTTGAATGGCCCAGCCAGAGCCCTGACTTAAACCCAATTGAGCATCTCTGAAGAGACCTAAAATTGGCTGTCCACCAATGTTTACCATCCAACCTGACAGAACTGGAGAGGATCTGCAAGGAGGAATGGCAGAGGATCCCCAAATCCAGGTGTGAAAAACTTGTTGCATCTTTCCCAAAAAGACTCATGGCTGTATTAGTTCAAAAGGGTGCTTCTACTAAATACTGAGCAAAGGGTCTGAATACTTAGGACCATGTGATATTTCAGTTTTTCTTTTTTAATAAATCTGCAAAAATGTCAACAATTCTGTGTTTTTCTGTCAATATGGGATGCTGTGTGTACATTAATGAGGAAAAAAATGAACTTAAATGATTTTAGCAAATGGCTGCAATATAACAAAGAGTGAAAAATGTAAGGGGGTCTGAATACTTTCTGTCCCCACTGTATCTAATATATTTTATATATATATTTTTTTTTTTTCAATTTTTTATTTGTCTATATATGAATGTAAGCTTATAAGCAAAAATAAATACATTGTCAGCATTCAAGTGTTAAGGGAAACAAACAGAGATGGTAAGCTAATAAACCTTTCTTTTATAATGCTGTTCAATTCTAATGGTGCTTAGAAGTCTTCCATGGCCTTGCCACTCTCTTCTGACTGGGGAAATCGTCAGTACTAAGAACACAAAAATAAGAGAGTGCTCTAACATTTATTAAAATATTTGCAAAAAAATAAACTCACAAGCATATCATCATATAACAAGTTCAATGTCTCTTCACTTCTTCTCCCATTTGTTGTATTTACACCTCTGGAGGGTGTTTATTATTTTGCATTTACAGTGCTGGTGCAAGGATTTTTGACACCCTAAGCAAAAACTCATGCCGCCCCACCCCTGACTTCACCCCTTTGCCCTGCCCATGTATATGGTGGAGGTGACGGGGTTAGAGGTTTTTGCACCACCTCTCCACCTATTTTCACCATTAGTGGTGATTAAATACCACCAAAAGAAAGCTCTATTTGTGTGAAAAAAATGATAAAATTTTCATATGGGCACAGCCTTGCATGACCATGCAGTTGTTATTCAAAGTGCGACAATGCTGAAAGCTGAAAATTGGCCTGGGCAGGAAGGGGGTGAAAGTGCCCGGTAGGCAAGTGGTTAAAGCAGTATTATATATATTTTAGAGGTTCAAGCAGGCAGTGAGAAGGTGATACAACGTCTCCACACTGCCTATCTAATGCTCTCTAGAGGGTGATCTGAATGTGGATTGCTCTTCAGAGAGCAAAGCCAGTGTGAATGAGCTGTAAAAGTAAAAAATTAAGCAAGTAGAGGGAGGGATGGACAGAACACACAGACATCATGCATTATTTTCTCCCAGTCAGAGTCTGTAATAAACAGGATCTCTGCTGGTAGAAAGGAATGCATTAGGTCTGTGCTCTGTCTTTGTGACACTGCCACTAAGGCTCATCAATAGCCTGGTGTCTGAATAAATACAACATAAACAGCTTTGTGAGAGAATGCTGGTCCTGTTCTTCTCTTCCTCCATTGTCTGCACTAAGAGAACAAATTGTGTCTATGCTGCTGCAGAACATCCTTCTTCCTCCTCCCTGAAGTAAACATAAAGAAGAAAAAAACTCACAGTGGAGTTAAAGAGCTGAGCGGTCATTTTAGCTTCTTCTTCTTCCTCCTCTGGTACTGAAGTTAACCACTTGCCGCCCGCCCTATTACCAAATGACGGCGGCAAAGTGGTTTGATATTCCTGACCGGACGTCATATGACGTGATCAGGAACATTGAGCCGCTGCGCGCCCCCGGGGGTGCGCATCGTGGCAATCGTTGTTGCGGGGTGTCAGTCTGACACTCTGCAACACCGATCTAGGTAAAGAGTCTCTGACGGAGACTCTTTACCACGTGATCAGCCGTGTCCAATCACGGCTGATCATGATGTAAATAAAAAGAGCCAGGGATCGGCTTTTCCTCACTCGCGTCTGACAGACGCGAGTAGAGGAGAGCCGATCGGCTGCTCTCCTGACAGGGTGGGTCTGGGCTGATAGTTTATCAGCACAGTCCCCCCTCGGATCCTACCCAGGACCACCAGGGAAGCCGCCCAGGACCAACAGGGAAGCCATCCACACTGGACCACCAGGTATGCCCCTAGACCCCCAGGGAAATGCCACTGTGTGCCCAGGCAGCTGCCAATCTGTGCCCAGGCAGCTGCCAATCAGTGCCCACTTCAATGCCTACCACTGCCAGTACCACCAGGGATGCCCATCAGTGCCTCATATCAGTGCCACGTATCAGTGCCGCCTATCAGTGCCCATCAGTGCCCAGCAGTGCCGCCTATCAGCACCACCCTATCAGTGCCCAGTAGTGCCACCTTTCATTGCCCATCAGCATTGCCTATCAGTGCCCATCAGTGCCACCCAGTGCCATCCATCAGTGCCCATCAGTGCCGCCTATCAATGCCCATCAATGCTGCATATGAGTGCCACCCATCAGTGCTGCCTACCAGTGCCGCATATCAGTGCCCACTCATTTGCGCCACCTCATCGGTGCCGCCGTATAAGTGCCTGTCAGTGCAAGAGAAAACTTACTTATTTACAATTTTTTTTAACAGAAACAAAAGCAAAACTTTTATTTTTTTCAAAATTTTCGGTCTTTTTTTATTTGTTTAGCCAAAAATAAAAAACGCAGAGTTGATCAAATACCACCAAAAGAAAGCTCTATTTGTGGGAACAAAATGATAAAAATTTAGTTTGGGTACAGTGTTGTATGACCACGCAATTGTCATTCAAACTGCGACAGCACTAAAAAGCTGAAAATTGGTCTGGGCAGGAAGGTGTCTAAGTGCCCTGTATTGAAGTGGTTAAAATGTGGCGGGAGGGGAATGTTGGAAGAACAGCAACATGTAAGGTAAAGTTGCTTATATAAACTGAACAATATACACTGTATGCATTATACCTATCTATGCAGCAGGTGGCGCTGTAGTATTATAGTGTATAGTACATGTTTTCTATGATGTGACAGGATGTTTGTCTATCCTCTCTCTATGTACCTGGATGCTACTGTGTCATGTTCCTAATGCTGTAAGACATGCATTGCTAATCCTCCATGAAAGTAAAGTATTCTCTGCATACAACAAGCTTCCAAGCGCATGATTCATTAACCTGCTAATAGGGAAGGGGGAGGGGGTGAACAGATCATGATTGGCTAAAAAGTATTTCAATTCAAAGATCCCTCCCTCCCCTTAAAGGTTGGGGCACTGGAATACCATCCTCCAGCCCTGCATCTTACAGCTGTGTGCCCTTCTCTGGATATTACAGGCTGGAGATGTGTTTTGTACACACAGAGGTGGGAGCGCTGCTGGTATCAGGAGCCGGGTCTACCTGCAGTCATCATGACAAGCAGGAGACCTGAACTCCAAACTGACATCTTCCCTGAGGCACACAAGGCGACTGCTGATTTGGGTGCTGTGAGGAATTTTTGGGGTTCTATAGCACCCACCTGGCACCAACCCTACTCATCAGATGCCGTAGTTCATGTGAGAAAAGTCCTCCCATCTCTATCACATGGGTGGAGCAAGGGAGGAGACTTGCTCTCCCACTGATCTCTGGCTGTCACTGAAGCATCGGGTACTGCGGCTATGCGGGACAGCACTGTGTTCTGGGCAGACCACTTTCACTGAGCCTGCACTTGGTGCGGATCGCACAGCACTGTTTACACGTGCCAGTGGTGCCTCTCTCAATACCATGCCCATGGCATATTCCCCCCCCTAGTTTCGGCCCTGGCGGTGCCCCGGACTGATGGGCGCTCTAGGCCGGCGCGTGTTCGACACAGGGATCACGTGTCTTCATCATATCCCCCTGATGAAGACACGTGATCCCTGTGTCAAACACGTATAGCGGAGGGGCCAGGACGGAGAGAGCGACACGGAGCACACACAGCAGAAGTTTTCCATACCTTGGTATTGAAGGCTGTTATAGAATGGTGCACTGACGCACCAGTACTATGTGAGTACCCCATTGTGGGGAGTGTTTTTTTAAAATAAATTTTACTTTGCTATATTACACTATATAGTTTCTTTTTCATTCATATACAGTGGGGGCGGAAAGTATTCAGACCCTCTTAAATTTTTCACTCTTTGTTATATTGCAGTCATTTGCTAAAATCATTTAAGTTCATTTTTTTTCCTCATTAATGTACACACAGCACCCCATATTGACAGAAAAACACAGAATTGTTGACATTTTTGCAGATTTATTAAAAAAGAAAAACTGAAATATCACATGGTCCTAAGTATTCAGACCCTTTGCTCAGTATTTAGTAGAAGCACCCTTTTGATCTAATACAGCCATGAGTCTTTTTGGGAAAGATGCAACAAGCTTTTCACACCTGGATTTGGGGATCCTCTGCCATTCCTCCTTGCAGATCCTCTCCAGTTCTGTCAGGTTGGATGGTAAATATTGGTGGACAGCCATTTTTAGGTCTCTCCAGAGATGCTCAATTGGGTTTAAGTCAGGGCTCTGGCTGGGCCATTCAAGAACAGTCACTGAGTTGTTTTGAAGCCACCCCTTAGTTATTTTAGCTGTGTGCTTAGGGTCATTATTTTGTTGGAAGGTAAACCTTTGGCCCAGTCTGAGGTCCTGAGCACTCTGGAGAAGGTTTTCGTCCAGGATATGCCTGTACTTGGCCGTATTCATCTTTCCCTCGATTGCAACCAGTCGTCCTGTCCCTGCAGCCGAAAAACACCCCCATAGCATGATTCATTATTGGGACTGTATTGGACAGGTGATGAGCAGTGCCTGGTTTTCTCTACACATACCACTTAGAATTAAGGCCAAAAAGTTCTATTCTTGTCTCAGCAGACCAGAAAATCTTATTTCTCACCATCTTGGAGTCTTTCAGGTGTTTTTTAGCAAACTCCATGCAGGCTTTCATGCAACTTGCACTGAGGAGAGGCTTCCGTCGGGCCACTCTGCCATAAAGCCCCGACTGGTGGAGGGCTGCAGTGATGGTTGACTTTCTATAACTTTCTCCCATCTCCCGACTGCATCTCTGGAGCTCAGCCACAGTGATCTTTGGGTTCTTCTTTACCTCTCTCACTAAGGCTCTTCTCCCCCGATAGCTCAGTTTGGCCGGACGGCCAGCTCTACTAAGGGTTCTGGTCATCCCAAATGTCTTCCATTTAAGGATTATGGAGGCTGCTGTGCTCTTAGGAACCTTAAGTGTAGGAACCTTGGCCAGATCTGTGCCTTGGCACAATTCTGTCTCTGAGCTCCTCAGGCAGTTCCTTTGACCTCATGATTCTCATTTGCTCTGACGTGCACTGTGAGCTGTAAAGTCTTATATAAACAGGTGTGTGGCTTTCCTAATCAAGTCTAATCAGTATAATCAAACACAGCTGGACTCAAATGAAGGTGTAGAACCATTTTAAGGATGATCAGAAGAAATGGACAGCACCTGAGTTAAATATATGAGGGTCACAGCAAAGGCTCTGAATACTTAGGACCATGTGATATTTCAGTTTTTCTTTTTTAATAAATCTGCAAAAATGTCAACAATTCTGTGTTTTTCTGTCAATATGGGGTGCTGTGTGTACATTAATGAGGAAAAAAATGAACTTAAACGACTTTAGCAAATGGCTGCAATATAACAAAGAGTGAAAAATTTAAGGGGGTCTGAATACTTTCCGTTCCCACTGTACATTGAATCCAGCTGGAGGAGTATTTCTGACATCAGCACTGAGCCCAGGGGTGGCTTCAAAGCGTGTTTCAACTCAGGGTAACAGCTGGGTCACACGCTCTGAGGTGAGCAGATTAGCCAAAGGGGACCACTGAAGTGCACCGGAGCATGTTTTGCAGCACATAGGATACTTCAGCATGATGAATGTTATCACATTTGGACATCACCTGCACGCACTGATTTGGAGTGCTATATAGAACTTTTCACATTCTTACCCTGCAATTAGTCATTGGGGCACTTATGGTGTCTTATATGTATTTAGCACTGTTTATATTCATTTATGCACTTTATTGTTTGGATGTATAATGTTGAGGTTTTTTTATTTATCTAAATTTTTTGCACTGTGCACCTTCATATGTATACGCTTGCACTTTACACTTTATATGTATAAGAACAGCAATATTGCTGAATTTAGATTTATACACACATAGTTGGATTTCGTTTATTTTGTCATAATATATTTCATTTAATTTTTTGGTTTACTTGAGCGCAGTGCATATTTTTCCATTACATATTTGCACAATATATGGGACATGATCTGTGCACGCAGCTATAGGTAACACACGTTGGGCACAGGATCAGTGTGGCTCACAAGATTTGCGCAAAAGTTATAGCGCCTACAAACTAGGGTACATTTTCTGGAATTTACACAGCCTTTAATTGATGACTGCCTATGTCATTTCTTGAGGTGCTAAAATGGCAGGGCAGTACAAAACCCCCCCAAATTACCCCTCTTTGGAAAGTAGACACCCCAAGGAAATTGCTGAGAGCCATGTTGAGCCCATTGAATATTAATTTTTTTTGTCCCAAGTAATTGAATAATGACAAAACAAGAAAAAAAAAATTTACAAAAAGTTGTCACTAAATGATATATTGCTCACACAGGCCATGGGCATATGTGGAATTGTACCCCAAAATTCATTCAGCTGCTTTTCCTGAGTACGGGGATACCACATGTGTGGGACTTTTTGGGAGCCTAGCCACGTACGGGGCCCCAAAAACTAATCACCGCCTTCAGGATTTCTAAGGGCGTAAATTTTTTATTTTACTCCTCACTACCTATCACAGTTTT
Organism: Aquarana catesbeiana; assembly: GCF_042186555.1. Lineage (NCBI taxonomy): Eukaryota > Metazoa > Chordata > Amphibia > Anura > Ranidae > Aquarana > Aquarana catesbeiana. The sequence continues at coordinate 232,259,429 of NC_133331.1, read as the reverse complement.
GAAGGCCATAAAATGCCCAGATGGCACCCCCCCCCCCCATGACCCCATTTTGGAAAGTAGACACCCCAAACTATTTGCTGAGAGGCATGTTGAGTCCATGGAATATTTCATATTTTGACACAAGTTGTGGGAAAGTGACAATTTTTTTTTTGCACAAAGTTGTCACTAAATGATATATTGCTCACACAGGCCATGGGCATATGTGGAATTGCACCCCAAAATACAGACCATAAAATGCCCAGATGGCACAAACCCCCCCCAAATGACCCCATTTTGGAAAGTAGACATCCCAAGCTATTTGCTGAGAGGCATGGTGAGTATTTTGCAGCTCTCATTTGTTTTTGAAAATGAAGAAAGACAAGAAAAAATTTATTTATTTATTTTTTTTTTCAATTTTCAAAATTTTGTGACAAAAAGTGAGGTCTGCAAAATACTCACTATACCTCTCAGCAAATAGCTTGGGGTGTCTACTTTCCAAAATAGGGTCATTTGGGGGGGGGGGGGGTTGTGCCACCTGGGCATTCCATGGCCTCCGAAACTGTGATAGGCAGTGAAGAATGAAATAAAAAATTTACACCCTTAGAAAGCCTGAAGGCGGTGCTTGGTTTTCAGGGTCCCGTACGCGGCTAGGCTCCCAAAAAGTCTCACACATGTGGTATCCCTGTACTCAGGAGAAGCAACAGAATGTATTTTGGGGTGTAATGTCACATATTCCCATGGCATGTTTGAGCAATATATTATTAAGTGACAACTTTGAGCAAAAAAAAAAAAAATTGTCTCTTTCCCGCAACTTGTGTCACAATATAAAATATTCCATGGACTTGACATGCCTCTCAGCAAATAGCTTGGGGTGTTTTGACTTTTATGTCACACATCACCCACTCTTCTAACCACTTGAAGACAAAGCCCTTTCTGACACTTTTTGTTTACATGAAAAAAATATTTTTTTTTTTGCAAGAAAATTACTGTGAACCCCCAAACATTATATATATATTTTTAAAGCAAATGCCCTACAGAATAAAATGGTGGGTGTTTCATTTTTTTTTTCACACAGTATTTGCGCAGCGATTTTTCAAATGCATTTTTTTGGGAAAAAACACACTTTTTAAAATTTTAATGCACTAAAAACACACTATATTGCCCAAATGTTTGATGAAATAAAAAAGATGATCTTAGGCCGAGTACATGGATACCAAACATGACATGCTTTAAAATTGCGCACAAACGTGCAGTGGCGACAAACTAAATACATTTTTAAAAGCCTTTAAAAGCCTTTACAGGTTACCACTTTAGATTTACAGAGGAGGTCTACTGCTAAAATTACTGCCCTTGATCTGACCTTCGCGGTGATACCTCACATGCATAGTGCAATTGCTGTTTACATTTGACGCCAGACCGACGCTTGCACTCGCCTTTGCGTGAGAGCGGGGGGGACAGGGGTGCTTTTTTTTTTTCTTTATTATTTTTTTGCTTTATCTTATTTTTAAACTGTTCCTTTCATTTTTTTTTTTTTAATTTTTATTGTTCTTTCAGGGAATGTAAATATCCCCTATGATAGCAATAGATAGTGACAGGTACTCTTTTTTGAAAAAATTGGGGTCTGTTAGACCCTAGATCTCTCCTCTGCCCTCAAAGCATCTGACCACACCAAGATCGGTGTGATAAAATGCTTTCCCAATTTCCCAATGGCGCTGTTTACATCTGGCGAAACCTAAGTCATGAAATGCTCGTAGCCTCTGGTTTCTTAGGCCATAGAGATGTTTGGAGCCACTCTAGTCTCTGATCAGCTCTATGGTCAGCTGGCTGAATCACCGGCTGCATTCTCTGGTTCCCTGTTGGGACAGGAGAGCCAGAGAAAAACATGGAAGACGGTGGGGGGCATTCCCTCCCACTGCTTGTAAAAGCAGTCTAGAGGCTAATTAGCCGCTAGGATTGTTTTCACATGAAAGCTGACCGCTGGCTGAAAAGAATGATACCAAGATGATACCGAAACCTGCAGGCATCATTCTGGTATAACCACTCAAAGTCCAGCAACATACCAGTACGTTGCTGGTCCTTGTTGGGCATATATTGTAATCTTTTTTTTTTTTCATGCAGCCTGTGGGCTGAACGAAAAAAAGAGATTGATCGGTGGGTATGCCCACCATTAGAATACCTCCCTTCATCCACCCACTTCTAATGATGGGCATACATGCACCGTTTATATATGCCGAAGCATGGGGGCTTCCTCCCGCAAAAGGTAGGAGCAAATCGCTCCTCCACCCACTGCTGCCCCCATGCTTCGGCATATATCACCTCTACTGGAGTCACGGCTTTATATATCGTGGGAGCAAACACTGTTGTTGTCAAGATAAATAAATCCGCGCTGCAGCTAAATGGCGTACCTGAAGACAAAAAAATGGTTAACAATAAAACACAGTAAACGGTAAAGTATAAAAAAATTGCATACCTGAATAGCAAACATGATAAAACATAATAACAATAAAACATTGCAAAATAGGATACAGTAAAAAAGAGCAGAACAATAGAGAGAGAATAGAGAGAGAGAGAACAATAAAACGACAACTATTTGTGTTTTTATTTTATATTTTTTTGTGTTTTTTTTTTTTTTGTAACTAACTTTTGTAACTGTAACCGGTTCCAGGTTTGGGTCTCTCAAAATGCGATGGCATCTTGGGAGACCCTGTGTTAGTGTGCCTAGTCTCTGCAATGCTGTACCCTACGCTAATACTCAACTAGTGTATGGTAGCGTTCAAAACATTCACCAATTCAAAGACCAGGATTGTCAGGACAAGAGGGACAATAATAGCGCTTGCTGCAGACATGACATCTTTTTTGGGGGGGTTCGTTGTGTAGGGGTACTCGGGAGGACAAAGAAAATGCCTCTCATGCAGCCGACTGCATTTGGTTGGGGATGTGAATGGGGAAGTACGGGCGCTGCAGAAGTGGTGGGTTCCCAATTAGGATTGGCGAATGCAGGAGGAAGGGCATTATGGGCACGACGGGCCTGTGTTTGTCTTCTTCTTGGTGGCAGCGGGACACTACTTGTGCTTGCCACCTCACCAGCTTGAACTGCACTTATGGGACTCGCCACGTCACCAAGTATTACTGCAGTGCTGGTTCGACTACGACCGGGGTGTACTAGGCCGCTGGTGCTTGCCAGTTCCCCAAAACGCTACCAAAAAAAACTGTTAGCGATCGCAGGGTTCAGGCCTCAGTCTACGAATGCTGCAGTTATGCGTTTAGTGTTTTGTAAGTGACAGTGATCGATCGATACTGCACTTGGGTGGGCAGGGCGGAGGGGCAAAACGCAGGTGCTAGCAGGTATCTGGGCTGATCCCGCTAACACTGCGTTTTTGGGAACCCTAAACTGCTGGGGACGCTAGTATAGATCTGATCGGATCAGATATTGATCCGTTCAGATACTATACCACTAAGGGAGGTGTACGGTGAGTGCGTGGGTGTTAGCGGTACTGGCGCTAACCTAACGCTGCCTGGGGCTGGTGCTTGCCAGTTCACCAAAACGCTACCAAAAAAACTGTTAGCAATCGCAGGGATCAGGCCTGACTCTGCGAATGCTGCAGTTATGCGTTTAGTGTTTTGTAAGTGACAGTGATCGATCGATACTGCATTTGGGTGGGCTGGGCTGGGCCGGGTGGAGGGGCAAAATGCAGGTGCTAGCAGGTATCTGGGCTGATCCCGCTAACACTGCATTTTTGGGAACCCTAAACTGCTGGGGACGCTAGTATAGATCTGATCGGATCAGATATTGATCCGTTCAGATACTATCCTATTAAGGGAGGTGTATGCTGCGTGCGTGTTGGCGGTACTGGCGCTAACCTGACGCTGCCCGGGGTGATGCAGACCTTATCTGACCATAAAACCTGTTATATCACCGTCAGGCAATCAGGGGGCTAAACCTTTATTCGGTAATAAACGGCGGGTGCCCTGATACTATAAAAAATAAATGAACTAACCAGCGTCACCCATAACAGTTATACGGTGATCACTGGTGAAAGGGTTAACTAGGGGGCAATCAAGTGGTTAAAACCTTTGTTAGGTAGTATATGGGGGTCCCTGACACTATAAAACACTGATGGCGAACCTAAATATTTACCTCCCTAACTAGCGTCACCAGTGACACTAATACAGCGATCAGAAAAACGATCGCTTAGTGACACTGGCGACGGGGGGAATTATTAGGGGGGTTAGGGGGGAACCCTAGACCTAAAGGGGCTAACACTAACTGCCCTACACACTAACTGTCACAAACTGACACCAATGCAGTAATCAGAAAAAAAAAAAACTGCTTGGTGTCAGTGTGACGGGGGGGTGATTAGGGGGTGATCGGGGGGTAAAGGGGGGTGTAATGCGTGCCTGGCATGCACGGAAAATACCGAGCCGAGGAGAGATGACATCACTTCCTCCGCTTCTGTTTACTATGCAGAAGCCGAGGAAGCCTGTCATTCGCCAGGAACGATCGTGAGGGGGGAGCCACAAATGAGTGGCCTCCCCCTCACCTCTCATCGCTCCTGACGAGAATCCGACTGCCGCAGGCACCGGGGGGGGTCCGATCGGACCCCCCGCCCGCGGGAAGGCAAGGACGTACCTGTAAGTCCTTTTGCCTGCCCGTGCCATTCTGCCGATGTACATCGTCGTGCAGCGGTCGGCAAGTGGTTAATAATGCACTGTTCAAAGTTTTCCTTAATAATGACATTCAATAAAGTGCTTCTGTGTTCCACCAGTGCTCAAAAATAGAAAAAATTGCCTCTTACCAAATCTCCTTGGTCTCCAGATTTTAGGAGATCATGAACAGCGTGAATTGCAGAGCTTCCTTCAACCTCCCAGGTTCCGCTGTACATCGGCACTGTGTGGAAGTGGATCATATGTTCAGCCATAGACCCCTCAATCTCCACACCAGATCTCATTGTGAGCCTTGAGCCAGCTATTCTTAGTGCTGGGCCATGTTATATATATAAAAAGAAGGAAGACTCATTGCATATCGGCTTGGCACAGCACAAATAATGGAAAATTGTTATCACTTACCGTAATTTTCCTTTCCTGGCCCATCCACATGTCAGCAAATAACGGGTTAACACCTCCTTTGGAGCCCCCAATAACCACATGCTCCAAGCTGAATATAAAAGACAGCCCCTCCCCTAACTAAGATGTTCGATAACTTAGCCTGCGACAGGCCACTAGGGAGGGAGTCCTGTGCTGAAGTGAGAATGGGCCAGGAAAGGAAAATTACGGTAAGTGATAACAATTTTCCATTTTCCTGGCCCATCCTCCCGTCAGCACATAACGGGATATACCAAAGCCAATATAGGGTGGGAGAGAACAAATGAAAAGAGATACTGACAATCAAATAAAAGCTGCTAAAGCCAGAAAGAATTGATCTCTCTTGTCCCAAACTTGCTGGTCGCATATTTAGTTTGTAAGGTTGAATGAAGACCGCACCAGACATTCAAGCTAGTCCTTACCTATATCTTCCAAGCAATCCTGGCATAACTGCCCCAAAGGCTGCCACCCCTCTAGTCAAATAGGCTTGCAATTGTTTCAGAGCAGAAAAGCTTACTTCCTGCATGCCAATCTAATCACCCTGGTAACCCAAGAGCCGATGACTCTTGAGGGCCTGATGGCTAAATGAAAAGATTGTACACTTTCCTCTTTTGACCAAGTACACTGTTAGTAACTCGACCATGTGTAAGAAAACTGAAGTCTTCCTGCTGTGCACTCAGTGCCTCTCAAGTGAAAACTCCAGAAAAACTTTGGAGATAGATGTGGTATCCCTATCTCTGGTAAAAAGGAAAAAGAAAAAGCCACCAAAGGGCCCTTGCCGAAAAGTGTTGCAATCTTTAATATGTGTCTGAAGTAGTTGCTGTCAGAACTAGTTTTACCATGAGGTACTTCAATGGAAATGAAACCTATTGGAGCACAAGGGTGCTCTCAGATCCAAGCCTAAGTCCTACAGGGTCATATGGATTGTCATCTGGAAGAATCATCTGGTCACTGGCTTTTGCACCCATCTGCAGCCTGTGAAAAGATAAGGTAGCGATCTGTACCTTAAATGGATTTTATATGCCAGACCAACCTCTAACGCTGACTGTAAAATGTCAAGGATTTTGGCTAGAGCCGGGAACACAGTAGAGAAAGCTTTTGCTGAATAGACAAAACAGGCTTCTTTCATATCCTCTCCTATGTAGCGTTCATGGATGATCTTCTGGTCACCAGGGTCTGAACAACCTCAGATGAGAATCCCTGGACCTCTAGTGTAGCCTATTCCATAGCCAGGCTATTAAAAGTAGTCTTATTGGATTGTGGAGCTGTTACTGACCTTGCCATAAAGGATTTAATTTGGCCGGAGACAAAGATCAAACAGAAAATTCCATGGCACTGTGAACCTCTTGTCTGACGGAGTCTTTGCATTGGTATCCTGTTGCAAATATCAGAAAAAGACTTTTGGTGTCCCCTTTTTAGGCAATGTAGGCTACTACTGTCTTGTTGTCAACCCCTTGAAAATCTTGAAAGGCTTGTAATGCTAGAAAAAGGCTTTTTTACATTCAAGATACTTGGGGAGTCTGCGCTTCACTGCCCTCCAATGGCCTTGCACTTGTTTCTTCAGATTGTGGACTCCCCAGCCCCAGAGACTGGCATCAGGCTTCAGAATCATCCTATCACCTGGGCTGAGATGCATGCCTCCGAAAGAAGCACAGTGGCGATGTCCAAAATTTTAGTTTTTGTTGAATTTGTATAGGCACAAAGATTTTCTGATCCATAGACAGCCCAGCTCATAGGCTAAAGAAGGCAAATTGAAACGCCCTCATGTGCCACCTGGCCCAAGGTACCACCACTGCCAACAAGATATTCAAAAAGATTCCTGGTGCTGTGCCAATTCTGTAAAAGGCAGACAACTGGAAGTGACCTCTGGCCACCGCAAATCTTACATGCTTCTGGTGTTCGGCATTGATTGGTACATGGAAGTATGAGTTGTCCAGTCGAATGATTCCGACTGGTCCTCCTGCTGAACTGTACCTGTAACTGTCTGCATGGACTCCATCTTGAACCTCTCAATGTATATGAACACATTCCATTCCTTCAAACTGAAACAGGTCAGGAGGCTCCTGCCTTAGCTACTAGAAAAATTGGGGAGAAAGGCCCCCAGATGATTCTGGGGGCTATCATCTTACACTTAGGCTCCCTGGCCCCAACTGGAAGAGACTGGTTGGACGCACCTTTAAAAACAGCCATCTTAGCAGCTTGCTCTGGACTTATTTCATGTCAAAAGTAACTTTGAGATACCTCCATTGTGATCTATTAAATCTGCAGCCTGTCCTATAAGATTTGACCTCCTGCACCCTCTGAAGTTCAGTGGGCTTGAGTGAAGGATGGCGACTTCCTCTTACTAGTCTGTGGCTACAGTCCAGACTTTTCCTCCTGTCATTCGCTTAATTGCGTTGTTCAGCGTTTGGCCAAACAATAACCTCCCATTATAGGAAATTTCGAAGGCTTGTGTAGAAGTTCCGCCTGTCCTCCAGTGGCATAACCACAATGCTATCCTAGCAGTGACTGAGTGCGCCAGCGCTTGTACTAGGTCTATCAAAAGCATCAACCAAAAGTCAGTTGCCAGGTTCCACTCTTTCCAGAAACTGTGCCAAATCTTGCAGTTTGCAATGTTGAATGTAATGCCATTTCTGAAGTTAATATATCGAAGTTAACTATTGCTGGTTGGCAGGCAAAATCTGTCACTGTATAGATTCTGTGCAAGCCTGATGGCCAGATCACCACAGTTTCTGCATTCCAGATGTGTTTCTGCATGAGTGTTCTTGATGCAGTCTACATGTGTTTTGCCACTTTCCCGATGTGTTCCTATAAAGAAACAAAGCAACCTTCTACTCTTGTTGACGGCATTAGAATGCACTGTACTGGTGTGAATTAAGTAATTTGGAATCAAAGTTAAACACTATTCATGCGTTCTTGAAGTAGAAATAAAAACGCACTGGACTGCATCTGGTGTGAACAAGTCCATTGAAGGTAACCAATTTATAAAAAGGCAAAGACACTTGCTGCATCGGACACAAGAGGGCAGCAACCACCCCTAGAAGTGCAGTGCATAAACATACAGCAGCCATTTTATCTGGATAAAGCTTAGGGAACCTGTTACTGTAAATTGGTCTTCTGACGAGGTCTCTGTCATCCTCCATCAACGAGCGATTTACGCTCTATTATTGTTGGGAAAAGACCATCCTCCAACGAGCGATTTACGCTTTGTCATTATGGGAAAAGACCATCCTCCATCATGAGCAATTTACGCTCTGCAATTCTGGGAAAAGGCCATCCTCCATCATGAGCGATTTACGCTCTGCAATTATGGGAAAAGGCCATCCTCCATCATGAGCGATTTACGCTCTGCCATTATGGGAAAAGGCCATCCTCCATCATGAGCAATTTACGCTCTGCCATTATTTGAAAAGGCCATCCTCCATCATGAGCGTTTTACGCTCTGCCATTATGGGAAAAGGCCATCCTCCATCAGCGATTTATGCTCTGCCATTATTGAAAAAGGCCATCCTTCATGAACGAGCGATTTACGCTCTGCCATTATGGGAAAAGACCATCCTTCATGAATGAGCGATTTACGCTCTATCGTTATGGGTGTTGCTTGTGTTGTGGATATTTGCAGCATACTTTCTGCTATAGCTGCCTTAACCAGTTGCCGACCGCCGCACGACGATGTACGTCGGCAGAATGGCACGGGCAGGCATAAGGACTTACCTGTACGTCCTTGCCTGCCCGCGGGCGGGGGGTCCGATCGGACCCCCCTGGTGCCTGCAGCGGTCGGATTCTCGACTCATTCGTGGCTCCCCCCTTGCTTCCTCGGCTTCTGTATAGTAAACAGAAGCGATGTCATCTCTCCTCGGCTCGGTATTTTCCGTTCCGGCGCCGAGGAGAGAAGACATCGATGTGAGTGCACAAACACTACACACACAGTAGAACACGCCAGGCACACTGTACACCCCCCATCACCCCCCGATCCCCCCTGATCACCCCCCAATCACCCCCCCCCGTCACACTGACACCAAGTGCATTGGTATCAGTTTGTGACAGTTAGTGTGGTAGGGCAGTTAGTGTTAGGCCCCCTTTAGGTCTAGGATACCCCCCTAACCCCACCTAATAAAGTTTTAACCCCTTGATCACCCCCCGTCGCCAGTGTCACTAAGCGATCATTTTTCTGATCACTGTATTAGTGTCACTGGTGACGCTAGTTAGGGAGGTAAATATATAGGTTCGCCGTCAGCGTTTTATAGTGTCAGGGACCCCCATATACTACCTAATAAAGGTTTTAAACCCTTGCTTGCCCCCTAGTTAACCCTTTCACCAGTGATCACCGTATAACTGTTACGGTGACGCTGGTTAGTTAGTTTATTTTTTATTGTGTCAGGGCACCTGCCGTTTATTACCGAATAAAGGTTTAGCCCCCTGATCACCCGGCGGTGATATAAGTTAGGTTTTAGGGTCAGATAGGGTCAGCGTCAGGTTAGTGGCAGTACCGCTAACACCCACGCACGCAGCATACGCCTCCTTTAGTGGTATAGTATCTGAACGGATCAATATCTGATCCGATCAGATCTATACTAGCATCCCCAGCAGTTTAGGGTTCCCAAAAACTCAGTGTTAGTGGGATCATCCCAGATACCTGCTAGCACCTGCGTTTTGCCCCTCCGCCCGGCCCAGCCTAGCCCACCCAAGTGCAGTATCGATCGATCACTGTCACTTACAAAACACTAAACGCATAACTGCAGCTTTCGCAGAGTCAGGCCTGATCCCTGCGATTGCACCAGTTTTTTTGGTAGCGTTTTGGTGAGCTGGCAAGCACCAGCCCCAGGCAGCGTCAGGTTAGTGCCAGTAGCGCTAACACCCACGCACGCACCGTACACCTCCCTTAGTGGTATAGTGTCGGAACAGATCGATATCTGATCCGATCAGATCTATACTAGCGTCCCCAGCAGTTTAGGGTTCCCAAAAATGCAGTGTTAGCGGGATCAGCCCAGATACCTGCTAGCACCTGCATTTTGCCCCTCCGCCCTGCCCACCCAAGTGCAGTATCGATCGATCACTGTCACTTACAAAACACTAAACGCATAACTGCAGCATTCGCAGAGTCAGGCCTGATCCCTGCAATCACTAACAGTTTTTTTTTGTAGCGTTTTGGTGAACTGGCAAGCACCAGCGGCATAGTACACCCCGGTCGTAGTCAGACCAGCACTGCAGTAATACTTGGTGACGTGGCGAGTCCCATAAGTGCAGTTCAAGCTGGTGAGGTGGCAAGCACAAGTAGTGTCCTGCTGCCACCAAGAAGAAGACAAACACAGGCCCGTCGTGCCCATAGTGCCCTTCCTGCTGCATTTGCCAATCCTAATTGGGAACCCACCACTTCTGCAGCACCCGTACTTCCCCCATTCACATCCCCAACCAAATGCAGTCAGCTGCATGAGAGGCATTTTCTTTATGTCCTCCCGAGTACCCTTACCCAACGAACCCCCCCAAAAAAGATGTCGTGTCTGCAGAAAGCGCGGATATAGGCGTGACACCCACTATTATTGTCCCTCCTGTCCTGACAATCCTGGTCTTTGCATTGGTGAATGTTTTGAACGCTACCATACACTAGTTGAGTATTAGCGTACAGCATTGCACAGAATAGGCACACTAACACAGGGTCTCCCAGGATGCCATCGCATTTTGAGAGACCCGAACCTGGAACCGGTTACAGTTACAAAAGTTAGTTACAAAAAAAAGTGTAAAAAAACAAAACAAAAAAAACCGAAAAACACAAAAAAAAAATATAAAATAAAAAAAAAATAGTTGTTGTTTTATTGTTCTCTCTCTATTCTCTCTCTCTCTATTCTCTCTCTATTGTTCTTCTCTTTTTTACTGTATTCTATTCTGCAATGTTTTATTGTTATTATGTTTTATCATGTTTGCTTTTCAGGTATGCAATTTTTTATACTTTACCGTTTACTGTGTTTTATTGTTAACCATTTTTTTGTCTTCAGGTACGCCATTCAGCTGCAGCGCGGATTTATTTATCTTGACAACAACAGCGTTTGCTCCCACGATATATAAAGCCGTGACTCCAGCGGAGGTGATATATGCCGAAGAAACCGGAAGCTACGAGCATTTCATGACTTAGATTTCGCCGGATGTAAACAGCGCCATTGGGAAATTGGGAAAGCATTTTATCACACAGATCTTGGTGTGGTCAGATGCTTTAAGGGCCAAGGAGATATCTAGGGTCTAATAGACCCAATTTTTTTTAAAAAGAGTACCTGTCACTACCTATTGCTATCATAAGGGATATTTATATTCCCTGAGATAACAATAAAAATGAGTGGAAAAAAAAAATGAAAGGAACAGTTTAAAAATAAGATAAAAAAGCAAAAAAAAAAAAAAAAAAAAAAAAAAGCACCCCTGTCCCCCCCTGCTCTCGCGCAAAGGCGAACGCAAGCGTCGGTCTGGCGTCAAATGTAAACAGCAAATGCACCATGCATGTGAGGTATCACCGTGAAGGTCAGATCGAGGGCAGTAATTTTAGCTAGACCTCCTCTGTAAATCTAAAGTGGTAACCTGTAAAGGCTTTTAAAGGCTTTTAAAATTGTATTTAGTTTGTTGTCACTGCACGTTTGTGCGCAATTTTAAAGCATGTCATGTTTGGCATCCATGTACTCGGCCTAAGATCATCTTTTTTATTTCATGAAACATTTGGGCAATATAGTGTGTTTTAGTGCATTAAAATTTTAAAAAGTGTGTTTTTTTCCCCAAAAAATACGTTTGAAAAAAATATTGTGTGAGAAAAAAAAAATGAAACACCCACCATTTTAATCTGTAGGGCATTTGCTTTAAAAAATATATAATGTTTTGGGGTTCAAAGTAATTTTCTTGCAAAAAAAATAATTTTTTCATGTAAACAAAAAGTGTCAGAAAGGGCTTTGTCTTCAAGTGGTTAGAAGAGTGGGTGATGTGTGACATAAACTTCTAAATGTTGTGCATAAAATGCCAGGAGAGTTCAAACCCCCCCCAAATGACCCCATTTTGGAAATTAGACACCCTAAGCTATTTGCTGAGTCCATGGAATATTTTATATTGTGACACAAGTTGCGGGAAAAAGACAATTTTTTTTTTTTTTTGCACAAAGTTGTCACTAAATGATATATTGCTCAAACATGCCATGGGAATATGTGACATTACACCCCAAAATACATTCTATTGCTTCTTGTGAGTATGAGGATACCACATGTGCGGGACTTTTTGGGAGCCTATTCACATACGGGACCCCGAAAACCAAGCACCGCCTTCAGGCTTTCTAAGAGCGTAAATTTTTGATTTCACTCTTCACTGCCTATCACAGTTTCGAAGGCCATGGAATGCCCGGGTGGCACAAAACCACCCCAAATGACCCTATTTTGGAAAGTAGACACCCCAAGCTATTTGCTGAGAGGTATAGTGAGTATTTTGCAGACCTCACTTTTTGTCACAAAGTTTTGAAAATTGAAAAAAAAAAAAAAAATGTTTTCTTGTCTTTCTTCATTTTCAAAAACAAATGAGAGCTGCAAAATACTCACCATGCCTCTCAGCAAATAGCTTGGGGTGTCTACTTTCCAAAATGGGGTCATTTGGGGGGAGGGTTGTGCCATCTGGGCATTCCATGGCCTCCGAAACTGTAATAGGCAGTGAAGAATGAAATCAAAAATGTATGCCCTTAGAAATCCTGAAGGCGGTGATTGGTTTTCGGAGCCCTGTACGCGGCTAGGCTCCCAAAAAGTCCCACACATGTGGTATCCCCATACTCAGGAGAAGCAGCTAAATGTATTTTGGGGTGCAATTCCACATATTCCCTTGGCCTGTGTGAGCAATATATCATTTAGTGACAACTTTGTGCAAAAAAAAAAAAAAAAATTGTCACTTTCCTGCAACTTGTGTCAAAATATAAAATATTCCATGGACTCAACATGCACCTCAGCAAATAGCTTGGGGTGTCTACTTTCCAAAATGGGGTCATTTGGGGGGGTTTGTGCCATCTGGGCATTTTATGGCCTTCAAAACTGTGATAGGTAGTGAGGAGTGAAATCAAAAATTTACGCCCTTAGAAATCCTGAAGGCGGTGATTGGTTTTCGGGGCCCTGTACGCGGCTAGGCTCCCAAAAAGTCCCACACATGTGGTATCCCCGTACTCAGGAGAAGCAGCTAAATGTATTTTGGGGTGCAATTCCACATATGCCCATGGCCTGTGTGAGCAATATATCATTTAGTGACAACTTTGTGCAAAAAAAAAAAAAAAAAATTGTCACTTTCCCGCAACTTGTGTCAAAATATAAAATATTCCATGGACTCAACATGCCCCTCAGCAAATAGCTTGGGGTGTCTACTTTCCAAATTGGGGTCATTTGGGGGGGTTTTGTGCCATCTGGGCATTTTATGGCCTTCAAAACTGTGATAGGTAGTGAGGAGTGAAATCAAAAATTTACGCCCTTAGAAATCCTGAAGGCGGTGATTGGTTTTCGGGGCCCCGTACGCGGCTAGGCTCCCAAAAAGTCCCACACATGTGGTATCCCCGTACTCAGGAAAAGCAGCTGAATATATTTTGGGGTGCAATTCCACATATGCCCATGGCCTGTGTGAGCAATATATCATTTAGTGACAACTTTTTGTAATTTTTTTTTTGTCATTATTCAATCACTTGGCACAAAAAAAATAATATTCAATGGGCTCAACATGCCTCTCAGCAATTTTCATTGGGGTGTCTACTTTCCAAAATGGGGTCATTTGGGGGGGGTTGTACTGCCCTGCCATTTTAGCACCTCAAGAAATGACATAGGCAGTCATAAATAAAAGGCTGTGTAAATTCCAGAAAATGTACTCTAGTTTGTAGGCGCTATAACTTTTGCGCAAACCAATAAATATACACTTGACATTTTTTTTACCAAAGACATGTGGCCGAACACATTTTGGCCTAAATGTATGACTAAAATTGAGTTTATTGGATTTTTTCAAAACTTTCGGTCTTTTTCCGTTTATAGCGCAAAAAATAAAAACGGCAGAGGTGATCAAATACCATCAAAAGAAAGCTCTATTTGTGGGAAGAAAAGGACGCAAATTTCGTTTGGGTAAAGCATTGCATGACCGCGAAATTAACAGTTATAGTGACACAGTGCCAAATTGTAAAAAGTGCTCTGGTCAGGAAGGGGGTAAATCCTTCCGGGGCTGAAGTGGTTAATAGGTCTTATGCCCCGTACACACGGTCGGATTTTCTGACGAAAAATGTGATAGGACCTTGTTGTCGGAAATTCCGACCATGTGTAGGCTCCATCACACATTTTCCATCGGATTTTCCGACACACAAAGTTTGAGAGCAGGATATAAAATTTTCCGACAACAAAATCCGACAACAAAATCCATACACAAATCCGACGGACAAAGTGCCACGCATGCTCAGAATAAATAAAGAGATGAAAGCTATTGGCCACTGCCCCGTTTATAGTCCCGACGTACGTGTTTTACGTCACCGCGTTTAGAACGATCGGATTTTCTGACAACTTTGTGTGACCGTGTGTATGCAAGACAAGTTTGAGCCAACATCCGTCGGAAAAAATCCTAGGATTTTGTTGTCGGAATGTCCGAACAAAGTCCGACCATGTGTACGGGGCATTAGAGTTTTGCACAACCCCCATCCTTGTGAGTCAACCTGTGCAATTTCATTGCTTTGCCACTGCCAACTGCATGCAGGCCCAAAATGCACCCTGAGCTTGGCAAGGCATCTTCTGTCATGCTGGCATAAACGCATGTGCCAATTTCCTGGATTCTGTCCCTTCACAGGGTAGGTGGAAACAATTCCTTTAGAGTGTATTGACCACATGCTTAATGAATGTGACAACCTGTTAGGTGTTGTCATCCTGTGAACGTTGGCGGGTCTTATGTTTTTTTGGAGCGTTTGCGTCCAGGGTTTCTGCTCCCAAAATAATGCAAAACACCTTAATTTGCATATTTTCCTTGGGCACTCTTTTAAGAGCCATGTCCCACGTCGCCCCCTCCTACCTTTGCTAATCTTCTGTGCCACTATCATGTGTGGCAAGCTCATATTTGCACAAAATATATGGAGAAAAGCATATTACCTCTCACCAAAAAACATGGAACCCTGTCTCTTTAAGAGCCATCTGCCTTCATCCACTCACCTCAGAAGTCTCTGCAGGTGAGCTTCAGGCAGCATTTCCAAAGGCAGACACAGTCAGAGTCTGAGACAAAAACCAGTCAGACTGTCAAACCCACAGAAGTACACAGCATAGCAAGAGAGACAGGACAGCAAATCCAAAGACAGACAGGAGACTCAGCCAGAATCTGAGGTAAGTCCTTTACCTGGCAGGACTGCAGAGAGAAAAGGGAGAGAAGCCCTCCCAACTGCAGACCTCCAAAATCAGTTACACCATTGCATGGTGTCTGGTGGTTCCCATCTTGTGCTACCCATCTCCCCGCCCCCTGTGACACCATTCACAGCTACTCTCAGACTGACAATAAAGCCAGGAGAGCAGTGCAGTGCGCTGCATATAAAAAGACAGGAAAAACAAAACAAAGGGAGAGGGAATGATGACATTGCAGAGCTCTTATAATACCACACCTGTACAATATATCAATGCTGTTTAAGCATTATTTTGCCCGCAGCTTTGGCACAAGGCACTTCAGTTTTTAGGAAGATTTACTTTCAGCATTCTGGGTCTTCCAACTCCATGAGAGGCTGAACATGGAGGGGTAGGTTCGGCAGGGGGGGATGCAGCAAACAAATTACTTACCAACTGCAATCAGCATGTGGCCTGGAGCATGACCAAAAAAAGAACATCTTAGTTGGGGGAGGGGCTGTCTTTGACAGGAATCTGCACTACCTTATCAAGACCCCACTGGGATTGTATGTGATAGACCAAAGTGGCACATCATTGTGAAGTGGTTTTCAAAATGAAAAGTGTGGCATTTGTATTCAGCCCCCCTGAGTCAATACTTTGTAGAACCACCTTTCGCTGTAATTACAGCTGTAAGTCTTTTTGAGTATGTCTCCACCAGCTTTGCACATCTAGAGAGTAAAATTGTTGCCCTTTCTTCTTTGCAAAATAGCTCAAGTTCTGTCAGATTGTATGGAGAGCATCTTTGAACAGAAATTTTCAAGACTTGTCACAGATTATCAATTGTATTTAGGTCTGGACTTTTACTGGGCCATTCTAACACATGAATATGCATTGATCTAAACCATTCTATTGTAATTCTGGCTATATGTTTAGGGTCATTGTCCTACTGGAAGGTGAACCTCCGCCCCAGTCTCCACTCTTTTGCAGACTCTTAACAGGTTTTCTTCTAAGATTGCAATGTATTTGGCTCCATCCATCTTCCCATCAACTCTGAACAGGTTCCCTGTCCCTGCTAAAGAAACGCTTCCGCACAACATGATGCTGCCACCACCATGTTTCACGGTGAGGATGATGTGTTCAGGGTGATGTGCAGTGGTAGTTTTCTGCCACACATAGCGTTTTAGTTTTTAGGCTAAAATGTTCAATTTTGGTATCATCTGACCAAATCACCTTCTTCCACATGTTTGCTGTGTTCCCCACATGGCTTCTCGAAAATTGCAAATGGTACTTCTTATGGCTTTCTTTCAACAATGGCTTTCTTCTTGCCACTCTTCCATAAAGGCCAGATTTATGGCATGCACGACTAATAATTGTCATGTGGACAGATTCTCCCACCTGAGCTGTGGATCTCTGCAGCTCCTCCAGAGTTACCATGGGCCTCTTGGCTGATTCTCTGATTAATGCTCTCCTTGCCCAATCTCTTGGTAAATTATTAAAATACAGGATTTATATAGCAGCAACAGTTTGCGCAGCGCTTTAAAACATAAGGGCAGACAGTACAGTTACAATACAATTCAATACAGGAGGAATCAGAGAGCCCTGCTCGTTAGAGCTTACAATCTAGGAGGGAGGGTAAAGTGATACAAAAGGTAATAGCTGTGGGAGATGATCTGATGGAGAAAGTAAATGTACAGTTGTTAGGTGGGGGCTAGGATAGGTGGACAACCATGTTTTGGTAGGTTTGCAGTTGTGCCATACTCTTTCCATTTTCTGATGATGAATTGAACAGTGCTCCATGAGATGTTCAAAGCTTGGGATATTTTTTTATAACCTAACCCTGCTTTAAACTTCTCCACAACTTTATTCCTGACCTGTGTGGTGTGTTGTTTGGCCTTCATGATGCTGTTTGTTCACTAAGGTCCCTCAGAGGGCTTCACAGAACAGCTGTATTTATACTGAGATTAAATTACATACAGGTGGACTCTATTTACTAATTAGGTGACTTCTCAAGGCAGTTGGTTCCACTAGATTTTAGTTAGGGGTATCAAAGTAAAGGGGGCTAAATACAAATGAACGCCACACTTTTCAGATATTTCTTTGTAGAAAATGTTGAAAACCATTTATCATTTTCCTTCCACTTCACAATTATGTGCCACTTTGTCACAAAAAATGCCAATAAAATACATATACGTTTTTGGTTGTAACATGACAAAATGTGGAAAATTTCAAGTGAAATGAATACTTTGAGGCACTGTATACCACTTTTTTTAGCATTTTTTTTACAAATCATTCCAGTGAGAACACAAAGGTGTAACTATACAGACAAAAGATGCATTTCCTTATTAATTATTTTTTCATTTAGTATAATCTTAATTTTGGGGATAATCTTGTTCCCCAAAATGTTTTGTTAACTCTTTCTCCTCCTCATAAAACTCATGATCATTGAGCAGTTCCTCCAAATTCTTAGGAATTGAGCTTAATGGTTGCTGTAGGATGACAGTGTGAAGGAGTTTATTACCCACCATAGGTTTATGGTAGGTATTGTTTTTCATATGTTCTGTCTGAATGCTGATTAGGGATGAGCCGAACACCCCCGGTTCGGTTCGCACCAGAACCTGCGAACGGACCGAAAATTCACACGAACGTTAGAACCCCATTGACGTCTATGGGACTCAAACGTTCAAAATCAAAAGTGCTCATTTTAAAGGCTAATTTGCATGTTATTGTCCTAAAAAGGGTTTGGGGACCTTTTTTTTGGGAGCAGTGATTTTAATGATGCTTAAAGTAAAAAAAAAGTGAAATATTCGTTTAAATATCATACCTGGGGGGTTGTCTATAGTATGCCTGTAAAGTGGCGCGTGTTTCCTGTGCTTAGAACAGTCCCTGCACAAAATGTCAAACGGCATGGGTACCCCCCAGTCCATTACCAGGCCCTTTGGGTCTTGTATGGATATTAAGGGGAACCCCGCACCCAAATTAAAATAAGGAAAGGTGTGGGGCCACCAGGCCCTATATACTCTGAACAGCAGTATACAGGCGGTGCAAACAAGACAGGGACTGTAGGTTTGTTGTTAAGTAGAATCTGTTTGTAATCTTGAACGGGTACATTTTTAACGTGTTCAGCTCCAGCCAAAAAATCTTTTATAAGCTTTTTGGAAAACATAGGGAAGGGTTATCACCCCTGTGACATTTGTTTTGCTGTCTGTCCTCCTCTTCAGAAGATTTCACCTCACTTTTTGTCCCAATGACAAATGTTTTTTGAAAATTTGGGTTTTTTTGTGGAACAAGGATTGGAAAGCATTAGTGGAAAGGAGAAATGTTTTTCCCATATTAACTCTTACAGGAGAGAATTTCCCTTCCTAGGGGTATATTTCATCTCACTTCCTGTTGTCTCTTTCCGTTTGCAAGTAGGAGTCATTTGTAAGTTAGATGTTTGAAAGTAGGGGCCTGCCCTATATACTCAGCAAAAATTTGGGCCTTAGGTGTTGTTGTGGCCACAACACTGTAAGCCCTCACAGGGCCCTGCTGTGAAATATTAGATCAAGAATTGTAATTACATGCCCCTGTTGAAAAATGAAAAATTAGGCCTTAGGCACTGGTGCTGGTGCCACAACATTGCAACCCCTCACAGATACTCTAGTTGGAACACAGAAACGAGCCCTGCTGCAAAGTATTGCATCAAAAATTGTAATTACACGCCCCTGTTAAACAGGGGCTGAAAAATTGGGCCTTAGGCACTGGTGGTGGCGCCCAGAACCAAAAATGTTCTTACAAGCTATCAGCGTGATCATTGAGGAGGAAGAGGATAATTACTCAGGATAGTCACTCAGCATCAGCATAGGCAGTCTTTGAAGGGATCTGAGATTTCAAAAAAAATTATTCGGTTACATCAGCATCAGGTGCTTGGTAGCTGGTGGTGATCCAAGACTGATTCATTTTTATGAAGTTCAGTCGATCGACCGAGTCGGTGGACAGACGCACCCTGTGATCGGTTACAAAGCCTCCAGCAGCACTGAATGTGCGTTCCGAAAGAATGCTGGATGCAGGACAGGCCAGTAGCTCAATTGCATACTGTGCAAGCTCTGGCCAGTGATCCATCCTCAAGACCCAGTAACCCAGAGGATTTTCAGTGGGAAAGGTGTCCAAGTCAGATCTTGCCCCTAGGTATTCCTGCACCATGTAAAACAGACGCTGGCGATGGTTGCTGGAACCGATCATACCTTGGGGCTGCGGACCAAAAAATTGTCTGAACGCATCGGTCAGACGGCCACCTTCTCCACCGCTCCTTCTTTGACTGACCGAAGCCTCAGCAACACGTTGTCCAGAAACAGGAGTTTGTAACCTCCCAGTCTCTGGGAACGCATTGCACAGACCTTTCTGCAAGGCCTCCCGAAGATATTTCATCCTCTGCTCCCTCTGCGATGGCAAGATAAGGTCTGCAACCTTACCCTTGTAACGTGGATCAAGGAGGGTTGCCAGCCAGTATTGGTCCTTCTCCTTGATACCACGAATAGGAGGATCCTTACGCAGGCTTTGCAGGATCAGGGAGGCCATATAGCGTAGGTTTGCTGAGGCATTCGGTCCGGAGTCCTCTGGGTCACTAAGGACGACATGGTCCGCAGCCACCTCCTCCCAGCCACGTACAAGTCCATGTGTTTCTTGGGACTGATCCCTTAAAGACTGCTGCTGATGCTGAGTGCCAGGCTCCACCTCCATACTGACACAATCTTCCTCCTCCTCCTCTTCCTGTGTGATCGGCGGGCACGCAGGAACACTGTCTGTATAAAGGGGGCCTTGAGAGCTAAGGAAGTCTTCCTCTTCCTGCCTCTGTTCTGCCTCAAGTGCCCTGTCCATTATTCCACGCAGCGTGTGCTCCAACAGGTGGACAAGGGGGACAGTGTCACTGATGCATGCACTGTCACTGCTCACCATCCTCGTGGCCTCCTCAAATGGTGACAGGACAGTGCATGCATCCCTGATCATGGCCCACTGGCGTGGGGAAAAAAAAACAAGCTCCCCTGACCCTGTCCTGGTGCCATAGTCGCACAGGTACTCATTGATGGTCCTCTGCTGCGTGTGCAGCCGCTGCAGCATGGCCAATGTTGAGTTCCACCTGGTGGGCATGTCACAGATTAGGCGGTTCTTGGGCAGGTTAAACTCCTTTTGGAGGTCCGCCAGCCGAGCACTGGCATTATATGACTGGCGGAAATGCACACAGACTTTCCTGGCCTGCCTCAGGACATCCTGTAAGCCCGGGTTCCTGCCCAAGAACCGCTGCACCACCAAGTTAAAGATGTGAGCCAAACACGGCACATGGGTCATTTGTCCCTGTCGGAGGGCAGAGAGGAGGTTGGTGCCATTGTCGCAAACCACCATTCCTGCCTTAAGTTGGCGTGGCGTCAACCACCTCTGAACCTGCCCCTGCAGAGCTGACAGAACCTCTGCCCCAGTGTGTCTGTCCCCCAAGCACACCAGCTCAAGCACCGCATGGCATCTTTTGGCCTGCGTAATTGTGTAGCCCCTTGAATGGCTACGGAGCACTGCTGGTTCCGAGGACAAAGCACAGGAAGAGGCCATGGAGGAAGAAGAAGAGGAGGGGGTGGAGGAGAGAGGTGTGTCACAATCATTAGTAGTGGCATTTTGGAGGCGTGGTGGCGAAACGACCTCCAACACTACTGCACCTTGTCCTGCATCCTTCCCAGCTGCCAGCAGAGTCACCCAATGCGCCGTGAAACTTAGGTAACGTCCCTGTCCATGCCTGTTGGACCATGAGTCAGCGGTAGTATTCACCTTACCGCTGACCGCCCTGTCCAGCAAGGCATGGACATTGCCTTCCACATGCCGGTAGAGAGCTGGAATCGCCTTCTTTTCAGAAAAAGTGGCGTTTGGGTACCTGCCACTGAGGAACCGCACATTGCACAAACTCACGGAAGGGGGCAGAGTCTACCATCTGAAAAGGCAGCAGTTGGAGTGCTAGCAATTTTGCCAAGCTAGCATTCAAACGCTGGGCATGTGGATGGCTGGGAGCAAACTTCTTTCGGAGGTGCAGCAGCTGGGGCAGGGAAATTTTCCTGGTACAATCTGACGTCGGTGTACCGAAAGCAGATTGCCCACAAGTACTTGGCTGTGACACACCTAATTCTACACCTTCATTCCTCTCAGTGCAGGTCTCAGAGAGGACTGAAGGTATAGTGGGGTTGGAGATCTCAGCTGATGAGGAGCAAGGAGAGGTCCTCTTTGTTCTTTGGTGTGGGTCTTTTAGATATGCTTGCCAACGAACTGCATGACAGGTCAACATATGTCTGGTCAAGCATGTGGTACCCAAGCGGGAGATGTTTTGGCCACGCGAGATACGCTTGAGACATATGTTGCAAATAGCAGCGGTGCGATCTGATGCACTCGTCTCAAAAAAGGCCCACACCAAAGAACTTTTTAAATAACGCGCAGAGACTGCAGGGCCCTGCCCATGTGGAGCTTTGGGGTGTGATGCAGTCAGTGTGCTGCCCTTAGGCTGGCCCCTGGAGGGCATCCTGCCTCGTTGATGATGTGCCGCCTCCTCCTCCTCCTCCTCTCTTCTATCAGGCACCCACATTGAGTCAGTGACCTCATCATCCCCTCCCTCCTCATCACTGGAGCAAACCTGGCAGTATGCTGCAGCAGGGGGAGCATGACTGCCAGATTGCTGTCCTTCTTGGGAACCCCCTCTGTCCGTGCTCACGTTACTGCCTTCATTGAGCTCAGTATCATCATCAGAGCCTTCCAAACGCTGGGCATCCTCCTGAAGCATGTACCCAACACTGTGGTCAAACAGTTCGAGGGACTCCTCAGGAGGACATGGTGGGGCTAGGGAAGGAGTCACTGATGACAGTGAGGCGAGGGAAGAGGCCGCTGCTTTGCCAGACAAAGTACCCTGAGCATGGGTGAGAGAGGATGAGGAGGATGAGGACGGCTTGGTCATCCACTCGACCAAGTCTTCCGCATGTTACGGCTCAACACGGCCAGCTGCCGAAAAAAAGGCCAAGCGTGTCCCACGGCCACGTGCTGATGAGGATGCACCGTCCCCACGACCAGCACTAGACACAGAGCCTGCTTGCCCTCTTTTAATGGCTTGTGACTGTCTGCCTCTCCTTCTTGGCCTTCCAGACACACTAATGACATGTATGCACTAAGCTGCACTAAGCTGGGATATATATATATATATCTATATATATAGATATATATAGATATATATATATATCTATATATATCTATATATATGTACTGATACTGCAGCTAGCAAAATCAACTGCCTGCCTGTAGTATGAGAACATCACCAACCTTCTACAGGTAGCTTTAGCTGAACACTGTGCAGAGCTCGCAAAAAACTAACTTGCAGCTTATTTAGCTGCCTGCGGTAGTGATAGGATCAGGAAAACACCACCAACCTTCTACAGGTAGATTTAGCTGAACACTGTGCAGAGCTTGCAAAAAAATAACTTGTAGGTTTAGCTGAACACTGTGAGGAGGACGCACCACACTAACTTGTAAATTTAGCTGAACACTGTGAGCAGGACGCACTACACTAACTTGTAGCTTTAAATGAACACTGTGCAGAGGTCTCACTACACTAACTTGTAGTTTTAGCTGAACACTGTGAGCAGGATGCACTACACTAACTTGTAGCTTTAGATGAACACTGTGCAGAGCTCGCAAAAAAAAAACTTGTAGGTTTAGCTGAACTCTGTGAGGAGGACGCACCACACTAACTTGTAGTTTTAGCTGAACACTGTGAGCAGGACGCACTACACTAACTTGTAGCTTTAGATGAACACTGTGCAGAGGTCTCACTACACTAACTTGTAGTTTTAGCTGAACACTGTGAGCAGGACGCACTACACTAACTTGTAGTTTTATTTTAACACTGTGCAGAGGTCTCACTACACTAACTTGTAGTTTTAGCTGAACACTGTGAGCAGGACGCACTACACTAACTTGTAGCTTTAAATGAACACTGTGCAGAGCTCGCAAAAAAATAACTTGTAGGTTTAGCTGAACACTGTGAGGAGGACGCACCACACTAACTTGTAGTTTTAGCTGAACACTGTGAGCAGGACGCACTACACTAACTTGTAGCTTTAGATGAACACGGTGCAGAGGTCTCACTACACTAACTTGTAGTTTTAGCTGAACACTGTGAGCAGGACGCACTACACTAACTTGTAGCTTTAGATGAACACTGTGCAGAGGTCTCACTACACTAACTTGTAGTTTTACCTGAACACTGTGAGCAGGACGCACTACACTAACTTGTAGCTTTAGATGAACACGGTGCAGAGGTCTCACTACACTAACTTGTAGTTTTAGGTGAACACTGTGAGCAGGATGCACTACACTAACTTGTATCTTTAGCTGAACACTGTGCAGAGGTCTCACTACACTAACTTGTAGTTTTAACTGAACACTGTGAGCAGGACGCACTACACTAACTGTAAATAGTCTAGCTGCCTGACTGTGGTACTAATAGGATCAAAAGAACACCAGCAATTTTCTTCAGGTAGCTGTAAATACTGTAACAAGACAAGCCTGCCTGCCAGTAGGAAGATAACAGGAACTGATCTAGCTAAACTGAATACAGTGTATATATATATATATATATATATATATATATATATATATATATATGCAACACCTGAGATGCATATATATATATACACAATACACTGTAAGTGCAGCTAACTCAATGATTGTCCTGCCTAATCTAGCTAACTCAAATGAAATGACGCTGTCTCTCTGTCTATCTATGTATCTCAACGCCGGAACACACACTACACAGGGCCGCCATGCAGGCGGCCTTATATAGTGTGGGGCGTGTTCTAAACCCCCTGAGCCATAATTGGCCAAAGCCACCCTGGCTTTGGCCAATTACAGCTCTCTCTACTGACGACGCTGTGATTGGCCAAACATGCGGGTCATAGTGCATGCTTGGCCAATCATCAGCCAGCAATGCACTGCGATGCCGCAGTGAATTATGGGCCGTGACACGCCACACGAATTTGGCGCGAACGGCCCATAACGTTCAGAATTCGACGAACGACCGAACATCCGATGTTCGACTCGAACATGGGTTTGACTCGAACACGAAGCTCATCCCTAATGCTGATTTGTAATCCAAAAAAGGATCTCTTGAAAATCAGCAGTTTAGACAAGATGAATATTCCCACAATGTGTACCTAGCATGAACATGAATTCGTCCAGTTGCTCACAAGACTCCTTTCACATTGTCAGCACATTGATAATGTACTGCAACCACAACGCCTTCTGCTGCTCCCACCAGCTAAGGCGCAGGCAGGCACAGGTGGAGGCACATGCCACTCACATTGACATTCCACATGCTTGGTCATGGTATTTTCCTGAAAGCACAAAGAAACTATGGTTCAAAATCAATTACAGCTTATTGTGGTTGAACTAGCGATATTTTTCACTCTGCCAGCTGTATTTACTTAACATATATGTGGCTTCAAGGCCAATCTAGTGGGGTATCAATGTGTAATGAGAATCCACATGGATTCACTGAAATTACCAGTTCACTTTTTTGGTCAAAACAATTGGTCTCCCAGGTAGCGTTACTGGGCTCTTATGAACCTTTGTTATTAAATAAAGAAAGCAGTTACAGTAGTTTTATTAATTGACCCACATATGCATTTTCTCTTATTTTGTGATTACACCAATTGCCAACCTTGTGCCCACAACCCATTCACCCTAGAGACAAGGGAGGGAAAAGGATTCCAAGAAAGGGAGAAATAATACAGACTATCACTCTACTTGTGATAAGCTTCCACCTCTTAATACTTGCTTGTCAGCAGGACTACATTGCCTCCTTTGTCATTTAACTTTATCAGTATGCCCTTCAAATCTTTTATTGTTCCAGGGCTTTTCACATGTGTAAAGTTATTACTTTTCATCACAGACAAGTAGATTTGTTTAATATCTCTTGCCACTAATTCCATAAACAACTGAACATACTTTTTCTAATGCCCTGTACACACGACCGGTTTTGCCATCAGAATAAACTCTGAAGGTTTTTCCGACGGAGTTCCGACGGAATTTCGCTCAAGCTGTTTTGCATACACACGGTCACACCAAATTCTGACCGTCCAGAACATGGTGACGTACAACACGTTTGACGGGACTAGAAAATGGAAGTTCAATAGCCAGTAGCCAATAACTTCCGTCTTGTACTTGCTTCAGAGCATGCGTCATTTTTGGTGCGTCGGGACAGCATACAGACGAGCGTTTTTTCCAATAGTAATTTGTTCTGTCGGAAAAATATAGAACATGTTCTCTATCTAAGTCCGTCTGAATTTCCAACAGGAAAAGTCCCATGGGGCATACAAACAGTCGGAATATACGATGAGAAGCTCCCATCAGACTCTTTCTGTCGGAAATTCCCCTTGTGTGTATGCGGCATAACTCAAAGGGGGAGTCTTTTAGGTTTCTATTTGAATATTGGGTGTTCAACAGGTATTACCTACTCCTCACCTGCCTAACTACCTTGCTCTTGGTATAGTGCATTGAGGCCATTGGAACAGAATAAAAGTAAGCTGGTGTTTGCATGTTTTCCCTATGCCTGTGTGAGTTTTCTCTGGTTTCCTCCCACACTGCAAAGTCATGCTGGTAGGTTAATTGGATCCTGTCTAAATTGGCCCTAGTGTATGAATGTGAGTTAGGGACCTTAGATTGTAAGCTCCTTGAGTAAATTGACGACGCAAATAAGTACCTGTAATATATCAAATAAATAAGGCAAATTGCCAAAACACAGGTTCTGACTAAACTTTCCTTGTTTGGGCATTCATCTCAACAACAAAGGTTTAAATTTTTAAGTGGAAGCCGAGCAGAAATTCCCAACCATGTAAACAAAGGGGCAGAGATAGTGGCTGATATATAGCCATATTTGGTAAATGACATTACTGGGCATATGCTGCCTTTCTGTTTACATTTAGTGGTAGGGACTGGAGTGAATGTAGCAACAGGACTGGATGTATCCTTTGGTTGTTTTTTGTTTTGTTTTTTGCAAGCCTTGGGGCATTGTTTATCATTTACATAAAGAATAAAATTCTGCGCCCGGTGAGCCAATGATTAATTTAAATGACCCAACAGCTGCACTCATATGCATGTACACACCATAAAACAGATTGAATAAGCAAAATGTTGCGCTGTCATAATTAGTAATATCGTGATAGTAATAATCAATATGCAGATAAAACAAATAATTATAAACAATAATAGTCCATTCATGTGATCCACAAAACTTAATAATAGTTGAAGTGAAAAAGGAAATCCAAAACACCAAAAAAAGTCTTTGTTGTGAAAGAAAGATAGTGATGTCCTTCAAAATCAACTGTAGGTGTTAAACCTCGTGGTCCCCAGGAGGTAATTAACTGCTTCCCGACTGCCTCACACCGATATACGTCGGCAGAAGGGCACGTACAGGTAGAATCATATACCTGTACGTTGTTCTTTAAGAGGCAGCCTGTGGGCGCGCGCTCGCGCGCCTGCTGGGAGCTTTGTGAGAGTGATCGCGGGTCCCGCGCACTTGATGTCCGTGGGGATACTGAGAGGAAGAACGGGGAAATGTTAATGTAAGCAAGCATTTCCCTGTTCTGCCTAGTGACACTGTCACTGATCACAGCTCCCTGTAATCGGGGGAGAGGTGATCTGTGTTGTGTCACACACAGCCCTCCCCACAGTTAGAATCACTCCCTAGGACACACTTAACCCCTACAGCACCACCTAGTGGTTAACTCCTTCACTGCCAGTCACATTTACACAGTAATCAATGCAAAATTGCGCTAAAAGTGTCCGATCTGTCTGCCATAATGTTGCAGTCACAATAAAAATCGCTGATCGCCGTCATTACTAATAAAAAAAAATTATTAATAAAAATGCCATAAAACTATCCCCTATTTTGTAAACGCTATAACTTTTGCGCAAACCAATCAATAAACGCTTATTGCAATTTTTTTTATGTTAAAAATATGTAGAAGAATACGTATCAGCCTAAACTGAGGGAAAAAATGTTTTTTTATATTTTTTTTGAGATATTTATTATAGCAAAAAGTAAAAAATAATGCGTATTTTTCAAAATTGTCACTATTTTTTTATTTATAGCACAAAAAATAAAAACCGCAGAGGTGATCAAATACCACCAAAAGAAAGCTCTATTTGTGGGAAAAAAAAGACACCAGTGTTTGGGAGCCACGTCGCACGACCGTGCAATTGTCAGTTAAAGCGACGCAGTGCCGAATCGCAAAAAGTGCTCTGGTCTTTGGCCAGCCAAATAGTCCGGGGGTTAAGTGGTTAAAGTAAAGATATCCTCTTACCAGATATCATGACCTTTCAAAGGCCGATATGTGCATCAGTGAGTTGTTACCCCTCACTTCAGGTATATCCAGCTCAGCTTTTCCACCTGTTATAGGGAACGCCAGTGCTGTGTCTATCGATCTCCCATAAGCCTCAGATCCAATTAGGCCATATGTCAGGAAGAAGAGGAAACACACCTCATTACATCCATTTAAAAGCACAAGAGTTGTTATTAACCACTTGCTTACTGGGCACTTAAACCCCCCTCCTGCCCAGACCAATTTTCAGCTCTTTGAATGACATGCGGTCATGCAATACTGTACACAAATTAAATTTTTATCATTTTTTTTTTGTTTGGTAGTATTTTTTTTTTTTTTAGATCTTTATTTAGGGAAAGCAGATTATACATAAATGCAGTGAATCAGACATGTTCATCAATTTACATCTGTAATTAGGCTATTACATTAGCTCGTCAGTTAAGTCAATATACAATGCTTGGGTATCAATCAAGGTTACATTTCAACTTTAA
This sequence comes from Aquarana catesbeiana, assembly GCF_042186555.1. Lineage (NCBI taxonomy): Eukaryota > Metazoa > Chordata > Amphibia > Anura > Ranidae > Aquarana > Aquarana catesbeiana. The sequence continues at coordinate 232,231,175 of NC_133331.1, read as the reverse complement.
CAAAATAACTGTATTCAAAGACTCTGCTGTAACTGTATATGCAATTTAACCAGGACAGCATAGAGTACTCCCTAGCCAAAAGGACCTGTGTAAACCGTTCTGTCTGAGCACTAGGGGAAAAGGGGGGCCCCCAGTAGGTAGAGCGGGCTTATCCCTCTTTGTACAGGTACCAAGCTATTACGCTGTACTGTGCTGATCCCAAACATCATACTTTTTATGAGATATGGCTCTTTATCCTGGATTCCCAGGAATGGAACCAGTATAATACTGCAATCCGGGGGGATTTTATCATTTTTAGGAAAAGAAAGAAAGGGTGACACCATTGGTGTCAATAGGGAGAAAACTATAGAAGAAAAAAAAGAGTGAGCAGAAATGCGGGAGTAGGAAAGAAGGAAGGAGGAGAAGGAGTTCTGGCAAGGCTGGCGATCCAAGGCCCCAACCCACCCTTGAGTAGGGTATTTAAAAATAGATCTTATATTCATCTGAGAAACGAAACAGATCCCAGTGTATCCAGAGGGTATTATGTTCCTCCTCTTTCCCATAGGGCAGCTGTAAGTTGCTCCATCTGCTGAATATCGCAAACCCTAACAAACCACTGGGCTACAGTTGGTGGGGATCGCTGCTTCCATACACTGGAGACGCACTCCCTGGCCACATTCAAGAGGTGCTTCAGCAGCGATTTACAGTATCGTTTACTAGATACGAGGGTCAGGTTTAAGAATATTGCTGCCGGGTTATCCTGGAGCGATACATCCGTAAGTTTGTAAATGATCTCCAGTACCTGTCTCCAGAAGGGAGTCAGAACCGGGCACTCCCAAAAAATATGGAGTAACGTGCCAGTCTGAGTGTCACATCTCCATAATAGAGGACTGTGACCTGGGAATATGGACGCCAAGACAGATGGAGTCCTGTACCAGCGTGTCAAGATTTTATATGTGGTTTCTTGGTTTTTGCTACACAAGGAGGACTTACGTGCAAAAAAGAGTATTCGATTCTTTTGGTCTTCCGTGAACGTAATGTTAAGGTCTCTTTCCCACTTCCTCAGGTAGGGAGGATCATTTTGAGATATATGCGTAAGTAAGATGTTGTATGAGTAAGAAAGGGATTTCCACATTGGCCCGTCGCCTAGGCACAAGTCTTCGAAAGACGAAGGCTGTCTATGAAAACTGCTGACTTCCGGGAGGGATCTGAGGAAGTGGGAGAGTTGCGAGATCTTCCATCTACCCAAGATGGAAGTATTAAAACTGGGATAAATGTCTGAGGGGGTCACTCCAAATAGAGGGACCTAGGAAAGAGGAGGCCCTGACTAGGTTCTGGTCCGGGTAGAGTCGGAAGGATCTATCAGAGATTCCCGGTAGAAAGTCCGGGTGACCTATTATAGGCGTTAAAGGGGAGGGAAAACTGCGTTTCCGCTATCCCAAAGTATCTATGCAGTTCCCTTAGGGTGGGTTCAACCAGTGGGTGGGATAAAGATAGTCCAGAAAGACTGGTCCCACTCCATGGTACGCCCGAAAGGGGAAACTGCACCGCTTCCTGTTCCAGGTGTCACGAATTCACACGCCCACGGCTACTAACTAACTGTGACGTGCGTTCCGTGACCGGGGATATGAGGAACTAAGGGAATAAGGGGGAACTTATACTGCGCAATGTAAGACTGGCTGTAGTATTTTCACAGCCTGCACTACCTTTGGCCACCACTAGAGGGAGACTCCACTCCAATCCAGCTAGCTGACCACACACAGGCAGATACAAATCTTACATACAATCTGGTGCACTCTAAGGGTTGGGGAGCAATCTAGCAATTACTACACACTTCTAGGATTCCTCCAGCTATCCTGCAAGCTTGAACCCCGGTGTTAATCACTCTTCCCACTGTCCCCACACCCACACACCAGACACACAATAAACGATAGCCTGCCACCACCCAACAGTTTGTCAACACACAGTGCAATTGCATACCGATTGGCATGTAAATTAAACCGAGTACTTAGGCATTAAAATACAACAACTTCTCCAGAGATATGAGTCCTAGCTTAGTACACAGAAGTCACTTATTAATTTTATCATTTAATATCCCGAAAGTGGGCAGTGCATATAAGATATACAAAGAAAAAGGATTTACCAAAAAAGATAAAAAAAATGCAGAAAGACACACAATTGGCAATTTGCTATGAAAATAAAAAGGGATAAAAACAGAAATAAACTTTACCCAAGTCTATTTGTTAGTAGAAGCATACTGGAACATGTGGGAACTCCCCAGTTTCGAACTGGCTTCGTGGAAGAACCATGTCCATATCTCAGGCTACCCAATTTATTGGAATATGGATGCGGGCTGGGCTTTAGCCCTTGGCCAATCAACCCTGGGGGGGTGTTCCTGTCTCAGCCCACAAATGTTTTGTGTTCTGAAATGACCAGAGTCAAATTGGCCCAGAACGGCGCTGATTGCTGGGTCATGGATAGGATTCCCGATACCAGCGCATCAGTCCGATCGCAACAGTACCAATCACTGCCTGCCTGCCGCAATCAGGCGCCATATAACGGTTTTGTGTGGTTCTCTAGGATTCCACCTCTGCTAAACATACAGAGTTACATGTACACGTAACCCATCAGGTGTACGATCAAAAGGAATTATTTTCATCTCTCTGCCGTTAATATTTTAGCTTTTATGAGAGATAAAATAGGTTCCTTAGATCTCTTGATATTAATCAAAGCTTACAGACTGTCCGGAGCCTTGTGAATGCCCCCTGTAGATCCGTGTGGCCAAGATGACTAGCTGTTTTCTTTGAGCCTCAGGAAGGTGGCAATCTATGTTTACTCTAATGGGAACTTTTATTGGCATCTAGGTGTCACTTCGATCCTAGAAAAAACCATCTCTGTCCTTTTCAAATGCTAATGAAAGAACATATGTGCATGATTGACATAGAATACTATATTTTTAATAACCCAGAATTAAACTACATCTACAATTACACTACTTCTACAGATCACACCACATCTAGTTAAGGCAAAACTATCCTACGCTTATATTTTCGTCACACCAGGCAGACCCATAACTTATGGTGTGAGTGTCTGCACCAGTCTACCACTCTGTTCATGTGTACTGCCGTGTTATATAGGGCTGGGTCAGGAAGACCGACCCCTCCTCTGAGCTTTGACCGCTGTAGTAGAGTTCTCCTGAGTCGCGAGGATTTGCCTTGCCATACGTAATTGATGAAGATTGTACGTAGTTTACGGAAAAAGTTTTGTGGAATCCTAACCGGCAGAGCTTGTAGAAGATAAAGCAGCCTCGCCATAAGATTCATCTTCAAGACGTTACATCTGCCAAACCAGGAAACTGCCAGGGACCTCCATCTGTCAAGATCTGAGGAGAAAGTATTCAGAAGGGGCTGAAAGTTAAGATGGTAAATGAGGTGTAAATCAGAAGGAATTCTTGTACCTAAATATTGGATTGCCTGAGGGGACCACCGGAAGGGAAAGCTGCCGCTAAGTCGAGTCAGGGCGGTAGGGGAGAGAGATACATTAAGCGCCTCTGATTTTTGCAGATTAATTTTAAAATTTGAAAGTTCACAGTACTGGCGTATTGCCGATAAGAGTACTGGGAGAGAAGTGTGTGGTTCTGAAATGTAAAACAGCAGATCGTCTGCATAAGCCACAATTTTATGGTGGTATGTGTTCGTTTCAAATCCTCTGATGTCTGGATTGAGTCTGATGTGTTGCAAGAGGGGTTCTAATGAAATTATAAAGAGGAGCGGGGAGAGTGGGCACCCTTGTCTTGTGCCATTACTTATGTTAAAAGGGTTGGAAGTCACTCCGTTTACTCTGACTGTTGCTGTGGGGGAGGAGTAGATGGTGGAAATCCAGGACAGGATGGAGGATGGCATTCCGAGGCATCGCAGGGTGGCCAGAAGGAAAGTCCAGTCCAGTCAAATGCCTTTTCAGCGTCCGTAGACAATAGGATGAACGTGGTATTAAGACGTTTGACCCTTGCCACTACATCTATCGTCCTTGTGGTGTTATCCCGTGCCTCTCTGTTTAGGATAAAACCGACCTGGTCCAAGGGGATTATTGAAGGACATGCCCTAGTCGTTCGGCTAAAATTTTTGTGAACAGCTTCAGGCCACAGTTAAGTAAGGATATCGGCCTGTAGCTTGCACAAAGGAGCGGGTCCTTCTCCGGCTTGGGAATGACCGAGATGCTGGCTTGTAGAAGGTCCGAAGGCATGGCATGATTATCTAGAATTGCGTTGAAGGCAGTAACAAAATGAGAAGCTAACTGAGCTTGGAAAGTTCTATAGTAGTAGGTTGTAAAGCCGTCAGGGCCAGGCGCCTTCCCTCTTGGAGAACCAGCCAAGGTGCTCGTGAGTTCGTCCACAGTCAACGGCTGGGAAAGCATGACTACTTCTTCTTCATTAAGAGTAGGCAGGTTTGCCGCTGCAAGGTAACTCTCTAAGGCCTCCGTGCCATCCTGTGGCCGCTCACCCAGGGGCCTGTACTTTAAATTATAAAGGGCTTCATAGAAAGCAGGGAAAGATTCTGCCATGTCCTTGGAATCATGAATTCTTGATCCTGTGGGGGTAGATAAAGCGGGTAAGTAGGCTATGTTACGTTGTGTTCGTATGGCGTTCGCCAAAGTTCTACTACATTTGTCACCATATTCATAGAAGGTTCTGCGCGCCTTCAATAGGTTGTTCTTAGATTGAAAAAGGGAGTACTCCCTAATTTGCTCTCTAATATTAGTTACTTCTGCTTCTAGGGCCTTATCTGGGTGGGTTTTATGGTGTTTTTCACAGTCATGGAGTTTAGTAATTAGTTCTGATAGTGTTTTCGCTCTGGCCACTTTAAGTCTGTGGCCATGTTTGATGAGTATACCTCATATGTAGCATTTATGTATGGACCAAATAGTGAGAGGGTTAGGGACCGAGTTCCTGTTTTTCTCGAAGGAGAGTTCTAACTCTCTTATGATATTGGCTTTAACCTCTGGGTCTTGAATAAGGGATTTGTTTAGTCGCCACAATGCATGTCTAGGTGACGATTGTTGTAGGGTTAAAGTTATGGAGATCGGGGCATGATCTGAAAGCGCAATGTGTCTGATCTGAGCCCTAGATACAAGTGGGATTGTGGCATGAGGTACCAGGAAGAGATCTATCCTAGAGTATGAGCCATGTACCGCAGAGAAAAAGGTGTAGTCTCTCTCCTGTGGATGGAGCATACGCCAAATGTCAACCAGCTGGTGTAAATGCAGTAAATCCCTAATCTGGTTTCGGAATCTCAGGGACAAGGCCGAGGAGCCCGTCGACGAATCTTTACGAGGATCCACGGTGAGATTGAGATCTCCCCCAAGCACCAGTGTATCCTCTGCGAATGAAGCCAGGGCGGATAAACACGTCTCGAGTACCGAAAGCTGATCCACATTAGGCAGGTAGAGGTTAGCAAAGGTGAACATTTGCGACTGAAGTGTACCTTTAACAAAGAGGTATCTAACCTCACATTTAGTATGGAGATCATCAGCTGCCAGGGTAAGGTTTTGGCCAGGAGGATACTCGTGCCCTTTGAGTTTGTGGAGGGCGAGACACTGTGGTACACAATTGGGAAATGCTTGCTGTGGAGTTTTAGAATCTTATCGGCCCGGAAGTGGGTCTCTTGAAAGAATGCTACTTGATGTCTTTGCCTCCAGAGCTCAGCGAGACAACTGGAACGTTTTTCTGGAACATTTAAGCCTTTCACGTTCCAGGACACAAATTTCAAAGACATGTCCGGTGGGGTGAGGCCGGACCGCCAGACCACGCCAGGAACCAGGACTGTAGGTAGTGTGGGGAGGGGGATAGAGGGGAGAGGGAAAGAGGACTGGATTAGGAGGCCTGAGGAGGGGGTAGGAAGGGGATACAATGAAAGGGACAGGTAAGAGGAGGATACTAAAGTGAGAAACGGGAAGGGAAGATGGGAGAGAAAGGAGAAAAAAGAAAACTAAGTCTCCAAACGGAGGGCTACTGCCTATTTAGGCAGCCAGGGCCTAGTGGGGGAAGAGGTAAGGCACTTTAGAGGTTGGGCCCCCAGATCACGGGGACCCCCCCAGCCACCCCCCCATTTAGGGCGGTCCAAATAGCCACGTATCCATGGTATACTTGTTATAAAAATAACCCCTGAGGGGAACATAAAATAACCAAACTTAAACATTCAACCATAGCAGGAGTGTTAGCAAAATTAAAAAAAAACAGTCCCCAACAACACTAGAATACGGTCATTAGCCCCAAGACTGAAGAGTCCACTCTCTCCCCCAGGGTCCGAGCCCAGAGAGAGCGAGCTGAAGACCCATCACTTAACCATATCCTATTAAAAAAAAAAAGGGTGGGGTGGGGAAGGGAGTGGGAGGAAGGGGGGAATGGGGGGGAAGGGGGGAAAAGGGGAAGGAAGGGGCGGAGGCGGGAGGGAAGGGGCCAACTGCGACAAAATATCAACTCTATGTAAACTCACACACAACCCAAGACCTCGTCATGTCTGGATACACATGAGTAAATCAGAATACTGGGTCTCCCTGCGGGCAACGGGGGCGAAACACCCCGCGGGTTGTAGCTGTATCAGATATATAGAGGGATGTAAACCAGCCTCTATTTTGATGATTTCCATCTGTTCGGATTCTCCCACCAGAAGCCACCCCCGCACCCACAAGGAGCCCCCCAGAAGCCCGACACCGTGGATTGATATCTATCCTCTTGTAAAGCGTACCCGTATAGGAGTCAGAGACTCGATTGGGAGGGGGTCTTTAAGTGACTGTTCCCGTGAACACCTGTTGTTTGGTAGTATTTACTCTCCACTGGGATTTACTTTTTTTGCTAAACAAACAAAAAATACGGAAAATTTTGAAAAAAAAAATAATGTTTCATAGTTTGTTATAAAATTTAGGAAACAGGTACGTTTTCTCCTTCATTGATATGCGCTGATGAGGCGGCACTGGTGGGCACTGATGGGCTGCACTGATGGGCACTGATAGGCTCAGATAAGGCGGTACTGATGGGCACAGATAAGGCGGCACTGATGGCCACTGATAAGATGGCACTGATGGGTGACACTGATGGGTGGCACTGATGGGTGGCACTGATGGGCACTGGTAGATGTTACCGATAGGTACCACTGATAGATGGCACTGATGAGTGGTACTGATAGGTGGAAACACAGGAAATCCAAATGATAATTCAATCCGTGACAGCAAAGGAGGGTCCACCACCAGGGATAGAAGGGGTTGCTCCTTACCGGATGGCCATGACCCCCCACTACAGAGGATCACAGCAGGCAGATAAGATGTTACACAGAGATTGAGGACTTCTAACAGCATCCACCAGGGGTCGCCTCACCGTCAATCCCTCCAGCAAAGCCAATGGCAGGGATACACCATAGAATGAAAAAGGAGCTCACATAGTGTAAAACCATCGAGAATTTATTTAAAATCAAATCACAAAGTGAACACTTACAAAACGTATGTAGATAAAAAGCCTTAAGTCCGGCTCCCTGGCCACAGGAGCACGGACAAACCCGTCCTACTGGAATACAACACCGTCTGGGGGTGACGTCAGCGCGTCGTCTGGCTCCGCCCTACGCGTTTCGTGACATCATCACGTCTTCCAGGGGCACAGGCGGCGCACTGCGTCACCTCCTTAAATAATCCTAAAATAAAACCACGCCTCGCTATGGATTGCTGTGTGCTGCGAGTCACCCAGGACGCCTCGGAAACTTCCGGCATTCGGATGCGCTTCACAGCACAAGCCATCAACGAAGGCTATGCTGTTCTAGCGGTCTATAAAGATCGATGCTTATATTTAAACAGAGATCGCATCTAAATAGCAAATTCATAAGCAGGCAATGTATACACACACAACGCACTCAATATGTGTGCATAGCAAGGTGTAGAGCGCATGAAACAAATACACTCTTTCTGCATAGGACAATATTGGTGCATTGGTAATGTATGACTAGAAAGATAAATGGTGATCTGAACCATTCAAACTTGAGAACTGGCAGGATTTGTTCTGCAAATTGAAAACAAACTAATAAGAGGCGAATTAGGAATATAGATGACTGTATTCCACCGCCTATCTAGAGATAAACTTGCTTTGAAAACCGGAAGTGGAATAAATAGTGGATGGTAGTCTCCAACCCACGTTCCACATAGGTGCAACAGCGCCATCTATTGGTTGGATCCCAAAAACGTGCTCAGAAGATCCAACCTTTATTCAGCAGTCCTAGTATTGCCTTCAAAGCTGTGGCGATGTCTAGTGTGTAGGTTGATGCTGTGGAGGAAAAGAGGGTTCTGGGGGGCTCCTATCCTTTGGTAATGCCATGAATACATGACAGAAAATTTCCACCCTTCTGGGTGTAAGTGTTACGGAAACCGGAAGTAAGGTATTTCATCGATTGTGGTCCCCATCTGATTGTCCCCACCACTACTCAATAGCGCCACATAATGGACAAATCTGAAAATACCAAAAATTCTCATGTAATGGATCAGATCACCATACAATCTCCATCATGCTTAAAGCAACATCCAATATATGTTTTGGGGATCACAGAATTAACAGAACCCAAAATTATGAAAAGCTAAATATAAAATTAAAAAATAAAAAAATAAAAAATAAAACTAAAAAATGTAAATAAAGATAAGTGTAAAAGAAATACTAAAAACTCAATTAAACTGATATAAAACAGCCAAAAACTGGAAAGATAGGCCAGTAAGAACTGTCAGTGCCCCACAGGTGGTCCAAAGCATAAGGACATATAAATGTGACACATACTCTGGTGCCACGGATACAGGCAACTAAATGCACTAGGAGTTGTTAATAAATGCATTTACATCTATATCTACATTTAACCCGAAAGGGGCATAGGTTCTTAATCTGTAAATCCAGGACATTTCGCATTTGGAGATTTCCCTCACAAGCGAACTCCCTCTCCAATGTGGTTTGTATTTGTCGATCCCAACATACAAGGTCTTGGAGGGGTCCCTGCCATGTACTTCATCGAAATGTCTCGACACAGGGTGCTTGTCAAAGCCCCTGCGGATATTATTAATATGCTCAGTCAGTCTGATCTTAAGGGCCCTCTTGGTCCTACCCACATATTGTAATCCGCAGGGGCATTGTATAAGATAAATGACCCCCTCGGATGTACATGTTATAAATGGTTTAACCTGATAGGTCCGTGAGGTGCTGGTGGACGTGAACTGACAGATTTTCCTTCCCCCACAACTGTTGAGGGAGCAAACCTGGCAGTTCCTGCATTTATAGTACCCTATGAGATCATGAAAAAAAGATCTGTTGATAATGGGTGGATCCTGTACTGTGGGAGCAATTCTGTTCCCCAATGTGGACGCACCTTTAAAGACAACACGAGGGTTTTTGGGTAAAACTGAACTAAGGACTGGGTCCGTAGTCAAGATGTGCCAATGTTTCTTTATTAGACCCCTAATCTGGCGATGCTGGGTGGAGAATGTGGTGATAAAAGGTAAATTAAAATCACCATTAACCACCTGGCGTTGGCCTGTTCCCAATAATAGGGATCTATCTTTATCCCTTACTACAGCCAACGCTCTCGATAGTGCAGATTGGTCATAACCCTTCTCAATGAACCTCTCAGTTAGAATGGTTGCCTGGCTGTTGAAGGTCTCAATTTCGGTGCAGTTACGTCAAAGGCGTGTATACTGCCCCAAAGGGACCGCTCTCAACCATGGTTCATAGTGACAACTGTCCAGGGGGATAAATGAGTTTTTATCAGTTGCCTTGAAGTGAGTGGACGTCAGCAGTTTATCTCCCTGGACCCTGATCTTAAGGTCAAGGAAACTGATCTCCACTAGACTGGTTTCAAAACTCAATTTAATACCCCTGTCGTTCTCATTAAGAAAGGACATGAACCTCATAAGTTCTGCTTCACTGCCATCCCATAGGAGGAGGACGTCGTCAATATACCTGGCCCACATGACCACCTGTGGTCTTTCCCAGGCCTTGACGACGTCCTCCTCCCACTTGGCCATAAGAAGATTGGCCAAGCTAGGGGCATACTTTGCCCCCATAGCCACACCCCTATCTTGGCGAAAAAACTGTTGGTCAAACCAAAAATAGTTATGGCTCGCGGCGTAGTTGAGAAGCTCCATAATGAAGTTCCTTTGGGGTGGAACAAGACCGGAGTCCCTAGTTAGATACATGTCCACTGCCTCCAATCCTAAGTCATGGGGTATAATGGTATAGAGTGAGGTCACGTCTGCTGTGACCAACCGTATACCTGGCTTCCATACAATGTGAGACAGCATGTTAATTACTTGTGTAGTATCCTTCACAAAGGATGGAATTTTTTGGACCAGAGGTTGCAAAAAGTGGTCTATATACTTGCCCACCCGGGACGTGATCGAATCAATACCACTGACAATCGGCCGTCCCGGGGGGCAAGTGAGACTCTTGTGGACTTTAGGGAGGTAGTAGATTGCCGGAGTACGAGGAGCCTTCGGCACCAAGAAGAGTTTCTCCTTCTTGTCGAGGATCCCCTGGCGGTATCCCCTGTCCACAATCGCCTCCAGTTCTTTTTTATATTTGACCACAGGGTCCCTAGTGAGGGGAGTGTACGTATCTGGGTCATCCACGATGCGGTGCATCTCCTCCAGATAGTCATTCCGATCAAGGATAACTATCCCCCCGCCTTTATCAGCGGGGCGGATGACCAGAGATTTCTTGTTACATAGAGACTCCAAACCTGATTCCAGATCCCTACACATTTTTATTTTATTGACCTTGATCTGTTCCAAGTCCCTTAGTAAAACCTCTTTGAATGTTTTAATAGCTGGAGCCAAGGAGCCTGGGGGATTGAAAAGTGAGGCATTGGCAAGGCCAGAGTGTCTATAACCGGAGCCATCACCAACCACACTAGTAACTGGATTATTTAACATATACCTTTTGATATTGATTTTGCATATATATTTGTGTATGTCCATATATGTTTGGAATTTGCTCAGGCTCCTCGGCGGAGCAAACTTCAAACCCTTATCCAATAACTGTAGTTCAGGATCAGTCAATGTTTGTTTACTTAAATTGAACACACCAGTCCCTATGGTCGCCTTCTTTTTGGCTGATTGAATCCGCCTCCCCCCTCTGACTCCTCTTTTCGTTCTCCTAGCCTTTTTTGACCCTGGTTGGTCCTGGGAAAACCCCAATTGGGATTGCCCTGTGCCCCTTGTGTTGGTGGGGCAAGGTTCAATCTAGGTTGTTCATAGCCACCTTCATGTCTTGAGGGGTAATGGGATTCCCCATTCCTCTCAACTTCGTTATAAAAAGGTGCGTGGGGAGGTTGATTATAAAAACCAGGGGCCTCAGAATCCGAAAGAGGAAAGAACCTATTCTGGGTGGGAATATTAGACCCGAAATCCCCGTTACGAACTGGGTAGTGAGTGTAATTATTATGATTGGGGCCAGATTGGTGTTGAAAAGCACCTGGTCTTTGTCCACCCATCGGGATACCCCACGGACGTGGGGAATTAGCCCTCTGATGATTGGGCTGATTGAAGTAGTTGGAATCATGATAATTGTAATAATAATAGTTTCCTTGACCTTAAGATCAGGGTCCAGGGAGATAAACTGCTGACGTCCACTCACTTCAAGGCAACTGATAAAAACTCATTTATCCCCCTGGACAGTTGTCACTATGAACCATGGTTGAGAGCGGTCCCTTTGGGGCAGTATACACGCCTTTGACGTAACTGCACCGAAATTGAGACCTTCAACAGCCAGGCAACCATTCTAACTGAGAGGTTCATTGAGAAGGGTTATGACCAATCTGCACTATCGAGAGCGTTGGCTGTAGTAAGGGATAAAGATAGATCCCTATTATTGGGAACAGGCCAACGCCAGGTGGTTAATGGTGATTTTAATTTACCTTTTATCACCACATTCTCCACCCAGCATCGCCAGATTAGGGGTCTAATAAAGAAACATTGGCACATCTTGACTACGGACCCAGTCCTTAGTTCAGTTTTACCCAAAAACCCTCGTGTTGTCTTTAAAGGTGCGTCCACATTGGGGAACAGAATTGCTCCCACAGTACAGGATCCACCCATTATCAACAGATATTTTTTTCATGATCTCATAGGGTACTATAAATGCAGGAACTGCCAGGTTTGCTCCCTCAACAGTTGTGGGGGAAGGAAAATCTGTCAGTTCACGTCCACCAGCACCTCACGGACCTATCAGGTTAAACCATTTATAACATGTACATCCGAGGGGGTCGTTTATCTTATACAATGCCCCTGCGGATTACAATATGTGGGTAGGACCAAGAGGGCCCTTAAGATCAGACTGACTGAGCATATTAATAATATCCGCAGGGGCTTTGACAAGCACCCTGTGTCGAGACATTTCGATGAAGTACATGGCAGGGACCCCTCCAAGACCTTGTATGTTGGGATCGACAAATACAAACCACATTGGAGAGGGAGTTCGCTTGTGAGGGAAATCTCCAAATGCGAAATGTCCTGGATTTACAGATTAAGAACCTATGCCCCTTTCGGGTTAAATGTAGATATAGATGTAAATGCATTTATTAACAACTCCTAGTGCATTTAGTTGCCTGTATCCGTGGCACCAGAGTATGTGTCACATTTATATGTCCTTATGCTTTGGACCACCTGTGGGGCACTGACAGTTCTTACTGGCCTATCTTTCCAATTTTTGGCTGTTTTATATCAGTTTAATTGAGTTTTTAGTATTTCTTTTACACTTATCTTTATTTACATTTTTTAGTTTTATTTTTTATTTTTTTATTTTTTAATTTTATATTTAGCTTTTCATAATTTTGGGTTCTGTTAATTCTGTGATCCCCAAAACATATATTGGATGTTGCTTTAAGCATGATGGAGATTGTATGGTGATCTGATCCATTACATGAGAATTTTTGGTATTTTCAGATTTGTCCATTATGTGGCGCTATTGAGTAGTGGTGGGGACAATCAGATGGGGACCACAATCGATGAAATACCTTACTTCCGGTTTCCGTAACACTTACACCCAGAAGGGTGGAAATTTTCTGTCATGTATTCATGGCATTACCAAAGGATAGGAGCCCCCCAGAACCCTCTTTTCCTCCACAGCATCAACCTACACACTAGACATCGCCACAGCTTTGAAGGCAATACTAGGACTGCTGAATAAAGGTTGGATCTTCTGAGCACGTTTTTGGGATCCAACCAATAGATGGCGCTGTTGCACCTATGTGGAACGTGGGTTGGAGACTACCATCCACTATTTATTCCACTTCCGGTTTTCAAAGCAAGTTTATCTCTAGATAGGTGGCGGAATACAGTCATCTATATTCCTAATTCGCCTCTTATTAGTTTGTTTTCAATTTGCAGAACAAATCCTGCCAGTTCTCAAGTTTGAATGGTTCAGATCACCATTTATCTTTCTAGTCATACATTACCAATGCACCAATATTGTCCTATGCAGAAAGAGTGTATTTGTTTCATGCGCTCTACACCTTGCTATGCACACATATTGAGTGCGTTGTGTGTGTATACATTGCCTGCTTATGAATTTGCTATTTAGATGCGATCTCTGTTTAAATATAAGCATCGATCTTTATAGACCGCTAGAACAGCATAGCCTTCGTTGATGGCTTGTGCTGTGAAGCGCATCCGAATGCCGGAAGTTTCCGAGGCGTCCTGGGTGACTCGCAGCACACAGCAATCCATAGCGAGGCGTGGTTTTATTTTAGGATTATTTAAGGAGGTGACGCAGTGCGCCGCCTGTGCCCCTGGAAGACGTGATGATGTCACGAAACGCGTAGGGCGGAGCCAGACGACGCGCTGACGTCACCCCCAGACGGTGTTGTATTCCAGTAGGACGGGTTTGTCCGTGCTCCTGTGGCCAGGGAGCCGGACTTAAGGCTTTTTATCTACATACGTTTTGTAAGTGTTCACTTTGTGATTTGATTTTAAATAAATTCTCGATGGTTTTACACTATGTGAGCTCCTTTTTCATTCTATGGTGTATCCCTGCCATTGGCTTTTCTGGAGGGATTGATGGTGAGGCGACCCCTGGTGGATGCTGTTAGAAGTCCTCAATCTCTGTGTAACATCTTATCTGCCTGCTGTGATCCTCTGTAGTGGGGGGTCATGGCCATCCGGTAAGGAGCAACCCCTTCTATCCCTGGTGGTGGACCCTCCTTTGCTGTCACGGATTGAATTATCATTTGGATTTCCTGTGTTTGCACTTTTTTGGGCGAATTGGAGTTCTTTACATACTATATTGAGCTCTTACTTTATTGGGACACTAAAGTGGATTATTATCAATTGCCATTCACATTCACTTTTATTTCATTTTTGCACTTAGCAATACATATATATATTTTTTATGATATTTTGCACATGTACTAGCGCAATTCCTTTTATTTTTTATGTTTTCTCCACAATTGATGTTTATTGTCAGGATTGCAGCTTTTCAACGATTTATTGTTTATTTTGGTTTATAGCGCAGTTTTATCGTCTTTTTTCTATACTGATAGGTGGCACTGATGGAAACTGATGGACACTGGTATGTGACACTGATGGGCTCTGGTAGGTGACACTGATGGGCAGCACTGTTGATGAGGCGCTGGTGACATTGATAGGTGGCACGGTGGGCACTGATAGGTGGCACTGTGGGCACTGGTAGGTGGCACTGTGGGCACTGGTAGGTGGTGCTGGTGGGCACTGGTAAGCGGCACTGATTTGCACTGGTAGGTGGCAATGGCAGATGACACAGGTGGGCATAGATAAGCTTGCGGCTGCTCTCCTTGATCGGGACCGATGTCCCTCTGACAGCTGGCGGTGATCGTTTTTTTTTTTTTTTAAATAGCCAATTACCGGCTCTGTTTACATCACATGATCAGCCGACAGCTGATCATGTGGTAAGGGGTTGGGGTTAACCCCTTACTCCGATCTGTGATCCAGCGAGTCTCATAGACTTGCTGATCACAAAGCGCACTGCTCCCGCCCTGCAGGGGGGCACACAGGTTACTCGAGCGCGGGAGGACATCTATTGACGCCGTCCCAGCAAAGTAAGTCCATGCTATAGCTGCCATTCGGCTATAGGGCGGATCTGAAGCGGTTAAAATTCTACTTACAATAAGGATTAGTATACAGGCATATCAGAATATGCATCAGTCCCACTCTCTGCTCGTGTATTGAGACCGTCAGCACTATTCCTTGCTTTGCCGACGTACGTTTCGTTCAACAAAACATTATCAATAGGCAATAAGGTATTAAATATATATATATATATATATATGTATATACAGCGTATATACATACAGTATCTCACAAAAGTGAGCACGCCCCTTACATTTTTGTAAATAATTTATTATATCTTTTCATATGTCAACACTGAAGAAATTACACTTTGCTACAATGTAAAGTAGTGAGTATACAGCTTGTATAACAGTGTAAATGTGCTGTCCCCTCAAAATAACTCAACACACAGCTATTAATGTCTTAACTACTGGCAACAAAAGTGAGTACACCCCTCAGTAAAAGTGTCCAAATGGGGCCCAAAGTGTCAATATTTTGTGTGGCCATCATTATTTTCCAACACTGCCTTAACCCTCTTGGGCATGGAGTTTACCAGAGCTTTGCAGGTTGCCACTGTAGTCCTCTTTTACTCCTCCATGATGACACCATGGAGCTGGTGGATGTTAGAGACCTTGCGCGCCTCCACCTTTAATTTGAGGATACCCCACAGATACTCAATAGGGTTTAGGTCTGGAGACATGCTTGACCAGTCCATCACCTTTACCCTCAGCTTCTTTAGCAAGACAGTGGTCATCTTGGAGGTTTTTTTGGGGTCTTTATCATGTTGGAATACTGCCCTGTGGCCCAATCTCTGAAGGGAGGGGATCATGCTCTGCTTCAGTATTTCACAATACATGTTGTCATTCATGGTTCCCTCAATGAACTGTAGCTCTCCAGTGCCAGCAGCACTCATGCAGCTCCAGACCATGACACTCCCACCACATTGCTTGACTGTAGGCAAGACACATTTGTCTTTGTACTCCTCCTAACCTGGTTGCCGTCACACACGCTTGACACCATCTGAACCAAATAAGTTTATCTTGGTCTAATCAGACCACAGGACATGGTTTCAGTAATTCATGTCCTTAGTCTGCTTGTCTTCAGTAAATTGTTTGCGGGCTTTCTTGTGCATCATCTTTAGAAGAGGCTTCCTTCTGGGATGACAGCCATGCAGACCACTTTGATGCAGTGTGACGCGTATGGTCTGAGCACTGACAGGCTGACCCCCCACCCCTTCAACCTCTGCAGCAATGCTGGCAGCACTCATACGTCTATTTCCCAAAGACAACCTCTGGATATGACGCTGAGCACGTGCACTCAACTTGCACTCAACCTCTTTGGTCGACCATGGCGAGGCTTGTTCTGAGTGGAACCTTTCCTGTTACACTGCTCTATGGTCTTGCTGCAGCTCAGTTTCTGAGTCTTGGAAATCTTCTTTTAGCCTAGGCCATGTTTACATAGAGCAACAATCCTTTTTTTTCAGATCCTCAGAGAGTTCTTTGCCATGAAATGCCATGTTGAACTTCCAGTGAACAGTATGAGAGAGTGAGAGCAATAACACCAAATTTAACACACCTGCTCCCCATTCACACCTGAGACCTTGTAACACAAACGAGTCACATGACACCGGAGAGGGAAAATGGCTAACTGGGCCCAATTTGGTCACTTTGGTCAATTTTTCACTTAGGGGTGTACTCACTTTTGTTGCCAGCGGTTTAGACATTAATGGCTGTTTGTTGAGTTATTTAGAGGGGACAGCAAATTTACACTGTTATACAAGCTGTACACTCACTACTTTACATTGTAGCAAAGTGTCATTTCTTCAGTGTTGTCACATGAAAAGATATATTAAAATATTTACAAAAATGTGAGGGGTGTACTCACTTTTGTGAGATACTGTGTGTGTGTGTGTGTATATATATATATATATATATAATATATATATATATACAGTATATGTTCAACTAAAAACAACATTTTTATATGCGTATCTTTAAAAAAGAAATTGTATAGTGTAATTGTAACTATATCAGGGTGTGGCACTACAATTTTTACCTATTTATTGTTATTATTATACAGGATTTATATAGCGCCAACAGTTTACGCAGCGCTTTACAACATTTGGGAGGACAGTACAAGTACAATACAATTCAATGCAGGAGGAATTAGAGGGCCCTACTCGTTAGAGCTTACAATCTAGGAGCTATTTGAGATGTTACAATAAAGATTATAAAAATAGGGAAATAAAGAAACTTGAAAATGTTGTTTAAAAGAATACAGAATTTGGAATACATTGCTATTTATTATGTGAAGTAATATTGGCTCTCTCTAGGACTAAAAATATGTATTGAATTTGAATGATGTTCAGTGAAGTAAATACTTACAATGAACTAAGTAACATGTGTATTGACCCTTCTAAATCATAATTTTCACCCTCTCCTCCGCTAAAAAGGAAAATCTACATCTGTGCTTTGTGTCTGTTCCGAAGTCACAGGCCACGTCTGGTTTTTGTTTTCTTTAAGACCCGCTCTGATTTTTTTTTTCAAGAGCAATTGTCTTCAATATCCAAGTTATTGAATCCATTTGCTGAAACTATTTACTTTTTTATCCTGACAAAGGGTCTGAAACAGAGCTGTCTGTGTGTAAAATATTGCATACCACAAGCACACCTCCTGCCCCCTGCCAGCAGCACAGCACTCTCTGTAAAGATAGCTGATATATGACTCTCCGTTTATTTAGAAAGTTAACATGTAGAAGCGAGCTTGTACAAATCAATTACACACTCCCACAGGGTATGCAGGTTTGGGAGTAGGGATGGGTTTTTCAGGCTTGTTGCAACCATGGGTTCAAGGCAAATCCTGGAGAAACTGTTTCAAAGAAAGCATAAGGAAATCTGAAAACATATATAGTGGGGCTTGGGGTCAGTAAGGAACTTGTACTTTAATTCTGATTGCTAACTCTCTTGGCAAACAATCCACTTGCTGCCTTTTATTTATTTATTTTAGGTACTTATATTAGTGCTGTCAATTTACACAGCACTTTACATATACATTGCACTTTCACATCAGTCCCCACCCCTCAAGGAGCTTACAATCTGAGGTCCCTAATTAACATTCGTACATACAAGGCCAATTTAGACAGGATCCAATTAACAGCTCTTTGGAGTGTGGGAGGAAACCCACACAGGCACAAGGAGAACATGCAAACTCCAGGCAGGTAGTGTCATGGTCAGGATTTGAACCAATGGACCCTTTTGCTGCTAGGTGAAAGTGCTAACCATTACACCACTGTGCCACCCACTTTTTTATGTTCTTCTTATTGGGGGACCTTTTTTTCATTTTATTTGTGGTTGATTTCATAACAGCAGTCAATTTAGGATTTTACTCCATCAGTAGCACACTTTTTTCTTTTTTTTTTGCTGGAAAGTCTCCTAAAAATGGATTTTTGTTTCAGGGTGTACTATTTGGGTGTTTTTTCTTTACATTGGGGTTGTATTGTTTTCTTCATTCTATGGAAAAAGGGCCTTTATAAGTTTAACTGATCCCCATAGATAAAATTAAAGTTAGGAATGCACCAGTTAGGCCTAATATACCTGACTAAAACCTACTACTGGACAATTTTACACAGTTGTATCTGCAGTATCATAAAGAAGAAGTCTTACTACACCTTCTTTTCTCCTGCTGTCCTGCTGTGATAAATTATATGCAACATGTTATCCTGTTTTTCTAGCTTGTAATTTGCTGAGATAACATGGTTGACAGCACATACAAACTCCCCCCCCCCCCCCCGCTTTTAGTTATGATTGACAGCACTTGTTTCAAGAGCCAGGTACTTTCCAGAGACATCACTAGCTATGCATGGGGAGGAAGTGTGTCATATAGTTACATAGTTACATAGTTAGTCAGGATGAAAAAAGACACAAGTCCATCTAGTTCAATCATAAAAATAAATAAAAACAATATCATACTATCCCATATACCCAATCCTATACCCACAGTTGATCCAGAGGAAGGTGAACAACCCCATTAAAGCATGATCCAATTTGCTACAGCAGGAAAAAAAATTCCTTCCTGACCCCCCTGAGAGGCAATCGGATTTTCCCTGGATCAACATTGCCTATAAATATCAGTATCCAGTTATATTATGTACATTTAGGAAATAATCCAGGCCTCTCTTAAAGCAAACTACTGAGCTGGCCAGAACCACCTCTATTCCACACTTTTACAGCTCTTACTGTGAAGAAACATTTCCTTATTTGGAGATGAAATCCCTTTTCCTCTAGACATAAAGAGTGCCCCCTTGTCCTCTGTGTTGACCGTAAAGTGAATAACTCAACACCAAGTTCACTATATGGACCCCTTATATATTTGTACATGTTGATCATATTCCCCTTAATCTCCTCTTCTCAAGAGAGAATACATTCAGTTCCTCTAATCTTTCCTCATAGCTGAGCTCCTCCATGCCTCTTATGTTTGGTTGCCTTTCTCTGCACTTTCTCCAGTTCCCCGACATCCCCCCCTCCCGCCGCCTCCCACCGCCTCCCGCCGCTCTTACCGGGCCTCCCGTGCGATCAGGAAGCCCGGTGTCCAGTCGGCCGCCTTTGGCGGCTGGGGGCGGGCTGGAACAAAGCTGTGGGTGGCTTTATTCCAGCCTTCTCAATGTAAACGCAGAAGCGACGTCATGACATCACTTCCCGTTTACTCGGCTGCCAATGGTGCCGGTTTTAAAAAAATATACAGTGTTCAGAATCGCCATTTTCGGCGATCTGAATACTGTGAAGTGCAAAGGAGGGATCGGGGGTCTTTTAGACCCCCGATCCCTCCATAAAGAGTACCTGTTGTCACGGATTTGCACGCCCACGGCTACTAACTAACCGCGATGTGCGTTCCGTGACTGGGGTATATGAGGAACTAAGGGAATAAGGGGGAACTTATACTGCGCATGTAAGACTGGCTGCGGTACTTTCACAGCCTACACTACCTTTGGCCACCACTAGAGGGAGACTCCACTCCAATCCAGCTAGCTGACCACACACAGGCAGATACAAATCTTACATACAATCTGGTGCACTCTAAGGGCTGGGGAGCAGTCTAGCAATTACTATACACTTCTAGGGTTCCTCCAGCTATCCTGCAAGCTTGAACCCCGGTGTTAATCACTCTTCCCACTGTCCCCACACCCACACACCAGACACACAATAAACGATAGCCTGCCACCACCCAACAGTTTGTCCGCAGACTGGTCTGCTGAGCCACCACACACACACAGATCTCTGTCTGGAAGATCTGTTAGCTTACAATCTGCATGCAATCTGCCAACACACAGTGCAATTGCATACTGATTGGTACGTAACTTAAACCGAGTACTTAGGCACTAAAATACAACAACCTCTCCAGAGATATGAGTCCTAGCTTAGTACACAGAAGTCACTTATTAATTTTATCATTTAATATCCCGAAAGTGGGCAGTGCATAAAAGATATACAAAGAAAAAGGAGTTACGAAAAAAGATACAAAAAATGCAGAAAGACACACAATTGGCAATTTGCTATGAAAATAAAAAGGGATAAAAACAGAAATAAACTTTACCCAAGTCTATTTGTTAGTAGAAGCATACTGGAACATGTGGGAACTCCCCAGTTTCGAACTGGCTTCGTGGAAGAACAATGTCCATATCTCAGGCTACCCAATTTATTGAAATATGGATGTGGGGTGGACTTTAGCCCTTGGCCAATCAACCCTGGGGGGTGTTCCTGTCTCAGCCCACAAGAGGTTTTGTGTTCAGAATTTACCAGAGTGGAATTGGCCCAGAATGGCGCTGATTGCTGGGTCATGGATAGGATTTCAGGTGTACGATCAAAAGGAATTATTTTCATCTCTCTGCCGTTAATATTTTAGCTTTTATGAGAGATAAAATAGGTTCCTTAGATCTCTTGATATTAATCAAAGCTTACAGACTGTCCGGAGCCTTGTGAATGCCCCCTGCAGATCCGTGTGGCCAAGATGACTAGCAGTTTTCTTTGAGCCTCAGGAAAGTGGCAATCTATGTTTACTCTAATGGGAACTTTTATTGGCATCTAGGTGTCACTTCGATCCTAGAAAAAACTGTCTCTGTCCTTTTCAAATGCTAATGAAAGAACATATGTGCATGACTGACATAGAATACTATATTTTTAATAACCCAGAATTAAACTACATCTACAATTACACTACTTCTACAGATCACACTGTTGGGAAATGTAGATTGTCTAGGGATATTTTTAGACCCTCGATAAGTCTGCATAAGATGTACCTTACAATCCCCACAGGACTGTGAGATTAGCCCATTGAGACAATGATAAAAAACTCTAAAAGTCTCGCCGAGCAAATCTAATCTTTATTCTTTGGTGTGAATATTTAAAGGGGGCTTTCAGAAACTACCGCCCCTTGACCGCGTCATACAAATTATCCAATAAAATACAGAAACAATTTATGACAAAAGTGAAACTAATTAAGTTTAAGATATCACGTGCTTTACAGGAAACGAAACACAAAAGATAACAGGGATGTGAGAAACGAAACTAGATTACATTACACTCCGAGTAATATGTAAAATAAAATACAGGGAAAAACACAAAATGGAAACTAAATTATAAGATGGAGGTGGTTAAGCTAAATTTCCCTTCAATCCCCTCTTAGATCATATAAGATGATCTCTACATTCTATCTAGTGTTCTAGTACTTCTTTGGGATTGTGGCATAGATTGCCTGATGATTCTTCATGTATGTCATGTAGGATAGAACCTTATTATCAGGAGATTGAATGCGTGCAATTATGCAAATACAACACTTAAAGCAGAGGTAAAGATTGAAAGCAATTATAAGTATCATAGTAGTCAGGCACCTTGGCACTCATGTTAGAGATCCAAGTACAGCATTCGTAGTCTTCAGTCATTTCACATAAACCTGTGAGAGCTGCATTCATGCTTTCTATAGCTAACTCATGTAGTTCTAGCTGTTTTCTAATTGCTCTAGTTTCTATGTTTAACATAGCAATGTCATCTGAATTCCTCTCCATTATCTCATCCAATACACTTGAATAATTGTTCAACCTTTTCATCATGTCTATACCCCATCCTGTCCAAGAAGGAAACCATGCCCAGGCAATATCTTGTTTATAGAACAATTCCCTTTTGTCGCAGTGTTTGAGGGGGTATCTGGGGTGTATACTTGCCTCTAGATTCGCACATGGAGATGTTAAATATTGAACTACTACAAATGGAGGAGTTAGTCTGTGTCTCATTCCCTAAATTAAAACACCAATCGGGGAATGACTTTTACCTGCTATTGGAAAGGTAACAGTGTTATTTATGTACAGAGTGGATATGTTAGTTAAAAAGACAGGAAGAGTCTCGTTGAGGAAGGAGGAGATATTTAAAGGTACAGCCAAAAGGGAATTCGGGCAGTACTAGGATGTAATTTGCTACGTATCCAACATTCTTCATACCCTGATTTTTTTTGAGCATAAGCATACTTAAATTTTAGTAAAAGCATCTTATCAGTAAAACTATCTCTAATCTCTCTCTTTGTTCTAGCTTGTGTCACTGTAATGTTCTTGTGTGTGTGTGTGTTCCCACAGATACTTTTAATTGCACCCAAATATTCAAGGTGGTAGATACAGTTAGTGATGATCCAGGTGGGCAGGAACACTATCAGAGAGATCAGGAGGCAAAATGCCTTGCCAGAAGTCTGTGGTGAAAACAGCGAGGTCATCTTCTCTGGCCGGACCTGCTTTCCCAGGAACTCCTCTTTCGTCTGCTTGGACTTCTGCTTGAGGGCCTCCTTTATCCAAGGTCTCCTTCCTACTCCTGGGGCTTTGGGCAACCTTTTTTACTCGGCTGGCATGGATCCAGGACTGGCAGTTTTCCACTAGGATGGCTGTTCTGGTCACTGCAACCACTGTGGTAAGAGGTCCAAAAGGATACTCTTGCTTCTTATTTCTGTTCAGCTGCTGGACCACCACGGTGTCTCCCACCTTGAAGGGGTGAGTAGCTTCCTGTGAAGAAAAAGGAGAGGTGCGAGCAACATTTCTTTCGACTGTATCCAATGTTTCAACCAGTTTTCTTACATATTCTTCCCATATTAAGTCTAAATCTCCCTTTTCTACCATTAAAGGTGCTCTGGCCCATGGGGTGGGGAAAGGTCTACCCATCAAAACTTCAAAAGGCGAATACCCTGTTGTTTTGGAAGGGGTCATTCTTATTTCTGCCAGGACTGCTGGGAGGACCTTTTTCCAGTTGGCAAAGGTTCCTCCTGTGGCCTTTCTTATCTTGTCTTTTATTGTTCTATTCATTCTTTCTACTATCCCTGAGCTTTGAGGGTGGTAGGGAATATGAAACTTCCATTCTATCTTGAGAGTTTTTACCAAGTCCTGGCAGACGCTGGCCATGAAAGCTGGACCATTGTCTGAGTTTATTTGAAGTGGGCATCCCCATCGAGGAATGATTTCCTGAATGAGGATCCTCACTACTGTCTGTGCATCTTCTTTTGTGGTCACAAAAATTTCCACCCATCTTGAGAACATGTCCACAATTACCAAAAGATATTCCTGTCTTTTGCCTAGTTTGGGTATGTGTGTGAAGTCAATCTGCAAATGTGTAAAAGGAGTTGTTGGGTATATCAGGTGTTCATGTTTGGCCTTGTGTGTGATGTTTGGATTGTTCCTGATACATGTAATGCATCTTGATACATATTCCTTTACCAGTGAGATGCATTCTGTGATATAAAAATCTCTACTCAGAAGATCAGCATACCTGTGTGACCTATTCTGTGGTACTGTGAGATGAAAAGTGATGCACTTGCCGCTGGTATACATGGTTTCCCCTCTTTGCAGAGAAGTCCAGTTTTTGGATCTTTCTGCACACCCTTTCTATCCCAGTCCCTTAACTCATAATTTGATGCATATTCCTGGAGATCAGCAAGTGACAGTTCAAATGGGGATAGGTCAGGTATCAGCATAGCCATTTGGATATCTGCTGTCTGTGAGATAGCAGCTTGCTTGGTAGCAAAGTCAGCCAGAGCATTTCCCCTGGCTATCTCTGTCTGTTGGCCTGTATGTGCTCTGCAATGTACTATAGCCAGTGTTTTAGGTAGCTGGATAGCTTTTAGCAATAACATTACCAAAGAAGAATGTGAAATGTTCTTTCCATCTGCTGCCACAAAGCCACGCCTACTTCATATCACACCGAAGTCGTGTACCACACCGTACCCATACTTCGAGTCAGTGTAAATGTTTACATCCTGACCTTCAAAGAGCTAGCATGCTCTAGTGAGTGCAATTCAGCAGCCTGTGCTGATTGACATGAGATAGGCCTGGCCTCAAGTATAACATCTGGAAGCTGCACAACTGCATACCCTGCATGGTATGTGTGATCATTTGGCCTAGAGCAAGAACCATCCACAAAAACATTCTGTGTATCTGGTAGTGCTGTGGAAGACAAATCAGACCTGGGTGATGTGTCTTAGTGAATGAGGTCAATGCAGTCATGTTGTGGCAGGACCTCATCCTGTTCTCCTTTTAATCCTAAAAGGGTGTTTAAAATTGGCGCTGGGCCTGCAGTGGGAAAAGCATATTTGATGTGCAATTTTGGATTGGACAGCAAAATCAGCTCATATCCGCTCAACCTCTGAGCAGGCATATGCTGTGTATGTACATTTTTCAACAGGATTGACACATTGTGGGTGGTGTGAAGTGTGGTGTCGTGTCCCAGAGTGAAAGAAGTGGCCATCTCAACCACCATTACGCAGAACGCTAGAGTTCTGAGACACACGGGCATGTCCTGAACCTGCACCGGGACCATCTTTGAGAGAAAAAAAAACTACAGGGCGCAGTCTCCGACCATGTTCCTGGGCCAGTACTCCCGCCATGGTTCTGCAATTTTCCCTGGCAAACAAGTTATACATTTTGCCATATTTCAGGGAGGCCGAGGCTCGGGCTGGTAACCATTGCACATTTCAACATGGCAAAAACATTTAACATTTCATCAGACCATTTTACAGTTTCAGACATTTCAGAGAGGGTTGCTTGTCTCAATATATTGTCATAGAAAGAACAGTCAGGTATTTATTGGCGGCAGCAACCAATCATTCCAAGAAAGGTAAGCATGTCTTTCTTGGTAAGTGGGCGGGGCAAACCCACAAGAGCAACAGCTCTTTTTTTTTTGAATGACTTTCCTAACTCCTGGAGACAGCACAAACCCTAGGTACTCAACCTCCTGTTTACACCATTGTAACTTTTTCTTAGACACTTTGTGACCACATACATGTAACCATTTCAATAAGGATAGGCTATCAGCTCGGCAGTCCTCCTCTGAAGAACTACAAATCAAAAGATCATTAACATACTGCAACAGTACAGAACCATGAGGGGCAGTCCAAGGCCTGAGGGTGGTTTGGAGTACTATAGAATAGACCACAGGTGAGTCTATGTAACTCTGCGGCATTCTACACCAGATAAACTGACGACTGTGTTGGTCAATCGACACAGTAAAAACAAAGAATGGCCGTGTCTCCTCGTCTACAGGGACAGAGAAAAAGAAAATCACAGCAAAATACTCTGCATCGTATGGTATGGTGGTAAGTATTGATGGCACATCAGGCACTATTGGGGCATTCGGTACCACTAGGCTATTGATGGCCCTTAGGTCTTGTACAACCCTATAGTCACCTTTTGCCTTCTTTACCAGGTTAATGGGAGTATTGTAGGGCGAGACAATTTCCCTTAAGATTCCTTTCTTTAAGAAATCCTCTTTTTCTCTGTATGTAACTCCCTCTTTGTCCTTGCCCCCTCCCTCTTTGTATAAAAGTTTCCCCTTTTGATTTCCTAAGAAATCATTTTGATAATGTGTCTGCACTGGTGTTTGTTTAGGAATGTCAAAACATCCTGCAGCATCCTTCTCTGTCAGCTTCTGATATTTGCTGTCTTACTATAAGTGCATGTTTAAGGCTAAGGTTGCTGAGGTATGTCTGTATTAAGAGACTGTGCATGTTATACTGAACAAATCCTGCCTCTTGTGTCCAAACGTCTATAAATTTTTTCCCCAGAATTCTAACACAGATTCTGCTAACTTTTGCTTGCAAGCTGTTAAGAAAAAAAAAAAAATTGTTGCTGTGTGTCTTTATATGATGAGGTCTTTATCTGGTTCTGGAATGTAAGGGGGAGGAAGCGGGGAACACAGTACAAGCATAGAGAAGGTTGATTTAACCCTTAAATTTACTATCCTATAACTCTGCTAAACCCATCGTGAACAATGTTTGGGCTAGGAAGCTATAGGGAGCCTCAGTCCAGCCGGGGGATCTCCACAGCATGCATTTTTATTTTCATCTTTATTTTTCTTTCTAAACATTCTAAATTCTTGTAGATACTAAGTCTCTGTATATTATTACTTTTCCTATGTTTATAACCAAACAATTTTTATTTACATTTCACATTTTTGGCAGAGTGCCAACAGGTTCAAACAGTGCATCAATTGCGGTAGCACTAATGCTGCAAACAATTCCCCACTATCTATTACAGTCAGTGAGATATTAGCACTTGAACCCTGTTGGCAAAAAGCCAAATGTCCAAATTTTGCACCTGACTTTCCCTTCGCAAAAAATATCAGTAGCAAAAAGAATTATTCAAACATGTTTTAATTTTATTTACCTTAAGAAAGTGTTAACGCTCTACCTATATTTTAATTGGTAAAAACGTCCCTAATGTCACAATACTTCAAAGACCTGGGACAGACTTGATAAGTCTCCCCTGCTCTTCCAATAAGTGACATTACTCCCTTCACTGTCAACCCTTCTTAAAACACAAATTTGTTACATAAATTAAACCTTAAAACTTGAACCCTTGGTTTACCTTCTCTAAATAAGGGTCCCTTACCTAGTTTAGAATAACCTCCTGGGACACTGGCTACAAGATATGTCCGAGGACCAGTATAACAGAATAACAAACCAATAATACAATCAAAACACTTTAGAAACATTTGTTAGTACATAAGAAGAAATTAACCTGGCTACTCACCAATCCAGGGTTCCTTATAAACTCTAAAATTCTTATTCAACTCTATACAGATAAATCAGAAGAAACTAAACAGCAATAAACCTTAAAACAATAATTCCGGTATAAGACTTAGTTCTGTCAGACCACCCAATATTTTAGTTCTCTTTTTAGTTCTTTCTCTAAAATGACACTGAACGTCTGATTACTGCAAGAAAAAAAAAATATTTTTACTCACTGAAACAATACCAGAATCATTCTGCCGATTACAATACGATACAAGTTATATCTTAAACTTTAGAGTCAAAGCATTCATATATAAATCATTAAAAATAAACAGTGCAGTGGAAAAGGTGTCATCTTACCTTATGACACCCGACAAATTCCACACAGACAAACATTACACAGATTACAAATTATCTTATGACAGCTAGCTACGCAACAGGAAGATAAAGCAGAAAGATCGGGTCTTGTCCGGAACACCTTATCAGACTTTTTCTTATAATTACAGTACTGTATAACTCATTAAGCTCTACCGGAGCTTATTCACTGTTTACCCAAAACAGTCGGCTGCAGTCTTTTTCTATGGACTTCACCTTAAAGTCCTTAAAACCCACCTAAGGTTTTTTATTGCTTCTCAGAGCAATTTTCTGCCCACCCAGGGCTTATCTTACTGTTTCTCAGAACAGTTTCTTGAAGCCCACCCAGGGCTTATCTATCGAGGTCTAAAAAAACGAATTACAGGTCCCTCAAAAGGAATCGATCTCTAAATAAATCACGGCAAAAGAAAAATAAATATAAATCAAAATCCCGGACCCATTATAATCAATCCCGGAACGAGCTCCCATTTCTGTTGGGAAATGTAGATTGTCTAGGGATATTTTTAGACCCTCGATAAGTCTGCATAAGATGTACCTTACAATCCCCACAGGACTGTGAGATTAGCCCATTGAGACAATGATAAAAAACTCCAAAAGTCTCGCCGAGCAAATCTAATCTTTATTCTTTGGTGTGAATATTTAAAGGGGGCTTTCAGAAACTACCGCCCCTTGACCGCGTCATACAAATTATCCAATAAAGTACAGAAACAATTTATGACAAAAGTGAAACTAATTAAGTTTAAGATATCACGTGCTTTACAGGAAACGAAACACAAAAGATAACAGGGATGTGAGAAACGAAACTAGATTACATTACACTCCGAGTAATATGTAAAATAAAATACAGGGAAAAACACAAAATGGAAACTAAATTATAAGATGGAGGTGGTTAAGCTAAATTTCCCTTCACACACCACATCTAGTTAAGGCAAAACTATCCTACGCTTATATTTTCGTCACATCTCCCCCTTCCAGATGACGCACAGCTGAGCCTAAACGGGTCAGCTAACGCGTCTGCATGGAAGGTTCCCTAGGTTGGGGGTGAAGGTTCCCCTAACTGAAGCTTGGCACCACTGACATTGCAGCCTGTCATTGTGTGTTGTCAGCATTCTCAGCCATTGGCCCTGGCCATCTGGTAGTACTCTATGAGCTACCACACCCAGATGTTTGAGCCTGGCATAAGGCCGTCCCTGGGTGATCTGGGCCTGGTTCCATGACCTGGGTACCAGGGCCTCCACTCTTTGGCCTGTCTCCCACACTTTTTCTCATTCTGCCTCAACAGAAGGCCTGCCAGCACAACCCCTGAATTCCTCTACGCTGACACCAAACATATCAGCCTGTAGGAACGCAGTGCCATCAGCTGCAGCCTCTGAGAGAGCAGATTCGGTCAGTTTTCCCCCATAATCCTGTGGTTCTTCCCCTGTTATGCACAGCAACGAATCCTCAATCATTGTACTCATAGCTGTGGGGACAGAGGATAAAGCCACAAAAGACTTTATTCTGCCAGGGGTCATGCTCTGACCCATGTCATACTCTCCTACTCTGTCCTCCTCAGCAGAAGGCCTGCCAGCACAACACCTCAGTTCCTCTGGGCTAACATCAGACTTATCAGCCAGAAAGTACCCGGTGTTGTCAGCTGCAGCTGCTGAGATGGTAGGCCCTGATGGGGCCAAATTTGCCCTGTCACCCTGTAATATTCCTTCAGTGACACACAGCAATGAATCCGCAATAGCAGTACTCGCAACTGTGGTGACAGAGAAGATCACAGAAGACTGAATTCCACCGGGGGTTGTCCTTTGATCCACATCACATACTCCTACTTCATCCTCAGCAGAGCACCTGTTGGCACAACACCTGAGTTCCTCTGGGCTGGCAACAAATGTATCAGCCTCTAAGAACTCAGTGCCGTCAGCCGCAACTGCCAAGGGAGTAGAGTCAGATTGGATCAGATTTGCCCCCTCACCCTGTGGTTTTTCCTCTGTGATGCACAGCCCAGAATCCACAATGGAAGTACTGGTAGCTGTGATGGCAGAGGAGCAAACCACAGAAGACTTTGCCTCACATAAGGTTACAAGCACACCTTGCTTGTCCTTACCAAGATCTACTGAAACACAGTTTTCCTTTTTAGCAGGTACTTCAAAACATTCCTTTTCTTTACAAGTGGTTACAGAGTCACAGTCCTGTTCCCCATACACCCTCATCCCGCCATCCCCAACTGGCAGTCCATCAGCCAGACCTCTGTACTCCTCCAGGCTGATGTCAATTTTAACAGCCTCAGGGGACTCAGAGCGATCTGCCACAGACGCCAGGGAGACAACAGAGTGAGGAGACCTCAGGCCTGCTTGACCAAGTCCACAAGGGTCCGACCCAGTTGGATTGGGCCCTTTCACAGACAGTCCCTCTGTAGCAGTGGGCAGTGACCAGTTCAGGGCAGCCCGGTGGGCCCCGGGAGTCACCACTGCAGCAGAGGGAACGTCTGCACAGCACAATTCATGACTTTTTACATCACACAAAACATTATCAATTTCAGAGTTCATTGTGACTTTAGTTTCCTCTCTGGGCCTTGGCTCCATAAACCCATTAGGGCCTGGACCTGGCACACAGTCACTAGTCCCCTGACCCTCCCCAGAGTTCCCAACGTGCACTGAGGCACCCAACAGTAAGTACTTTATGTGAATCCGGGGCTTCAGGTGGAGATGCAGGTTTCAGGGGGGATGAATTTGGCTCATAGCGGGCTACCAACTGCACCCGGTCAGTACCCGATAGTACATTACTGGCATCTGCTATGCCTACTTCTCTCACTTTGCTTTTTGATCCTCTGAGCAAAGCAACACAAGCTGTTGGTAACACAGGGATGACTCCTCCAACCCCTGTGATAACTGTGGCTTTCTTTGGGACCACATCCTCATGGCTCCTCGATCCTGAAAGAGCTAGGACATCCGTGGATCCCGTATCTCGGAGTCCGACTGAAACATTATTACCTGCGGTAACCAGCTGCAGGGTATCCGCACGGCCTCCTACATTTGTGGGATCTGCTCTGCCCACTTCTTTCACTTGGCTTTCAGATTCCTGGTTCAACGAAACACAAGCCATAATCATGACAGGGATGGCTCTTCCACCTTATGTGCCAACCATGGCTTCTCCTGGGATCACATCCTCACAGCTCCTCAATCCTGGAAGAGCTAGGACATCCCCTGATCCCATAACTTGGAGTCCAGCTGTAACACTGTTACCTGTGGTAACCAGCTGCAGGCTATCCGCATGGCCTCCTACATAGGTGGGATCTGCTCTGCCCACTTCTTTCATTTGGCTTTCAGAGTCCAGGTTCAACGAAATACAAGCCATAGGCACGGCAGAGATGGCTCCTCCACCTCCGGTGACAAACATGTCTTCCCCTGGGATCACATCCTCACAGCACCTCAATCCTGGAAGAGCTAGGACATCTTCTGATCCCATACCTCGGAGTCCGACTGTAACGCTGTTACTTGCGGTAACTGGCTGCGGGTTATCCGCTTGGTCTCCTACATTTTCCCCAACAAGCAACACAGTAGGGGGGGCACTTTTCACACTTGCTGGTTGGCTAGGCCTCCTCCTCTTTGGACAAAGGCTTGAGTAATGTCCACCTTGGTTACAGACAAAACACTTCAAGGTTACCACAGATGTAGGTCTGGCTCTTGTAGTTCTTGATGCAGATGGAGGTGATGTTGCATTTCCATGCTGGATTTGGGTACTGTTCAGTTTGTACTCTCTCTCTCTTTGCTTTATTCCACTCTGGTGGTCATCTCTTTCTATTTGCTTCATCTGCTGTAGTGATTTCTTCCGCTGAGAGGGTTTGAGAACAGAGTCATGCTGTCTCGCACAGTACTCTGGAGTGGCACAGTCTCTGGGTTTAGATGCCACGGTGAACTGTTCATGGTCATCCTCTATCAACGCACATAAAAGCTGGGTCCTTGTCTTGCCGACTGTACTGATGCCTCTTAGCTCACAGAGGTCAATCGCGGTCTCTTCGGATTGCCTCTTGTACCAACATATCATCTCGTGGGTTACCATCTCCAAGTTTTTTGTCCAAATAAAAGATAGAAAAGAAAAACAAGAGGGGTGGGGAGCAAATAGCCAAGTATGTCTTCTACAAAACAAAAATTATGCACTGAGTGAGCTTCTGTAGGTCAGTTGCTTCTAACAAGCTTCCAACCTTTAGTACACAGGTTAAATGAATAAACCATGTACTAATGTACTAAGCAAATCCCGCTCGCTGCCGCCAATCTGTCACAAATTCACACGCCCACGGCTACTAACTAACCGCGACATGCGTTCCGTGACTGGGGTATATGAGGAACTAAGGGAATAAGGGGGAACTTATACTGCGCATGTAAGAATGGCTGCGGTACTTTCACAGCCTACACTACCTTTGGCCACCACTAGAGGGAGACTCCACTCCAATCCAGCTAGCTGACCACACACAGGCAGATACAAATCTTACATACAATCTGGTGCACTCTAAGGGCTGGGGAGCAGTCTAGCAATTACTATACACTTCTAGGGTTCCTCCAGCTATCCTGCAAGCTTGAACCCCAGTGTTAATCACTCTTCCCACTGTCCCCACACCCACACACCAGACACACAATAAACGATAGCCTGCCACCACCCAACAGTTTGTCCGCAGACTGGTCTGCTGAGCCACCACACACACACACAGATCTCTGTCTGGAAGATCTGTTAGCTTACAATCTGCATGCAATCTGCCAACACACAATGCAATTGCATACCGATTGGTACGTAACGTAAACCGAGT
Organism: Aquarana catesbeiana; assembly: GCF_042186555.1. Classification (NCBI taxonomy): domain Eukaryota; kingdom Metazoa; phylum Chordata; class Amphibia; order Anura; family Ranidae; genus Aquarana; species Aquarana catesbeiana. The sequence goes on along the minus strand of NC_133331.1, from coordinate 232,198,907 downwards.
ACTTAGGCACTAAAATACAACAACCTCTCCAGAGATATGAGTCCTAGCTTAGTACACAGAAGTCACTTATTAATTTTATCATTTAATATCTCAAAAGTGGGCAGTGCATAAAAGATATACAAAGAAAAAGGAGTTACGAAAAAAGATACAAAAAATGCAGAAAGACACACAATTGGCAATTTGCTATGAAAATAAAAAGGGATAAAAACAGAAATAAACTTTACCCAAGTCTATTTGTTAGTAGAAGCATACTGGAACATGTGGGAACTCCCCAGTTTCGAACTGGCTTCGTGGAAGAACAATGTCCATATCTCAGGCTACCCAGTTTATTGAAATATGGATGTGGGGTGGACTTTAGCCCTTGGCCAATCAACCCTGGGGGGTGTTCCTGTCTCAGCCCACAAGAGGTTTTGTGTTCAGAATTTACCAGAGTGGAATTGGCCCAGAATGGCGCTGATTGCTGGGTCATGGATAGGATTTCCGATACCAGCGCATCAGTCCGATCGCAACAGTACCAATCACCACCTGCCTGGTGCAATCAGGCGCCATATAACGGTTTTGTAAGGTTCTCTAGGATTCCACACCTGCTAAACATACAGAGTTACATGTACACGTAACCCATCAGGTGTACGATCAAAAGGAATTATTTTCATCTCTCTGCCGTTAATATTTTAGCTTTTATGAGAGATAAAATAGGTTCCTTAGATCTCTTGATATTAATCAAAGCTTACAGACTGTCCGGAGCCTTGTGAATACCCCCTGCAGATCCGTGTGGCCAAGATGACTGGCAGTTTTCTTTGAGCCTCAGGAAGGTGGCAATCTATGTTTACTCTAATGGGAACTTTTATTGGCATCTAGGTGTCACTTCGATCCTAGAAAAAACTGTCTCTGTCCTTTTCAAATGTTAATGAAAGAACATATGTGCATGACTGACATAGAATACTATATTTTTAATAACCCAGAATTAAACTACATCTACAATTACACTACTTCTACAGATCACACCACATCTAGTTAAGGCAAAACTATCCTACGCTTATATTTTCGTCACACCTGTCACCACCTATTACTGTTACAAGGGATGTTTACATTCCTTGTGCCAGCAACAAAATAAAAAAAAAAAAAATGTTTTTTTTAAACACAATTTATAAGTATAAAAAAAAATAAAATAAATAAAAAAAAAAAAAAAAATTTTAAAGCGCCCCCGTCCCCGCGAGCTCGCGCAGCGAAGAAAACGCATACGGAAGTCGCGCCTGCATATGTAAACGGTGTTCAAATCACACATGTGAGATATCGCCGCGATCGTCAGAGCAAGAGCAATAATTCTAGCCCTAGACCTCCTCTATAACTCAAACCTGGTAACCGTAAAAAAAAATTTAAAGCGTCGCCTATGGAAATTCATAGGTACCGTAGTTTGTCGCCATTCCACGAGTGCGTGCAATTATAAAGGGTGACATGTTTGGTATCTATTTACTCAGCGTAACATCATCTTTCACTTTATACAAAAAAATTGGGGTAACTTTACTGTTTGGATTTTTTAAAATTCATGAAAGTGTCCCTTTTCCAAAAATTTGCGTTTAAAACACTGCTGCACAAATACCGTGTGATATAAAATATTGCAATAATCGCCATTTTATTCTCTAGATTCTCTGCTAAAAAATATATATAATGTTTGGGAACTCTAAGTAATTTTCTAGCAAAAAATACGGATTTTAACTTGTAAACACCACATTTCAAAAATAGGCTTAGTCATGAAAGCCATTAAACCTCATTTACCACTTAGTCACCCCAATTAGACAGTGCATTGAGGTCAGATTGTAAATTGGAGACATACTGTAAGGACGTTATTCCACTGCATAGTTTGGTATCATCTGCAAAGACTGAAATGGTATTTTTAATCCCACACCCTATATCATTTATAAAGATATTAAAAAGTAAGGGTCCCAACACTGAACCTTGGGGTACACCACTGATAACCTTAGACCATTCAGAGTAAGAATTATTAACCACTACTCTCTGAATTCTGTCTTATAGACAGTTTTCTATCCATTTACAAACTGATCTTTCCAAGCCTGTAGACTTTACCTTGCACATTAGTCGTGTGTGGGGAACTGTATCGAACGCTTTTGCAAAATCCAAGTATACCACGTCCACAGCCACCCCTCAATCCAAGGTTTTACTTACCTCTTCATAAAAAGAAATCAGATTTGTTTGACAACTTCTGTCTTTCATGAATCCATGCTGTCTAATGCTTAAAATATTTTTTTCCGGGGCGTGGCTACCGCGCTAGAGGGGCGTGGCTACCGCGCTAGAGGGGCGTGGCTACCGCGCTAGAGAACAGACGCATGACCTGTTAGCTCTGCACTGACGGCAGGATTTACAACAATCCGAGGCGATCCAGACAGCTCCTTCTGATACCAGCACCTACCTAAAGGTCCGCAGTACCCTCCGAGATGACAAGGAAGAGACAGAACCCCTCACAACCGAAGAAATTAAACGATTTCTTCCCCCCTAAGAACCACAGCGAGATCCAAGATGGCGCCGCCGGCTGCTCTCCGGTTCCATCAATCGAATCACACTCGGCCACACCAAGCCCGAGCTCCGGACGAAACCCACACTCCTGCTCCCCAGACGCCTCCACTCCGCTCTCAGGCAGCCCTGCCAAATCGAAACCCCGCATGTCGAATGAGTCGACCAACTACAAGGTCAGTACGGGACATAACTCTCTGGAAGACACGAGAGATATGGCTGACTCCATTAACTCTTTCCCCACTGTAAACCAGCCCCTCTCAGACACAACCCTGAGAGACATGTTAGTCTCATTACGCAGCTCACTGCACACAGACATGATGGAATGCATGCAGAACTTTAAAACAGAGGTGAGAGAACTGGGGGGCAGAGTGGACCACGTAGAGAAAAAAATGGGGGATTATGCTGCATCATACAATACCCTGGTAGATGCTCATAACGACCAGTCAGATGAGGTAACCTGGCTTAAAGAAAAAGTCGCAGACCTCGAAGACAGATCACGTAGAAACAATTTGAAATTACGCGGGGTCCCTGAAAGTGTCCTACCATCACAACTCCGCCAATATGTCCAGGAATTCATGTCAGTATACCTACCATCTACCCCTTCTTCGGAGTTAATTATTGACAGAATCCATAGACTTCCCAAGCCTGCACACCTATCGGACAACATCCCCAGAGATGTTCTGATGCGGGTGCACTTTTTCCACGTTAAGGAGCAGTTCATGCTAGCCTTTAGGAAAAATCCACAACCACCCGAACAATACTCAAATATTCAAATGTTCGCAGACCTCTCGCAGTTCACGATGCAGAAACGTAAATCACTGCTAACTGTGACTAAAGCACTGCACAATCACAACATCATATACAGATGGGGTTTCCCGACAAAACTCATCGTCACCCATGATGACAAGACCTCAGTGATCACCAATCTGGAAGACGGCCTATCAATGTTGCGCACGTGGGACATCTTACCAGAACAACCCTCTCCAGGGCCTTCTCCCTCCTCAAAGCTAGATGACCAGGCCGAATGGAAGGTTGTGTCATACAAAAAGCAACAGAAAAGCCGCAACAAATATTCGCCTCGAATGTCATAAACTACCCACAACTACGAGTCTCCTGCCGCCTAATGGAGCTAACACTCCACGCAGTTTCCCCTTCTAAAAATGCGCAGTACACCTGCCATCAGATTCTGGAAAGAATCTCACCTTTTTTATACACCAGTTCTGTTTTTGTTTGTTGTTCTTCTCTGTTTTACCTCTTCCTTTTCTCTCCCCTTAACCCCTCAATTCGGTGACGGACTAAAAGCTCATTCCACTGGAGGAACTCTCCTCATCTGGAAAGAAGACAAAATGCAACTAAGAATACCAGAAGATACCCAGGAATACATAAGGTACCAACACACCATCATCTTATATACCACATATGGCGGTTAGAGTGACTTCTTTTAATGTCCATGGACTGAACCATCCTGCTAAACGAGCCTCAGTATGGAAGGAAGCTCTCAAATTAAAATCTGACATCCTGTGCTTGCAGGAGACGCACTGGGCAACCTCGGCAATCCCCAAATTCTCCCACCATAAATTTCCACACATTTTTCAGGCATCAGCTTCTAAAAAACATAGGGGTGTACTCATTGCCATTAGAGACTCTGTTTCTCTCTCAATCCAAGAGACCCATGTAGACCCTGAGAGTCGATATCTAATCCTAATCGGAGAACTTAACAACCATTTATACACGCTGGTCAATCTTTATGCGCCTAACACGCGCCAACTCGGTTTTTTGAAAAAGTTGTTCCGAAAGATCAACTCAATCAAAAAAGGAGCAGTTATAATGTGTGGAGATTACAATCTCACAGTGGATTACAAAATGGACACCACCTCCAAATCAAGACGCCCTCTCCCCTCAATCCAAAACATACTACATAGAGAAGAGATGTACGACGCTTGGAGGTGCCAACACTCTAACGAACGGGACTACTCCTTTCACTCCTCTAGACATAACTCGTATTCACGCATAGATCTAATCCTGGTGGACAGAACTCTACTTCAGAAGGTGTCCTCCTCTGCCGTGCATGACATTACGTGGTCTGACCACGCCCCTGTGTCCCTCACGATAGAGGAGAGATACCCATCAGCCCCATCCTACATTTGGAGGGCCAACCCTCAGATCTTCCAACACTCATCCCAGGTTGCTCTTGTAAACAAACATCTAAAAGATTATTTTGAAATCAATGCTAAGTCGGTTAACAGTCCATTTACTATGTGGTGTGCCCACAAGGCATATATTAGAGGCATATTGTTACAGATTAGCGCGCGGATGAAGAGGCAGAGGACACTGAAATTAGACTCCCTTCTCAAAGATATAAAACTTCTGGAGGCCCAGAATAAAACCGTACCTGACCCAAACATAGCAAACAAACTAAACCAGCTGCGATCGGATCTCAGACTCATGTTACTAGAGCAATACGACAAACATATTAAGTACCTAAAACTAAGTCACTACTCTTCTGGCAACAGAGCTGGCAAACATTTGGCCCAGAGACTGAGAGACCGCAGGACACAAATGAGGATTCCTCATCTAATTCGTAGCTCAGATAACAGCAAAATTTTCAACCCTACTGACATAGCAAACAATTTTGCAGAATATTATTCCTCTCTTTATAATTTAAAAGACGATACAAACACACAACAGCCCTCAGATGACGCCATTCAAACATTTTTGGCAGATCTCACACTACCCTCCCTTTCAGCATCACAATTAGAACAACTTAACCTACCCATAACGGAGGCTGAGATCCGTACAGCAGTTAAATCACTACCCATTGGTAAATCTCCAGGACCAGATGGACTACCAAACAGTTATTACAAAGTGTTTTGTGAAATCTTGTCCCCCTCACTCAAAGAAATTTACTTAGAAGCAATGTCCTCTGCCTCATTCCCTGCCGAGATGCTTAAAGCGTATGTTGTTACCATTCCAAAACCTGGGAAAGACCCTATTACACCTGCTAACTTTAGACCTATTTCCCTATTAAACACAGATGTTAAATTGTACGCCAAGATCTTAGCACATAGACTTATAAATCTCCTACCACTTCTGATTAACCCAGATCAAACGGGCTTCACTAAAGGCAGACAAGCATCTGACGCCACAAGGAGGATTGTTGATTTGGTCCTTCGCGCTGGGTCCTGTCGGGTGCCTTCTCTGCTGCTTTCTTTGGACGCGGAGAAGGCATTCGACAGGATCCATTGGGGATATATGGTACAGACACTTAAGAAGTTTGGGTTTGCGGGCCCCATCCTCTCGGCTATCTTGGCCCTGTACTCTTCACCATGTGCGCAGGTCTACACTTCAGGTGCCCTCTCCCTTTCCTTTCCAATTACCAATGGCACTAGACAGGGATGCCCCCTGTCCCCCTCTATATTTAATCTCCTTATAGAACCTCTAGCCGAAAAAATTAGAACACATCCAGATACACCCGGATTCTCCCTGCTAGGTAAATCACACAATATTAACTTATTCGCAGATGACATTATCCTTCTTTTGACCTCACCAAATAAGTCCCTAAAATGTGCCCATGACATTCTAACGAATTTTAGCCAAGTTTCATATTACAAAGTGAATTTCTCAAAATCTCTAATCCTAGGTCTAAATATCCCTCCATCCCTCCAAGTAGATCTACAAAAACGATTCCCTTATACCTGGAGCTCATCCAGTATCCCATATCTGGGACTACAAATAACAGCTGACCCCTCCAAACTAGCAGATGCCAATTATGACCTACTAATTGACAAAATAGCGAAAGAAGTAAAAAGACTCAACAAAATAGAATTATCATGGTCAGGACGATTAGCATCCTTCAAAATGCTACTACTCCCCCAAATTCTATATGTCTTCCGCACTCTACCAATTCAACTCAAAAACACACATCTCCAATCACTAAACTATCTTCTCAGAAATTACATATGGGGATCCAAAAGACCCAGATGTTCTAGAAATGTTCTAACTAAACACAGGTTGGCGGGAGGTATGGGCCTGATAGACATCAGGGACTATCATCGAGCGTCCTTGCTTACCCAGCTCAGACAATGGTTGTCACCATCCCCAGACGTCCTCTGGCACAACATAGAACGAGCCCTCAGCCCAACCCAAGATCTCCGATTACTATTACTACTTGACACATGGAAGCCACATGGAAGCCATATCCCTTAAGATCTTTACCACTAACTATCCAGGCCTCTCTACTCGCGTGGAGAGAACTACACAAATCCGGTAATCCGGAACTCCTGGGAGAGAGGCCATTCCACCGCAGCACCACGGGATACCGAATAAGAGGACGGTTCTGGGATCCTAGATTGTCTATCACCCCTGCAGGGGTAGTGGAAGCTGGTGAGTGGGGAGCCAAAGGGGAGCACAGAAGTCACGGATCTACCTCTGTGGGCACCAAAAGTCACTAAGTTGTTGGAACTTTTTTGCTGCCATTCAAAATTGGAATGCACTATTTGAGACAGACTCTTTCTCTCTCTTTTTTGCTTAATTTGAAATTTTGATGTCATCTAGAGTCTTGCTGGACTTGATTGCACATATTGCACTTTATTGAACATTTATAAGTTGGATTGTTGGGTACATATACACGTATGTGTGGGATTGCACTGTCATACTGCATTGTTATACACTTGTTTTTGCACTGGTCATTTAGAGTCTTGTTGGACTTGATTGCACTATACTGCACTGTATTGCAGATTTAAAAGTAGGAGTGTACGGTCAAATATATATGTAGGTGCAGTATTGCACTGTCATATTACATATATTGCACTGTCATATGCTCATTCTTGCACTGGTCTACATACACATGCCACGAATTTTGCATATATAGAAGTTGGTATTTTTAATTAGCTGCATAGCAGCAGTACTGTAGTAGTTTTCTTCTTTTTTAAAACTAAGGTTTGCCAACACGTACACGTATACTTCCACAAATAATTTTTTATGATCTATTATGAGTTTCACCCACTAAGGATTTCACAGTTCTCATCGTTTGGGTTTGGATCACTATTTATTTATATAGTCACTGTTTATGTCATTGAAATTTGTATAGCCCACAAGGGAGCGCCATATCCCCATTAACCATTCATTACATGTTAGTTCTCTTTGAGGGCTCAACTTGGGGAGGCAGCATACCTTCTATTCTCTTTCCTTTCTCCCATCTCTCCCCCCTCCCTTTATCTTATCTTCTTCCCCCCCCCCCCCCCCCTTTCTCCTATTTCTGCTTTATGTCCTAAGCGCATAGTTTTTGTGGTTTGATTTTTACACAAATCCCCCCCACCCCCAACCAAAAGTATAAACATCCCAATCCCAATCACAATCTTGAACCACTCCATACCATACTCCAACTTCACAAATTGGTCTTCAAAAGGCATATCTCTAATCGCCGATCTATATACTAACAACACACTTAAACCATTCAATACACTAGTAGAGGAATACTCACTACCCTTAGCTGACCACTTTAAATATAGACAACTGACTCATTTTCTAAAATCTTTAAAATCAATCCACATACCTATACATGAATCAATATGGCAATTCTACACAAATACCCCTACTACCCCTAAAGGTATTTCTGTATTTTACAATTTCCTCCAAAATAAATCTACCTTTACAAAACTACCTCCATTCCTAAAGTGGGAGCTAGAACTGGGAGAATCCTACACTAACAATCAATGGGAAAATGCACTCAGAACCACATATAAAGCAACTAGATGTGTAAATCATTGGGAACTTTCCTTAAAAATAGCTCAAAGATGGTACCTTACGCCTTATAGATTATCCAAATTCTCCTTATCCGACTCACCACTGTGCTGGAGAACATGTGGAGAAGTGGGTAACATTTTGCATATATTCTGGTCATGTAAACACCTCACCAGCTTTTGGAACAATATATTCAAATATATATCGCGTATCACAGGAATACTAAAACCACCAAACCCAGGATTAGCACTGTTAAACTTAGGCATTGAAAGCTTCCCTCCTTGCTTTCGTACAGTGGTCACACATGTACTCCTAGCTGCTAGATCACTGATTACTAAAAATTGGAAAACTAATATTGTACCCAATGCTTCGGAAGCCCTTGTTATAACACAAACCAATTACATCTTTGAATCACTAATAGCAGCAAGAACCGAACAAAAACCAATCTTTGACAAACATTGGAAAATATGGGCGGATTGGTTTAAAGAAAACTAGTGGTTTTTGAATTGAAATATATATATAACCCTTGATATTTCTTAGTTAAGTTTACATAGTTAATGGAAAATATACATACCTACATCACTCCGTCACCTTTCTTTATCCCTTCCCTTTACCCCTCCAACCCCTTTCCCCACCCTTTCTACATCCCTCCCTCTCCCCCCCTTCTATCCTTTGCTACACTTTCATTTTGTGGTCTCATGAAAATACATTATGTTAAATAAACTATTATTACATCATATATAATAAATAAGATAATAACATTGTAAAAATTACTTACCCTCTACAATGTAAACTCTGAACCTATCTTTGATTAATGTATATCTCCATGATGTGTTCGTCAATGAATAAGGAAAAGAAAGTCTGTACTATGTTTTGTACTTGAAAATCTTTAATAAAAAACAATTTGAAAAAAAAAAAAAATATATTTTTTTCCAGCAAGAACTAATCTATGTGGTATTTTATTAAGCTCTCCAGTATCTTTCCGGCTATAGAAGTTAAACTAACAGGTCTCTAGTGACTTGGTAAAGACTTTGTTCTCTTTTTAAAAAATAGGCACCACATTGGCCCTACGCCAGTTCATTGGTACTAATCCTGTCATTGATGAGTCCCTATGCTCAGCTACAGAGCATATAAGAGTAAAAAAACCCAGACAGCTCGCATGCCTTTTTTTGCTGTTTATTGTTTCTGATCATGCAATGAGTCTTTCGTATCTAATTTTTCTCATATGAAAATCGTACAAAAACTGTACGCATTAAACAAAAATCGTTTGTTCTTTTCACATACAAGAAACATTTTGGAGTTTGTCCCTTTGTAAATTTTTGTTTTCAAAGTCGGACTTGGATATTGGAAGTTGTGTACACACTATACAAAAAACGAACAATCGTGCCTCGTATGGAATTTTTCTTCCGATTTTCTTATAGTTTGTACCCCTCTTCAGTCATTCTGTTTGAATGAATTTAAAAGTAAAGAATGATTTACTATGCAAGTCAGAACAAGGCTCCCATTTTCTGTGCTGCAGTCTGTTTTTCACTTGGTACAGGAACATTGACCCAACACCCCTCCCTCTTGCTGTTTCAGTACTGAGGGAGCAGAGCTTTGATTTGAGAGGTGAGCTGTCTGTACTTTATTTTTCTACTTTCTGTGTCACTGTACTGAGAATAAATGAGCTTTCTTCATAAAGAAAGCTCAGATATCTCGAGCTTTCTTTATAAATTAATATCCACTTAGTTTTGGAGCTGTCACTACAGGTGCATTCATTACACTGGTTTGATGGTAACTGAGCATTTACATCACCATACAATTGACATGCCAAAAAATCAGGCTTAGATTATTGGAGGGGCATAAATGTAGGAGGACAGCGAATAAAGAAGGGATTTTCATTGCAGGATATCAGTAGATCATTGAAGAGGCTAAGGAAATTATTGTATATGCACTGACCTGTGGCCTGTGCCTTTTCGTCTTTAGTAAACTTATGCCTGTCCTTGCTATTTACAAATGTCCGTCTCCCTCATTGACATGTCCTGCTACTAGCTGATGTAACACTACTGTATTGGCTGCAGTGTCTTAAAGTGAACTTCATCTTGTGCAGTCAATTTTAAGAAAAACACACATTTTTTTCATTTTTTTATTTTATTTTATTTTTTTTATATTTCTTACCTTTTAGATTTTTCTAAATATAAAATTACATTTGTAGGTCCCAGTAGGTTCTAAAACACTGTGAAGGTTTGTAAAATATGTGTTTGTATTATCATTTTAAAAAAACATTATATCAATAATCAATCATCAATAATCAATAATCAATCAATAAACGAACCCCTAGTCGGACTTTGAGGCACAGCAAACCAAAGGGATCGTATGCAAAGTAACAATATAATAAACTTTATTAAATACATATACAAGAAATAACAAGGACATTGACAAAGAATAAAAATCATCTATATAGAAATATATATGATGTGAGCCCCGATGCGTCTATGCGTTTCGTTATAAAACTTCCTCAGGACACATTCAGGTTTCAAAAAGTGCAAAGAGAAGGAGAAAAGGTCTCACTATCTAAAGATAAAAACAGAAGCATAAATACATATAAATATACAATACCGCACAGCAACAAATGAGACTCAATGACCTTTGTATAGAACATCAGATACTGTATAAGTCCATAAAATTACCTTGCAAGGAGGTTTCCGAAGACTACAATGAATGATTATAGACAAGAATCTTTTTATTTTATGTATAATGTATATTTCCGCTATGGATGCGGGAAACTTGTCATAGGAAGTAAGTGACCGTCGACTGAAAAAAAAAAAGAAAGAATAAAATAATTAAGTATACAAAATAATTAAGAAGCAGATAAACGGTAAGATATATATACCTGTGGTAATATAGATTTTAGCTATGGGTTCATTCCCAAAATGGGAAATCCACAAGTTGCCACTAAATCACAATGGTAAGTATCCATGCTACAAAAAAGCAAACAAGGGCTAAAGAAAGCCCATGTATAGTGTACATTCAATGGTCCATGTGGAGGAACAAAGACATATTCATAGAACCTATAGAAATAAAAATAGAAAGAATATATGAGAAAAACCCAAAATAGGCATATATAGATAGTCCATATATGCTCAGGGAGCACATTTTAGGAGAAAAGTAAGGTGAAAACAAGATACATACTCTCCATAGAATTAAGTGCGGTTTTCCTGAAGACAGGCAGCGATGTTCCTAAATGAAAGGCCAGTGAACAACTGCTAAAATAGTCTTATCTTGGCGCAAAAGGGAGGGACACAGTGTTTGCCCTTGGCGCCAAAATAATATGTCCGCCCTTGGCGCAAAAATTATTTTGATCTCAAAAAAACTGGGTAGTCACAACTTAAGCCAGGCCCATAGAAACGCACTTATTGGATTGAGCAAGAATTCTCATTTGGTAATCAAACCCTCTGACAAGGGCGGCAATGTAGTTTTGTTGGATGAACTCCAATACAGAAACATGTGCTGGGATATACTGAAAAATAGACAGTGGTACAAACCAATCTCAGCTAGCATTATTGCCAAATTTAATCTTGAATATGAACAAATTATACACTCAGCCCTTGCAGAGGGCTTGATTACCAAAGAGATTCTTGAGGGCATACAGGTCTCACACCCTAGGACCCCAACGTTTTATGCGCTTCCCAAAACGCATAAAAGTCTTCGTAATCCCCCTGGATGACCTATCGTCTCTGGGGTGGGCTCTATTACTGAACGGCTAGCCGACTTGTTGATGAATATCTTCGCCCTCATGTTAACACTTTGCCCTCATACATTAAGGATACTACTGATCTTTTGAAAAATCTCGACGGTTTAATAGTGCCACAAGGCTGCCTCCTTGTCGCCATTGACATCGAGGCACTATACTCCTCCATTCCGCATGATCTAGGTTTAGAGACCTATCCAAATTTCTCGAAGAACGTGGTCCCAAATTTTCTGGCATGAATCAGTTCATTTTACAACTTTTGTCTCATATCCCTACCAGAAATGTATTTTCATTTGACGAGTCCCACTTCCTCCAGGTACAGGGGGTTGCCATGGGCACATGCTGCGCCCCCTCTTATGCTAATTTGTACCTGGGGGGATGGGAACGAGACCTTTTTTCTAATGATGATCATACTAACCTTCTTTCCCACATTCTTTTATGGCATTGTTTCATAGATGATGTCTTTATGATATGGGGTGGGTCTTCCACTATGCTTGCACATTTTATGCAGATGCTTGCTGGGAATAAGTACAATCTTAAATTTACAATGGACTCTCATGAGAGCAGGATCTCATTCTTGGATATTACTGTCATCATTGAGGCTGATGAAACTATTGCTACTTCGCTCTATCGTAAACCTACCACGGGCAATACGATATTACGCGCTTCTAGTGCACATCCTAATGCACTTATTCATAGTATTCCCTTTGGCCAATACATATGCCTCAGGAGGAACTGCTCCAATGATGAAAATTTTAAACATGAGGTTGGTCTACTATTCAAACGTCTACTGGCAAAGGGATACACTAAAACCTATTTAAAAAAGGCTTACAACAAGGCCTGTGGCCGTTCCAGACATTAGATCCTGTTCTCAGACCCCAAACGTAATAAAGCTGATGTAGTAAGATTTATTACTACTTTTTCTGATCAACACCAGACTGTAAGCTCTATTCTCGGCAAGCACTGGCATATTCTTCTGGCGGATCCTACACTCCAAGTATTTACGGCCATGCCCTGGGATTACTTATAGACGTCCCAGATCCATCAGGGACTATCTGGTACAGAGCCAGTACCACAAATCTCGGGACAGACAATGTGAATCTCCTGGCCTATTTCGGTGTGGCAGTTGTGACTTTTGTCACCTCCTTTTGGAGGGACCCTCTTTTGCTTTACCTAATGGTCAGACACACTTTTTGCTTCATCATGTCACCTGTTTAACTAAAGGAGTTATTTATATTATTCTGTGCCGATGTGGAGCTTTCTATATCGGTAAAACAATCAGACCATTATGGAACAGAGTAAAGGATCATGTATACTATGCTAATAACGGCATGCTTAACAAAGCTATTGGTTACCATGTGGCATTCAAGCATAATTATGACTCACACATTTAAGATTGCTGTCCTTGACCGCATTTATGATGATTCAAGGGGCGGTAACTTCAATAAAAGGGTACTCCAGAGGGAGACCCAAAGGGTGTATAATCTCCAGGCTACCTCATATCCTGGTCTTAACGATATGCTTTTTTTTAAACCATTTTTATAACTACACTTGTTTTTCTTTCGTAGTGTGAACTTCCTCTTTTGGGTTTTTTTTTTTTTTTCCTTTTTCCCTGTATTACCGATATATACATATAATAATTTGTTTACATAACTATATGCTATATGAGAACAATTGCTTGTATCTGTGAACAAACCTATAATAACCATCCAATACTTTTTGTATTTTTTTTTTATTTATTTATGAATTTATGCAATGGACATTACAATGTTTTATCTTATGGGATACTGTAACTTCAACATGCTGACCCATGACCTGCTATAGATTTGCCTACTGATTCCTTAATTGGCTATTTCACTTCTATTTTTAGTTCATTTGACCGACCTATATTTATTTATTTATTGATTTATTTATTTTTATTTTTTTTTATATATTTTTTTTTCTCCTGTTGTTTCTATGTTTTGCCGGACTTCCGGTGGCTGGATGTATACACTGCAGTATTTTGTGCCGGATGTGTGATGCAATGGGTCTGGTTGCCTTCTCTCTTGGAGTGCCCTGTGTTGCTGTTGCTACTGTGCTGTTGCGTGCCTTCGGTGTTTCTTTTTCCGCCATGCGGCTACATCTATGGGCCATTGCCCCGCCTCCCCCCTTCTGGTGTGATGATGGGTGACGGGTTGTGCGGCTGCACTCAAGTTGTTCCGGCGCCGATATCAACGGCGGTTCTGTTTCCTTTGGCTGTTGACTTGCCCGCTCTGTGTTTTGTGGTTTGCCCCGCCTCCTTCTCTCGCAGGATTTCGGCACACATCAGCTATTTCCCGGCACTTTGATTTTGGCGCCAAGGGCGGACAGTGTGTCCCTCCCCTTTTGACACCAAGGTAAGACTATTTTAGCAGTTGTTCACTGGCCTTTCATTTAGGAATGTCGCTGTCTGTCTTAAGGGAAACCGCACTTAATTCTATATAGAGTATGTATCTTGTTTTCACCTTACTTTTCTGCTCAAATGTGCTCCCTGAGCATATATGGACTATCTATATATGCCTATTTTGGGTTTTTCTCATATATTCTTTCTATTTTTATTTCTATAGGTTCTATGAATATGTCTTTGTTCCTCCACATGGACCATTAAATGTATACTATACATGGGCTTTCTTTAGCCCTGGTTTGCTTTTTTGTAGCATGGATACTTACCCTTGTGATTTAGTGGCAACTTGTGGATTTCCCGTGTTGGGAATGAACCCATAGCTAAAATCTATATTACCACAGGTATATATATCTTACCGTTTATCTGCTTCTTGATTATTTTGTATACTTATTTATTTTATTCTTTAATTTTTTATTTTTTTTTTCAGTCGACGGTCACTTACTTTCTATGACAAGTTTCCTGCATCCATAGCGGAAATATACATTATACATAAAATAAAAAGATTCTTGTCTATAATCAGTCATTGAAGTCTATGGAAACCTCCTTGCAAGGTAATTTTATGGACTTATACAGTATCTGATGTTCTATACAAAGGTCACTGAGTCTCATTTGTTGCTTCTGTTTCTATCTTTAGATAGTGAGACCTTTTCTCCTTCTCTTTGCACTTTTTGAAACCTGAATGTGTCCTGAGGAAGTTTTATAACGAAACGCATAGACGCATCGGGGCTCACATCATGTATATTTCTATATAGATGATTTTTATTCTTTGTCAATGTCCTTGTTATTTCTTGTATATGTATTTAATAAAATTTATTATATTGTTACTTTGCATACAATCCCTTTGATTTGCTGTGCCTCAAAGTCTGACTAGGGGTTCATTTCATTTGAACCCTCCCCTTTTTTCTTTTGATTATCTAACTTTACGGATGTGGCTATAGGAGTGTTTACCTTTATATTTTGTTCTAATCATGCCAAAAAAAACTGTATTAAGGATAGTGATCTTAAAGCTAAAAAAGGGTCTGGAGGATATTAGTTATGAGGAAAGGTTGCGAGCACTGAACTTATTCTCTCTGTAGAAGAGACGCTTGAGAGGGGATATGATTTCAATATACAAATACCATACTGGTGACCCCACAATAGGGATAAAACCTTTTTGTGGAAGGGAGTTTAACAAGACTCGTGGCCACTCATTAAAATTAGAAGAAAAGAGGTTTAACCTTAGACTACGTAGAGGGTTCTTTACTGTAAGAGCAGCAAGGATGTGGAATTCCCTTCCACAGGTGGTGGTCTCAGTGGGGGGCATCGATAGTTTCAAGAAACTATTAGATAAGCACCTGAACGACCGTAACATACAAGGATATACAATGTAATACTGACATATAATCACACACATATGTTGGACTTGATGGACTTGTGTCTTTTTTCGACCTCACCTACTATGTAACTATGTAACATGAAGCCATTTATTATCACATCGTTTTTGGCTCCTTTTAAAATCATAATGATAACAGAAATCACCCAAATGGCCCTGATCAAAAGTTTACATACCCTGGAATATTTGGCCTTGGTACAGACACAGAAGGTGGCACACACAGGTTAAAATGGCAATTAACGGTTCATTTCTCACATTTGTGGCTTTTTAAATCACAATTAGTGTCTGTGTATAAATAGTCAATAAATTTGTTAGCTCTCACTTGGATGCCCTAAGCAGGCTAGATGCTGAGCTATGAGGGTGTAGAAAAGAACAGTCAAAAGACCTTCACAACAAAGTAATGGAACTTTATAAAGATGGAAAAGGACATAAAAAGATCCCCAAAGCCTTGAATATGCTAGTCAATACTGTTTAATCCCTTATTAAGACGTGGAAAATTTGGGGGTCTTCTGACACCAAGGCTAAGGTCAGGTAGACCAAGAAAGATTGCAGCCATAACTGGCAGAAGAATTGCCCAGGATACAAAGAAAAACCCACAGGTAACCTCAAGAGAAAGACAGGCTGCTCTCCAAAAAGACGGTGTGGTTGTTTTTAACCTGTTGCCACCCGCCCACCCACCCACCGTCATATGACGGCGGAGTGCTGCGGCTCTTGTTCTGGGCAGCCATCATATGATGGCGGCCCATTCACACAGGGCATGCGCGCGATCGTGGGCATGCAGCCCTGCACTGTCGGTGGAGGCATGTCCCCAAGACACACACAATGCGTCACCGACAGGGGTGAACAGCCATTGGGCATGATTGTTCACAAATGGGTATTCCCCGCTTTAGACCGCGCATGCGTGCGATCGGGAGAGCGCAGTGTGGTCATGTCGGTCGCGGCATGTTCCCAGGAACACTGCTCATCACCAACAAGGGAAAACAGCCAATGGCTGGCAGCTGTTTGCCATGTGATCGGCTGTGATCCATTCACAGCCAATCACTAAATGTAAACATAGACCGGTTACTAGCTGTTACCGGCTCTTCTCTCCAGTGTGAGGAGAGAAGAACCAGAAGCAGTGAGTTACCGATCTATGTGTGTATTGTAGTGTACTGCACCAACACAACAAAAAAGAGAACCTGTCATTACAGCTGTCACCCAACAGCCACCACATCAGTGCTTATAAAAGTGCACCTGACACCCATCAGTGCCCACAAAGTGCACCTGTCACCCATCAGTGCTTATAAAAGTGCACCTGTCACCCATCAGTGCATGCAAAGTGCACCTGTCATCGTCAGAGATTGCCGTCAGCGGTGACCATCGCCAGTGACTGTCATCAGTGACCGTCATCAGTGACCCATCCGTGATCCTCATCTGTCACCTATCAGTCCCATAAAGTGCACCAGTCACCATCAGAGACTGCCATCAGTGACCGTCAACTGTCACCTGTCACCCACCAGTGACCGTCACCTGTCACCTGTCACCCACCAGTGACCGTCACACGTCACCTGTCACCCACCAGTGACCGCCACACGTCACCCACCAGTGACCGTCACCTGTCACTCATCAGTGACAATCATTTGTCCCCCGTCGCACAGCCCATCAGAAAAAATGTCCAAAAAATTCTATACAAGTGAGGAGGCGTTCCAGATCCTCTCCATGACTGATGAGAGCAGCGGGGAGTTCTCATCAGATTCAAATGCCAATTCTGATTGTGAATCAATTTCAGCATTTGAACCGGTTGATAGTAGTGGATCGGCAAATAAATCACAGGAAGAATGGATCCCTCCTAAAAGAGCATGGTGCTCTGGAAACCAGGCAGCCACGAGAAATATACCCCAGTCTTAAATTCCCAGGC
Organism: Aquarana catesbeiana; assembly: GCF_042186555.1. Taxonomy (NCBI): domain Eukaryota; kingdom Metazoa; phylum Chordata; class Amphibia; order Anura; family Ranidae; genus Aquarana; species Aquarana catesbeiana. The sequence goes on along the minus strand of NC_133331.1, from coordinate 232,181,212 downwards.
CCAGTACCAGCGCTGCCACCAGCGATAGATGCCAAAACCAAAGGACCACTACCAGCGCTGCCACCAGCGAAAGGCCACAAGAATTGCCCAGGCCCAGTACCAGCATTGCCGCAGCATCACGCACATGTTTATGGGCATCATCATAAACATGGGGCTTACAAAAAAAAATGAAGGACATGCTTATTGGTCCACCAACCCCATCCACCACATGCCCATTTATTCTTTCGTAATGTCCAGGTCCCGATACGAGATGATAATGCGCTTTCTTCATTTCAGTGACAACACCTAGTGCCCTCCCCGCAATCATCCAAATTATGATAAATTACATAAAATTCACCCACTCATTAATTTCTTTTCCCAATGATTTGCAGAACTCTGTGTCCCCGACAAGCATATATGTGTAGATGAGTCCCTGGTACCCTTTTCAGGCCGGCTAGGAATAAAACAATACATTCCTAGCAAAAGGGCCAAATACGGAGTGAAATTTTACAAGCTTTGTGAGAGAGTCACGGGATATCTGTGTGCGTTCCGCATAAACGAAGGAAGAGATTCCCAGCTCCAGCCCCCTGAGTGCCCGGCCTATATGGGCGCAACTGGTAAAATTGTATGGGACCTGGCATACCCACTGCTGAAAAAAGGTTACCACATATACCTGGATAACTTCTACACCAGCCTGCCCCTTTTCAAACACCCATACCTCGTAGAAACCCTGGCCTGTGGAACCTCCAGAAAGAATAGAAAGGGATTTCCACAAGCCATAGTGAATAAGAAATTGCGAAGGGGAGAAAGAGCAACTTTGAGATGCAACAAAGTGCTGGCCTTGAGCTGGAAGGATACCAGGAATGTGTACATGATGTCCACCATCCATGATGACACTACAGTTGAAGTTCAGAGAAGATGAGGTCCCATTGTAAAGCCAACATGTGTACAAGATTACAATCTGTACATGGGGGGGTGGATTTCAATGACCAAATGCTTCAGCCCTATTTATCAATAGGGAGGTCCAAGATTAATTTGACCATTTAAAATGCCTACATAATTCACACCAAATCCACAGAAATCCCTGCCCACTTCCTAAAATTCATAGAAGAAGTTGTCACATCCCTCATCTACCATCAAAGACCCCCCCCAGAAAACATTCGCTCTGATTCTGTTAGCCGACTTCATGAACGCCACTTCCCAGACCACATTCCACCATCTGAAGCAGGCCGAAGACGCCAAAAAAGATGTTGAGTATGCAGTAAAAAAAGGATTTCGAAGAGATACCAGCTACCATTGTCCCCAGTGTCCCTCTGAACCCGGCGTTTGCATTGGTGAATGCTTCAGACTATATCACACATCCCTAAAATATTAGCCCATATTCTTAACCATTTCCCCATTTTTATCATCAGTGCTGACCATTTCCCATGCTTCCTCAAATAACCATGCCACTGCCTTCCACATGAACTGACCCTGGCCTGTTTTTTGACTATGCCTCTGCCAACTGTTTGGACTGCTTCCACGTGAACTGACCCTGGCCTGTTTTATCAACTACGCTTCTGACTACTGCTTGGACTGCTTCCATGTGAACTGACCCTGGCCTGTTTTATGGACTATGCTTTTGCCTACCACTTGGACTGATCTGTTGCCCTGCTACTGTAGTACACAGGGTCCTCACATGTGAGGGGCTCTAGAAACATTTTTCCGGATGGAGAAAACAATTTTTTTTGTTCAAAGCACCCTCCCAATGTTGAGGGCATGTGGCCTGGTACGGTTCAGGAGGGTGGGGCCGCACTCTCGTCCCCCCCTCTTTTCCTGCAGCCTGCCAGGTTGTGTGCTCGGATAAGGGTCTGGTATGGATTTTTGGGGGGACCCCACGCCGTTTTTTAAAAAAAATTTTGGCCGGGGTTCCCCTTAATATCCATACCAGCCCTGAAGGGCATGGTATGGAATTTAGGGGGACTCCCACGTCATTTTTTTTTTTTAATTTTGGTTCGGGGTTTCCTGTGTTGAATTCCCATGCCGTTTTTATCAATGAACTTCTATGTGTATTGTCGGCAATGCAATAGCCGCGGGTAGTTTTAAATGGAATTTTTCCTTCGAAATGTCATTTTGCTGTCAGACTGTTCTAAACATGGGAAACATGCGCCCCTTTACAGGCATACTATAGACACCCCCCAGCTATGAAATTTAAAGGGATATTACACTTTTATTGTTTGACTTTAAGCATTATTAAAATCACTGCTCCTGAAAAAACGGCCGTTTTTAAAACTTTTTTTTGCATTGATCCATGTCCCCTGGGGCAGGACCCGGGTCCCCAAACACTTTTTATGACAAAAACTTGCATATAAGCCTTTAAAATTAGCACTTTTGATTTCTCCCATAGACTTTTAAAGGGTGTTCCGCGGCATTCGAATTTGCCGCGAACACCCCAAATTGTTCGCTGTTCGGCGAACTTGCGAACAGCCAATGTTTGAGTCGAACATGAGTTTGACTCGAACTCGAAGCTCATCCCTAACCAGGACCAATATTATGGCTGTGCTGGCTGTCTCTGCCTGCACAATTTCTATGGGCAAATGCTTTGGCTGTGCTGACGATATCCTTGTGCTGACTATAGACAATTTTCCTGCCTGCTGCCTGGATAATTACTATTGTTGCTAAGCACATCCCTGCCTGCTGCCTGCTGCCTGCTGCCTGGACCAATTCTCTCCTCTGGGGACACTACTAAAACCACAGGTAATACTTTTTTTTTTATCCTTTCCTCAATAGAATTTATTTTGTAGTGTAATTTTTGATATGTAAATGCTATGTGTTAGGAATACAAGGGCCTTCAAAAATAATAGGTTGTTTGGAAATTAGATGTGTAATTTATGCTTGTAGAACACCTGAAGGTGCTACTTCAATGGTGGGCCTCTGTATGTGGTCAGGCTGTGTAAAAACCTCACGCGTGTGTATCACCATACTCAGGAGGAGTAGCAGAATGTATTTTGGGGTGTTATTTTTGCTATGTACATGCTATGTGTTGGAAATATCTTAATAATGGACAACTTTGTGGGAAAAAAATGCGTTTTCATTTTTTTCCACATTTTCCAAAAACTTCTGGAAAAAAATGAACCGATCAAAAGACTCATTATGTCTCATAGATTATATGTTGGGGTGTCTGCTTTCCAAAATGTGGTCATTTTGTGGGCGTTTTTTCATTTTCCTGATGCTCCAGGGCCTTCAAAAATGTAATAGGTGGTTAAGAAATGAGATGTGTAATTTATGCTTGTAGAACATCTGAAGGTGCTACTTCACTGGTGGGCCTCTGTATGTGGCCAGGCAGTGTAAAAGTCTCACACATGTGGTATCACCATACTCAGGAGGAGTAGCAGAATGTATTGTGGGGTGTCATTTTTGCTATGTACATGCTATGTGTTAGAAATATCTTAAAAATGGACAACTTTGTGGAAAAAAAATGCGTTTTCATTTTTTTTCCACATTTTCCAAAAACTTCTGGAAAAAAATGATGATTATGCCTCATAGATTATACGTTGGGGTGTCTGCTTTCCAAAATGGGGTCATTTTGTGGGTATTTGTACTTTCCTGGCTTGTTAGTGTCTCAAGAGATAGGTCTTCAGTACATCAGGTGTGATCAGATGTGATCAATGTTCAGTGATTGGCACCATAGGTTGTAGACTCTATAACTTTCACAAAGACCAAATAATATACACTAATTAGGGTTATTTTTACCAAAAATATGTAGCCGTATAAATTTTGGCCAAAATTTATGAAGAAATATTACTAATTTGCAAAATTTTATGACAGAAACAAAGAAAAAGGCATTTTTTCACCAAATTGTCAGTCTTTTTTTATTTATAGCACAAAAAATAAAAAATTCACTAGTGAGTAAATACCACCAAAATAAAGCTCTATTTGTGTGAAAAAAAGGACGCAAATTTCATTTGGGTACAGTGTTGCATGACTGAGTAATTGTCATTCAAAGTGTGAGAGCGCTGAAAGATGAAAATTGGTCTCGGCAGGAAGGGGTGAAAGTGCCCTGTAGGCAAATGGTTAAGGAGCACAATTCAACGATATTTGAACAAAAAAGAGCTACATTGTTGAGCTGCCAGAAGGAAGCCTTTACTGCGCCAATGCCACAAAAAAAGCCCAATGTGGCATGTCAAGGTGTTGTTGGGCATATTGTAACCAGGCTTTTTTGTGGAACTTGTGCAGTAAAGGCTTCTTTCTGGCAACTTGACCATGCAGCTCTTTTTTGTTCAAGTATCATCGTATTCTGCTCCTTAACCTCTTCCCGACCAGTCACCGCAGTTATACTGCTGCAGGTTGGCTCCCCTAGGCGAAACAACGTTACCTTGCATTGCTTCGCCTTTTGATCACTAGGGGGCACGCGCCGCCGTAGGCACATGCACGAGCGCCCGTGGCTTACTGCTGGAGCTGATGCGAGTGTCCGGCAGCCGCGATGACCGCCGGGCACCCACGATTACTCGTGACAGAGCGAGAACTGGGATCTGTGTGTGTAAACACACAGATCCCGGTTCTCTCAGGGGAGACGAGACAGATCGTGTGTTCATACTAAGTATTAACACCGATCTCTCTCTCTCCTCCTAGTCAGTCCCATCCCCCCACAGTTAGAACACACCTAGGGAACACAGTTAACCCCTTGATTGCCCCCTAGTGTTAACCCTTTCCCTGACAGTGACATTTATACAGTAATCAGTGCATTTTTATAGCACCGATCTCTGTATAATTGTCACTGGTCCCAAAAATGTGTCAAAAGTGTCCAATCTCGCAGTCGCAGTCATCGCAGTCCCCATAAAATATCGCCGTCCCCATAAAAATCACTGATCACCGCCATTACTAGTAAAAAAAATAAATAATAAAAATGCCATAAATCTATCCCCTATTTTGTAGATGCTATAACTTTTGCGCAAACTAATCAATATATGCTTATTGCAATTTTTTTTTTTTTTACAGTTGGGATATTTGTTATAGCAAAAAGTAAAAGATATTGTGTTTTTTTTTTCAAAATTGTCGCTCTTCTTTTGTTTATAGCGCAAAAAATAAAAACCGCAGAGGTGATCAAATACCACCAAAGGAAAGCTATATTTGTGGGAAAAAAAGAACGTCAATTTCGTTTGGGTACAACGTCGCATGACCGAGCAATTGTCAGTTAAAGTGACGCAGTGCCGTATCGCAAAAAATGGCCGGGTCATTGAGCAGCCAAATCTTCCGGGGCTGAAGTGAATAAAAACAACCACACCATCTTTTTCCAGAGCAGCCTGTATTTTTCCTGAGGTTACCTGTGGGTATTTCTTTGTATCCCGAACAATTCCCGAACAAATCTTTCTTGATCTACCTGACCTTGGCTTGGTATCAAGAGATCCCCAAATTTTCCACTTCTTATTGAATGATTGAACAGTACTGACTGGCATATTCAAGGCTTTGGGTATCTTTTTATATCCATTACCATCCTTGTAAAGTTTCATTACCTTATTATGCAGGTCTTTTGACTGTTCTTTTCTGCTGCCTATGGCTTAGTATCTAGTCTGTATAGTGCATCCATGTGAGAGCTAACAAACTCATTGACTATTTATACACAGACACTATTTGCGATTTAAAAAGCCACACATGTGGGAAATTAACCTTTAATAGTCATTTTAACCTGTGTGTGCCACTGTCAGGTCACCTTGAGGCTAGGTGACAGGTGCACTCTGTAGGAGTCAGAAGTGGGGTGGGGCCATGCTTAGAGGAGAGGTTATAAAACCAGTCAGGTGAGAGACAGCTGGTCTTTAGAGATGAACACATGGAGACAGGTAAGCTGACAGAGAAACTCTATTGCATAACCATGACAGTACCCCCCTCTTATGAGGCCTCCCCCTCCCCCGCCTGGGCCCTGGCTTAAAGGGAAACTCCAGATGAAACTCAACAGACGAGGTGCAAAAGATCTCTGATGCAGTGATCCAAGACCTCTCCTCAGGACCAAACCCTTCCCAATGTATGAGGTACTGAAGAATGCCTCTACGGCACCGGGAATCGAGAACTTGACTAACCTCGTACTTAAGATTATCCTCAGAGATCGAAACCGAGGTTGGGAGAGGATGAGAGGACTTATTGAGGGCTAAAAGCTTCTTAGGAATGGGTAAAGGCATAAGAAGACCATCAGGAGTCTGGGCAGGGTCCCCCAGACCCTTAAAGTTGAGCTGGACATCCAACACAGGATCATCAGACTGGGCAAAAGTCAGTGGATCCCTGAGGCCAGGTTGGTTAGAAAGTGATGTGTCACAGAAGTCAAGCTGGATAGCTTCACTGCGCATAGGCTGAACTGGTGCAGGGGCCGACTGAACAGCATTGCCAGGTGCAGCGACCACCAGAATCGCATCACAGGGCGTAGCGACTGTGGAACTGGTAGACGAGTCAGCCTGGGTGTGCGTCCAAGGGGGTCCAGCAACAGGCAAAGGTAAATGATAATGCAAACTGGAGTGAATGATCGGCTCAAGTTCACAGGTGGGCTCTTCATCCAGAGTGCCACATGACCAGGGAGAGTGCCTCAGCCTGACTATTGCAGGAGACATTCCAGAAATCGCTATATGCAGCGGGAAGAGCAGAAGATACGGGGATGGTGGCAACAGGAAATTTCTCTTTTTAAAAAATGATATAAAATTAATTTTATATAAAGGGGTAACCTTGAGTAGGCAGGAAGAGTCACAGGAGGAACCCCAAGCCAGGATCCGTCCAGCAGTCCAGTCAATGTGTGGAGAATGGAACCGTAACCAAGGAAGACCTAATATGATAGGAGATGAAGCTTTAGGCAAGGCAGGGAAGGATATCCACTCCTGGTGGAGTGTCCCTACCGACATCTTAAATCTGGACATCTGGAAGCGAATAGGACCCCCTGGGAGAACAGTGCCATCAATCGCCAAGACCACCAATGGCGTTGAAAGGGGCAAAAGGGTAAGTCTCATGGAAGATGCAGTTTCCCAATCCATGAAATTGCCAGCGGCTCCGGAATCCAGATGTGCCGAGACCGAACGAGAGGAAGCGCCGACATGAAGGAACACAGAAAGAAGAAGACGAGAAGGTGAAGGTGATACTTCAGGGACTAATACTCCACCCTCCAGATGTATTAGCCCCAATCATTTTTCCGGACGAAGAAAAGTGTCACGAAAATGACCTTTGGCCCCACAATAGAGGCACAGGCCCAGAGTTCTGCGCCTAGCGCGTTCTTCAGGAGACAACTTGGTCCAGCCCAGCTGCATAGGTTCCTCAGCGGGCAGGGGGTGCTCCCCGGATCGAAGAGAAGGGACTGGGAGCTCAACCTGCCTAAGGAACAGGGAGTGCTGGCGTCTTTTTTCCAGGGCCCTCTCCTGAAAGCGAATATCGATCTTGTTACACAAGGTGATGACACCGTCCAGATCAGCAGGAAGGGATCTTCCTGCTAATTCATCCTTCACTCTATCAGAGAGGCCATGTAAAAAGGTTGCAACTAGGGCCTCATTATTCCAGCTCAATTCAGCTGTGAGGATACGGAACTGAAGAGCATACTGTCCCACAGAAGCGGACTCTTGACGGAGACGTAAAAGAACGCTAGCCGCTGAGGAGACACGACCCGGTTCCGCGAAGATATTCCGAAAAAGTTTCAAGAAATCAGACAGGCTAGAAACCACTGGATCATTTAGTTCCCACAGAGGGGCAGCCCAAGCTAGCGCCTCACCGGACAGAAGGGATATAATATAGGCTACTTTTGCCCGATTGGACAGGAAGTTTTGGGGCTGAAGTTCAAAATGAATCGTGCACTGGCTAAGGAACCCCCTGCAAGCCTTGGAGTCCCCAGAGAAACGGGCTGGCAGTTGTAATAAATGTGTGGCTGCGACTGGTGCGATAGGTGCAGCAGCAGATAGTGGTTGAGGTTGTTGAACCAGGGGTCCTAATGAGGCCTGAACCTGTTCAAAATGGGATGCCAAATCCTGAAGGAATCGCATCACTTGGTCTGATGTGATTCCTGGGTCTCAAGTCTGCGAACTAAGCCCTGCAACGGATCATCTGTGGGTAGGCGCACATCAGCCGGGTCCATGGCTGATCAAACTGTCAGGTCACCTTGAGGCTAGGTGACAGATGCACTCTGTAGGAGTCAGAAGTGCACCGCTAGGTAGTGGACCCTAGGACTGACTGCTGCGGATTGAACCCTGGGAGGTTCAGGAAGCAGGTCTACTGGATCACTGACACAGATCCCACTGGGAGCTAGAGCATACATTCCCCAGGGCGCGGAGTCTAAGCCAGCAGGTGTTCACCAGAGCCTTTAGTGGTAAGGATGGACTGCGCTGCAGTCTGGCTTCAGGTCACGGCCCCCAGGGTCTCACAGCTCACGCTCACGGTAGACTACAGGAGAAGAGGAAGGAGGCAGCGGGCTGGAACAACAAGGAACGTAAGGGACAAGCCAAGGTCGGGGGCCACAAGCAGACAAGGACAACAGAGTTCACACCAAGGTTCAGGGTCACAGGCAAACAGTGATGGTCGGGGACACGCCAAAGGTCAGGGTCACAAGCAGACAGGAATAGTTAAGAACAGGCCAAAGTCGGTAACTGGAATCAGACGTAGGAAACACAGCAAGTACACACGAAAGCTAACACACAATGGTTGATCAGCACTGCTGGCTTGCAGTGCACAGGTTAATATAGGGTTCCCTGATAGGGCCTGGGGTGGGGCCATGCTTAGAGGAGAGGTTATAAAACCAGTCAGGTGAGAGGCAGCTGGTCTTTAGAGATGAACACATGGAAACAGGTAAGCTGACAGAGAAACTCTATTGCATAACCATGACAGCCGCCTTCTGTGTCTGTACCAAGGCCAAACATTCCAGGGTATGTAAACTTTTGATCAGGGCCAATTGGGTGATTTCTGTTATCATTATGATTTTAAAAGGAGACAAACAACTATGTGATAATAAATGGCTTCATGTGATCACTATCCTTGAATAAAAAACAGTTTTTTGGCATGATTAGTCAAATTTTCAATATAAATGCCAAAATTTCTAAATGTCTGCCAGGGTATGCAAACTTTTGACAACTGTATATATATATATATATATATATATATATATATATATATATATATATATATATAAAACACTGTATATACTGTTTATATTAAGGAGAGAGAGACACAGCAGCACTCTGTGTGAAAATGTCCATTGCTGGATGGTGTACCTGCTGGGTGAGCTTAACAACATAAAGACTGTAGGTCTGATTGGAGCCATGAACTATTACCTGTAAGCCTGTGTGCTGCTGAACTGTACCTGTGTGCACAACCGTGTGACAAAACAAGTCTGTCTTATCTTATGTTTATTTTTGCCATTTTGCTAAATAAAGCCATTTTTGTTTTACTGGACTGTCTCTGAGCAAGCTGTCCACCCCTCTGATCCCCTACAGTATGTATATATACTAAACTGCCTGCACGTCACTAACTAACCTGCCTAATCTAGCTCAAATTCTCTCAATCTCCACGTTATCACACTAAATACGGCTGCTGTGTAAGCAGCCTTATATAGTGTGGGGCATGGTCAGGTGCATGCTTTGGCCAATCAGCAGCCATCAATGCACTGCGATCTCGCATTATGGGGCCCTCAGTGGTGCTTGAATTTGCTGTGAACAACCCATATGGACCATATGTTCAGTTCTTCTGCGAACAAACAAACACCCAATGTTCGAGTCGAACTTACGTTCGACTCAAACCGCGGGACCATCCCTATTAATAAATCTTTTCATAACTAAACTTGGTTTGGGTCCAGTCTCCTTTGTGCAGCTAAACAGATCTGGTCACACCTGCTTTTGGTGAATATCAGCATTTGGTATATATATATATACTGTAGAAAGGATGCTTGAATAGATGTTAGTATAAATTACTTTGTTCCTGCTTGGGGGGCATATGAGCTAGTATCACTACAGCTTCTGTGGGAGGAACTGCAGGGAGCAGGAAATAATGGAGGCGATTTTCATGTTTTGCAATCTTTATATGCCTACATTAAACTTGTGTCCACATACTTCATCAGAAAACATTCAAGGATTGTATTGGGTTCCATCAGATATGTTTTGTGGCCCACTGCCATTGTTATGGAAAGGATATTAATGCAATTATTGCAATAGAAATCTCTCCTGCGCTCAGGTGTCTAGTTCCTCAGTATGTGGTGTGACCAACTTCATACAGTAGTATCTGCCATCTTGCAGCCCTCCTCAGAATAATGGGTATTCATAAGCTAAAGAAAAAAAGAAAAAAGGAAGGCACACTGACCTAGTGCATTACCACTGGTAAAGCTTTATTGAAGCATAAAACAGCAAAGTGTATACTCACAAATAAGCATGGATAACAGGCATTGGCAATGTAGCAGGTTTGCGGTTCTGAACACCAACAAGCCAGGACCTTACATCAAGTAGATTGAACGATGGCTGATGCTTTTTGGGGGAGAACCCCTTTCCTCAGAGCCTAAGCGGGCAATAATTAATGTCCATAGTTTTAATGTTGTCTTTTATGGAGACTTGGAGGTGACATCTGTGCTGTTTGCAATTATTGTCATTATTTTGGCCCTATCTTGTACTGAACCTATAACTTTGAGGCTGTAGTATGTTCTCAGATATGTTTGTGGCACCCTCTGTCTTCTTGGGAGCAATATGGTCTTCTGTAAAGGAGTTTGAGTATTTTAGGAATTGGGGGGTTGGGAATGGAGTACTGATAAGTAAATCAGAACATGCCGTTGCTGTTTGTTGAAACAATGTAAAAGTGCACCCGAATTTTCTCATTTAGATGTATGAATGCATGAATTATTAATATAATAAGCTGAGCTGCTGAGCAGAATCCTTTAATTAACTTTTGCCTACCCTATTTACAGTCACAGCAATGACCATAAGCTCACTGTTATAAATCACCGTACAGTGGAACCTTGGATTGCGAGTAACGTGGTTAACAAGCGTTTTGCAATACGAGCACTGTATTTTGAAAAATTTGAACTCGGTTTGCGAGTGTTGTCTTGCAAAACAAGCAGGATTCAGGCCAAAGTGGTGTGCAGTACCATGTTTGGCCTGAGGTGGGGGGGCGCCGGAGCCGAGCGGAGCCAAACTGCGCCGATCGTAGCCGTTCGGAATGGTTCGGAAATGCTCGGAAAGACTTGGAAATACTATGTTTCTGAGCCTTTCCAAGGTTTACCGAGGTCAGCAGAGCTGTCCTTGGGCCTTTCCGGCTGTTTCCGAGGCTCTCCGCCCCCCCCCAGGCAGACAACTTCTGCTACTGCATTACTTAACCATAGGCTAAATTAGGTCAGAGGTATTAGTTTAATTGACTGGGTAAAGGAATATGCACACATGATATTAAATAAGTGTAAATCTTGTTTTAGTGTCTACAGTGCTACATATACTCTAAACTTTTGAATCGAGAGCAAATTATTTCCTTTTATTTTAACTCAATAATAGCATTACATGTAGTATTCTGTTTTAGCTTGAATATGAAAACTGTAAGCTGCAATCTTCCACCATAGCTGGGACTCACTATCTTGAATACAGTCAAATTCATTGCTGTAACTAGAACTTGATCCATTTTGGCCTTTAGATGTGTCATGCCAAGTGCTAAGCTCTGCATCAAAAGTGGTTATTTATAACTATTCTCTGAATCCCTCTATCCCAAACCCTCAGTTAGATTTTCAGTTGACTTTTCATTTAGCGGAACAGGTAAATGAGGTAATGGAAAACACAGTACAAGTGTTAAAATTTCATTCATTCAGTAGATCAGGGGCACTGTAATTTCAGATCAGTTTGCAGGACTATGTGCCAATTCTTGCATTAATACATTTCATGGCCAAGATAACAGTGCCAAGTTCCCATTTGATGAGCACCACATTGCACTCTATACACATTGTGCACAGAATGTTAAAAATGATTGCGGCCTCCCCTGAAAAGTCATGGTATTCTCATATATATTTACACGTGCAATGCCAGACTTTCACTATGGCATGTTTTAGTTGGAATGTATTATTAATCTATTGTTTACAGCATGAATAAATTAAGTGCCAGCTGCGTTTAACCCTTTTGCTGCCAGAACCTGTGCTCCATTTTAAACTCATGTGGCCAGACCATTTTTGCAATTTTTCCATTGCTTTTTTATTTTTCCCTTACAGCTTTTAGAGTTTGTGAAAGACCAACCAAACCTACATTTTCTGAAAGCATAGGACCAGTAAAATAAAAGAAGGGTGCTACTGATTTTTTTAGGCCCTGTAATATTTGCGCAAAAGTTTATCAAATCAATATTTTTGCAAAAAATATACTAGAATCAATATTAGTCAATACATACATGGCAAAATTTACAAAATTACTGCTAAATTCCTACTAAATTCCTACAAAAAAATAAAACACTATTGCATTAATAATTAACAAATATTTGTACATTTTTTAAGTTGCGCCATTTTGTGAAATTATGAAAACTGAAGGTGCACAAAACAGTAAATAAAAACAATCTGGAGGTAATTATTTTTCATTTACAGCATTCAGAGTTTGTAAAAGACCACCCCCAACTATACATTTTCTGACCTGTAGAATCAAGAAAGTGCTACTTATTTTTTAGGCCCCACAGTAGTTGTGCAATGTTCATCAAATTGCTATTTTCACAAAAAATACACAAAAATCATTATTAGCACACACAAACACAACATAATTTAGGACCCATATGCATGTCAAATTGGAAACAACAGCTGCTGTTCGTGCAGTTTCTACTCCCCATATTACATCAATGGAACTGCCTGCACAGCGATGCATGGAACACCTGTGCATCCCTGGGTGGGTAAACACAGCCTTACAGGGGCACACACTGTAGTATGCCCTGTGTGAACAAGGACATACTGTTTTTTATTTTATATATACATTTTTTTTCAATTGTATTTTTAATATTTTGTACATTTTGGTGAGGGCTTTGGTGAAATATCAAAGGTCTAAACAGACCCCAGATGTCTCTATTTGAGACAGAGAAAGGGACTGAAGACATAAAGTCCTCAGCCCCAGCTGCACTGCATATGCATACATAGAAGTCTCCATATAGATATTCCTATTCATTCACTAACTGAAGCATAATAAACACTGTTTACTATGCTTTAGTAATGAATGAACACAGGTGCTATTGGTACCAATCACTCACTGTGTTCATTCAGGAAAAGAAGAGAGCTCCACCCTGACAGCAATCTCCTGGGCAGCAGCTGCAGCTGACGGGAGGGGGGAGGAGGGAAAACTGGGCAGCAATACAGCAGGGATGGATGCTGGGGGGTAAGTAAGGGGGGGGTCCATTGCTGGGGTGGGAGTGGCAGGTGGATGCATTGCAATTTTTTAATCCCCCTGTGGCCCCCTGCAGCACCTGAAGCTGATGGGAGAAAAGAGGAGGGAAGCCAGTAACTGCAGGGTAGCTACAGGGAATCGGGTTTGCAGGGGGATAGGGGCAGGGGAGGAAACAGGTGCTGGGATGGTAAAGCAGCAGAGAAAGAGGACAAAAGAGTGGGGCATTTAGGATGTCAAGAACAGTGGCAGGAGGTGGAGAAGTAGGAGATGCAGGGTAGAGAATCGGGACCGCTGCGGGGGGGGGCACATTTTAGGTGAATAGCTCTGATCAGTGGCTAGCCAGCCACTAATCAGAGCTATTGGTTTGTTCAGCAGAGTCTGCTGAACAGTTTTGCTATAAGCTCATGATCACTGAAGTGACTATGAGCTTAAAGGAAGAAGGAGGAATGCCAGGTTCGTACACCATACGTACCTGGCAGTGAAAGGGCTAAATTCGAATTCCACCTTTTGCAAAAAAAATAATAATAATATTAATAAATGCACCTATATTGATTAATAAAAATGTGCATGTATTATTTTTCTTCATTAGAGCCTGCAAAGCATTGCACCAGCAATCAGTGTATTACAGATGACATGCTCGATTATAATGCCGCGTACACACGATCGAATTTTCAGACAACAAATGATGGTTGTGAGCTTGTTGGCGGAAAGTCCGACCGTGTTTATGCTCCATCGAACATTTGTTGTCAGACTTTCCGCCAACAAATGTTCGCTAGCAGGTTCTCATATTTTCCGCTAACAAATTTTTGTTGTCAGACTTTCCGAACGTGTGTACACAAGTCTGTCTCACAAAAGTTCACACGTTCGGAATCAAGTACGAGCCGGAAGCGCTCGGTCTTGTAAAATTAGCGTTCGTAATGGAGATCTCACATTTGTGACGTGGCAAATTATGAAATCTCAATGCAGTTCTCTTCTTCTTTATAATGGTATAATAATGAAGTTGCTTTGCTGCTGATATTCACAGAGTTCTGACAAACGTATTTTTTTTTTTTTTCCATAAAAGGGTTTTATTGAAGTTACATGTGACAGTGCATACATTAAGAGTACAACAGCAAATTCCAGAGCATATGAACATAACATAAGTACCAAATGGTTAGTAGTCCTGCAAATATTCCAATCCCAAAATCTGGGACTGATGGGTCGTAGCATTAGAACTGCAAATAACCATTCAAAAAAAAAAAAAAGGCAAAAGAAGTGCTCTTACAAATGGAGAAGTAGTAGGAAAGTGTAGGAGAGAGGGAGAAAACGAGAAAGAGAGAGAGAGAAGGAAAGAGAGAGAAGAAGGAAAAAAGAAACAAAAAAAAGGAGGGGGGTACACAAAAGGGAGTGGAGAGGGGGGGGGGCATAAGAGATATCAGTATTCATTCTCCAGTGTAGCCATACCCCTTGAATTTATTTTCTCTTACTATCTACAGCTAAGAGAGTAATAGTTTTCGTTTAAGCGTTATAGGTTCAAAAACGCTGGGCTGATTTAAAGTCCAACATGCCCATGTGGTCGTAAATTTTTGGATACGCTCTTGAGAGATGTGAACTAGCTCTTCCATTTCTTCTATTTTGGGGATCCTCAAGAACCATTCCCTAATCGTTGGAGTGTGTGGATCGCCAGTGTATCGGAATGCATAGTCTCGCCGCATTTACCAAATGCATGGCCAGGGACTTATAGTATCAGGTCAGATGCGTGTGGTGTAGGAGGTACTGTGCAGGGGAGTAGTCTAAAGTGTATGTGGTGATATGTGCAATGAGCTCATGTACCTCCTTCCAGAATGGTTGAAGGGATTCACAGTCTCACCAGATGTGGAGCATGGTTCTTCCACACCTCCAGCATGTATCTGGGATGGTAGGCAAAAATTTGTGTAGGCGCGTTGGGGGCTTGTACCAGCGCGTTTCAATTTTGTAACAATTTTCCTGTATAGCAACATTGAGGGACCCCTTGTGGGTATAATTCATTAATAAGGACCCAATCCTCATCAGTGAGGGAAATCTGAAGATCAGACTCCCAGGCTATACGTGCTGAGTCCAGGGTGCCGGAGGGATCATCTAAAAGTATACTGTATATACAAGAAATCAAGTGTCTTTGTGGGGGGGGATTGTGTACATAATGATTCAAAGGGCAACAATTGACTCGTCCACGTCTTTGTCATCGCCTGCGAAGAAAGGAAGTGTCTTATCTGCCTATATGACCAGAACGAAAAGGAATTAGAAAGGGATGTAGATACCAAGTCCTCATATGAGCAAGGGGATCCACGAGAGAAAAACTGGTGTGCTAATAATTTGTTGTGAGGCCATTCCTGACTTAAAAAGGACATTGAAACTCCCGGTATAAAACTGGAGTTTCCTCTTAGTGTAGTTAGGGGTCCAGGGATCGAGGAGAATGTTGGGTTTTTTGTTGCTCGCCCAAAGGCCCCGAGAGAAGGGTGAATAAGAGGGTGAATCACAATCTCCGGTGGCCAATGCCGGGGTAGTATCCAGGGAAAAGATCTGAGAGGGACTTGCGTGAATGATTTTTCTAAGGTCACCAAAACCTTCCCAGCCTCATGGATGTTCCAGTCCACAAGTCGCATAAGATGGCATGCCAGGTAGTATTTGTAGAGATCCGGCAGACCAATACCAGCCCTAGTCTTTAAGCGTGTGAGTCGAGAGTACTTAATACGAGGAGGTGAGTTTTTCCATATAAACAGTGAGGAAGCCTTCTTGTATGCTGCAAAGAAAGAGGACGGTAGGGCAATCGGAATGCACTGTATGAGGTATAGAAGGTGTGGCAAGATTATCATTTTTAGAAGGGCCGATCGGCCAAACCATGAGACATTGAGGTTTCCCCAGTCTTTTAGGTCATGTTGGGCTCTTTTCAAGGCTACTATAAAGTTTTCATTGTACATATCAGCTAATTTTGTCGTAATTTGAATACCAAGATATGTAATGGCTTTCTTGTTCCACAGGAATGGGAGGGAGCTCTGGCAACATTCTACATAATCAGGAGAGATAGGGAACATCCCTGTCGAGTACCATTACTTATGGTGAAGGCGTTCGACAGGTGACCATTAACTCGAACACTTGCGCTAGGAGTGGAGTATAATGCTGAGATGTGGGCTAGCATGCATGGACGAAGGCCGATTGACTTCAGGACCTCATGCATGTAGTCCCAGGCCACCCTGTCGAACGCCTTCTCTGCGTCTAGGGATAAAAAAAAACCTTGGGTTTTTGAGGTTGTGAGCCAGTGGTGAAGATTTAATGCTCTGATGGTGTTGTCCCTGGCTTCTCTTCCAGTGATAAAACCTACCTGGTCATGGGAGATAAGGTTGGGTAGGAGCGGGGATAACCTGTTAGCTAAGAGCTTGGCGTAAATTTTAGTATCCGCATTAAGCAAGGATATAGGCCTATAGGAAGGCCTGTGATTGGCCGATACGCGTCTAGAAGGGAGGAGCTGATAGTCACGTCCAGCCAGGCACTGTGTATGTGGACATGGTGGTGCTACTCTGGAGGTTTTTATGTGATTTTAAAAGTTTTTATCTTGTAAGTGCAACTTGTCTGTTTGGGGGCTTTGAATAAATTTGTATACGGAGAACACTATGGTCTCTATACTTATTATTTACATGTCCTGAACTCATGGAATCTTGAGCCAAGCTGGGAGACGATCCGCTTCTTTGGATATTAATGAGCTGAGTTACCATTAAGAAAAGAGCCATCTGGATTACCCACCATTGATTGGGAAGAGGAAGTGAGAGCAAAGAGCTCGTGGGGAGATCCGCATATGAGTTTTGACTCATCTGGGAGGTGAGCGCGCATTTTTATTGGTGGTGGTGTGCACTCCTTTTGAGGACGAACAATCACTGTGGTGGAATTGTGTGGATACACTGATCACAAAAAGAGTTTTTCATGTTTTATTTCTTAATTTTTTCTTTTTATGGACTATTCATTTATATGTATGATTTAGTTATTTTAGAGATTTGCACTTTATATTTATAATTTTACACATAGCGCTACATTTATTTATTTACTATCCATATAGGCCTATAGTTCTGTACTAATGTGGCATACTTACCATCTTTAGGTATAACCGTTATGTGGGCTTCTAATATACGGCCTACCAAACCCTTAGGACATGCCATGGCATTAAAAGTAGCTATCATCTTATGGGGATAATACAGTGTAAAAGCACTTAGAATATTGCAGTGTAAACCCATCTGGGCCTGGGCTCTTTCCCGATTTTCATTTGTTTTAAGGTGGCCTGGAGCTCTTCTACAGAGAGGGGTTGTTCCATTTCCTTAGCCTGCACCTGGGAAAGTGGGTTTGGGCAGTATTGAGCTAGGAAGTCACTAATTGCCTCCGATCCCCTATCGGCCTGAGCAGGGTTCTGACTTGCAGACTTCAAATTGTATAGCTTTTTGTAATAGCGTTCAAAACATTTTGCAATGTCCTCATTTCTAGAGAAGGGTGTGCATTGTTGATCCAGAATCCAGTGAATTGTGTTGGAAGGTCTGGAAGCTCGTACTACCCGTGCCAAGAGCCTCCCACATTTGTTGCCCTGTTCATAGAAGGCTCTCTGATGGAGTACATAGCGCCGTCTTGTGCGCTTTCCAAGCTCCTCTAGAAGTAGGGAGCGAGTGTGTGATAGTTCTTGTAGGGACTGTTGTGAGTGTGAAGATTTATGAGAGGCTTCCAATCTCTTAATGTTGTCAATTAAGCTCACTATAGTCTCCTGGTGTTTTTTTTTTATTTTTGCTGCCTGAGCCATAAGTTCCCCCCGAATAACACACTTGTAGGTTTCCCATAAGGTAATTGTCTGGGGAGGCATTCTCCATGAAATATTTGTTAATTTGGGACTCTAGGCGTGTGGTAAATTCCTCATCCTTGAGCAAGAACGAGTTCAATCGCCAAGTTTTAGTCCTGGAAGCTGATTCCGGGAAAGTTAGGGTGACCGATATGGGGTGATGGTCCGACAGAAACATTGAGTCTATTGTAGCATGAGTAAGATAGGTTAGACCAGGTTGGGAAAGAAAGAAATAGTCTATGCAGGAGTACTTTTGAAATGGAGCGAAGTAAAAAGTATAGTCCTTGACCGACAGAAATAAAGTACACCACGTATCGTGTAATGCCAGTCCCGGAAGCTGTAGTTTGATTTGGCGAAGGGCTTGATATGACAACATAGAGGTGCCTGAGGAAGTGTCAATCTCTGGATTTAGTGGAACATTAAAGTCTCCCCCTAGGAGGACCATACCCTCCTTAAAGGAGAGTAAGAGGTCACTGATTTTCCTAAAAAAAGAGACCTGATGCTCATTTGGAGAATAAATGTTCGCCAATGTCAGTGGTTTAGAGGCATATAGGCCCTTAATGAAGACAAACCTGCCTTCTGGGTCCACCAAAGAATCCGACAATTGAAAGGGAGCGTGCTTGGATATCAATATGGAAGCCCCTTTAGTCTTTGCGGTGGGATTCGTGGAATGAATAGCTGAATGATAGAGATTTTTAGTAAGTTTAGGAATGTAGTCTGAACGGAAATGGGTTTCCTGGAGGAGAATAAACTGGGCCTTCTGCTTAGTAAGGGCAGACATAACTTGTGACCGCTTTTCCGGTACATTTAGCTCTTTTAAAAAGGGAGTAGGGAGATAAGGAGTTACGGGACTTCAAATCTTTCTGCATGGCTAGATTGGAATTGGAGTACGAGCTTTGAGAAATACATTCACTGTCTCACGGCTCAGAGTGCACCTACATATATCGATGCGGCTAAGCCGGAGGATGAGGGATGGAGAAAAGGGAAGGGATGGGGGATGGAGAGAAGGGGAGAAGGGACAAGATAGTCAGGAAAATAGGGGAGGGGTAGGGAAAAAGAAAAGAAGAAGAGGAAAGAAAAAAAAAAAGAAAAAAAGATAGAAAGAAGAGACGGGAGGGGGGAAGAGTGACCCGTAGAGTAGGGGGAGAGAGAGGGAAACTTGTGAATAGCACAAGTTGTAGGAGAAAGAAAATACCAGAGGTGGAGATAGAAATACTATTCCACCTTAGAGACAGTAAGCTGGATGGTCAGCAGACTAACTGATAGAACTGCTGCAGGGGGACAATGGGAAAGTCTGGAATCACACACTGCTGCAATGTGGAGGATCTAGTAAATAGTAGCGTAATGTGGATCAAAAAGAAACAGAGTAGAGTATGCTAAACTGCCTTAAGGCAAATAACTAACATCAAAGGGGAGGAGTACCAATACTACCAGTTTGCAAGTGTCATACAATTCTAAACAATAATCTTATTGTGCAGAACCTTACATATAACAAAGTCAGTCTTGATTACATATTAATAACATGTTGTTTAAACCAAATAGCGAAAAATGCCAACAACCCCTGGGTGAGGTACCATTGGTGGAAGTGCGACAGAGCTGTGTTGAACAGAGAGCATCGTCTGACTCCTCCACTCCGGAGGACCCGCTTATAATCTAAGCGTGGCTCCAAAGAGAGGAGTGACAATGCTAGCGGTCAAGATTTCCTGTGTGACACAGAGCTAGAAGCTAAAGCCTAAAAGCTAAAAAGGCACTTTCACATTCTGAGAATGCCCATATCAAAAAAAGAAAAAAACAAACAAAACCAAAAGTCTTTACTATGTGAAGCAAGTAATGTATGGGCATCCCACGGATCACCAATGTCTATTGTTTAGTAACCTAAGGTAGAGGTAGAGTAAACATAACTGGAGTCAAAAAGAAGCAGCTAGGGAATGCCGCCATACTTCTGTCGTCCAAGTAAGATGTACGCTAAGTTAATGTAAAAAAAAAAGGGGGGGGCCCTTTGCAGTCCTTAAGCAGGCTAAGGCAATATACATACTGGCTTCAGGGATGGGGCTATATAAACATCCAATGCACATAAAATAGCAAGTATACATGTATATATATATAAATATATATATATATATATATATATATATATATATATATATATATATATATATATATATATAAAAATAAAAGTTAAATAAATAAATAAAAAAGAAAGAGGGGTGGGGAGCTTAAACTTCAAGTGTTGACACGGAGAAGACATCAACTGGGCCCCTCCGGTAACCGTTTTAAAGATCCCCAGTGGGTGATAGTGGTATGGCAGTCAGTAATGTTCAGGGGACCCAATAGGTTCCTGGGGTGGTGTGCAGTTCTCATCTTAGGGTAGAGAGAGGTCATGTGTATATTTCAAGGCTCATTGCACTGCAGGGGTTCAGTAGCAACAAGCTCAGCCCTGATTGATATAATGGTAGACATGGTTAGTCACCCAGGGCTGGGGTTATAAAGAAGGCTGACTGGTGCTCGTGGCAAAAGCAACTTGCCTCAATCCGGTTAAACAAAACACAAACAGGATGAAAGCAGCACAAACTTGGCTTGTATGCACTTACAAGTAGGCAGACCCATGGAGTCTGGAAGGACCTCAGGCTTCAAGGCGATCCCTGCGAGGAGTTGCAGGGGGACCAGGGCTGTGTTGATTCAGGTCTCAGCGGGATACATGAGCTCTAGGTGAAGAAGGGTCAGATCTCCGTCGCCTGGAGCGTTGTCTTTGTGCTTTTGGAGAGGGATGATGCGAAACCGGGCGCCATGGCTCTGTTAGGAAATGGAAGATATACCAATCCGGAAGATCTATCAGGGGTATATCGATTTGCTTGCAGAAGGCTTGCAGGTCATCTGGTGACCGTAAGAGGGCAGTGCGCCCTCTAGTGGAGGCGGACAGGCAAAACAGAAACTTCCAGCGATATTTAATGTTACGGGATCTCAGTAACAGGGGGGCGCAGGGCTTGTCTGCTCTATAAGGTAGTTTGGGATAGGTCCTGAAAAAGTTTTATCTCAGTGCCATTATGCAACACACTGCTCCTTTCCCTAGCCTTTCGCAGTATTTCTTCTTTTAGAGGAAAGTTCACCAAGCAACAAATCACATATCTCGGGGGTTCATTGTCTCGGGGTGGAGGTCTGAGAGCCCAGTGGAGCCCCTCCATCTCGATGGGGGAGTCCGCTGGGCGGCCTAGCAAATCATTAAAAATAGTGCATATCGTTTGCGGCAGAGTCCCAGCTTCTATCCCCTCAGGCACTCCCCTGACTCTAACGTTATGTCTGCGGCCACGATTGTCAAGGTCCTCGACTTGACGGTGTAAATCAAAAAGATAAGACAATTGTGAGTCATAGGTGCGCTGCACTTGCCTTATAGCTGCAGTATGGAGCTGTGTGGTTTATTCCACATCCAAAAGGCAGGTAGCCACTGCCTGGATGTCCGTTTTGAGATCCAGGATAGCCATGGACAGGATGATCATGATGTCGGAGGCGACTCTCTGTAGGTCAGATAGGCTCACGGAAGGATTTGCATGCCTGCCAGGCGTTTCTCTCCCCTCCGATTGTGAGTCTGAAGCGTTACTCGTAGAGCAGGGCCCTGAGGTTGCGAGCACTGAACTTATTCTCTCTGGAGAAGAGACGCTTGAGAGGGGATATGATTTCGATATACAAATACCGTACTGGTGACCCTACAATAGAAATAAAACTTTTTTGCAGAAGAGAGTTTAACAAGACTCGCAGCCACTCATTAAAATTAGAAGAAAAGAGGTTTAACCTTAAACCATGTAGAGGGTTCTTTACTGTAAGAGCAGCAAGGATGTGGAATTCCCTTCCACAGGCGGTGGTCTCAGCGGGGAGCATCGATAGCTTCAAGAAACTATTAGATAAGCACCTGAATGACCGCGACATACAGGGATATATAATGTAATACTGACACATAATCACACACATAGGTTGGACTTGATGGACTTGTGTCTTTTTTCAACCTCACCTACTATGTAACTATGTAACTATGATACCTCGTGGTTGTCGAACAGTTCAGGGATGTTCCGACTTAGCTGAGACTCCTTCGGTGCCCGGGATGCTGAGGCACTTCCATTCGGCTTGCTGATGGCAAAAAGGTGTGATGGTTCCCCAAAAAGGCAAATTATGATCCTCAGCTTGCAGGAGCTCTTTGCTTAAGCAGCCATCTACGGACCCAGCCAAACCACGCCCCCAAACATATTTTTTATTATTTCTAGTGATCTCCAGAATAATCTTTTTTTTTCTAGTGATTTCCATAATTTTTTTTTTCTCGTGATCTCCAGAATAATCTTTTTTTTTGTTTTGTTTTTTCTATGTCTATTGTATATTTTTCTATTATCTTTTTTATCTTTTTTTTATTTTTTAAGCTCAAAGATACAACTATGTTGGTCTCCCTTGTTAATTTGACATTGCATTTTGGAAATGTACCTGCCTGCTCACAAACAAACTGTCCTTTTTGAAGTAAAACACATAGCCAAATATTTGTCAAAACCAAAATTTTGAATTTAATAGGGAGCACAAGGTCCTAACAAAATAAAGAGAAGACGCTGGAGAAACAGTTGGAATTGGTGAAGCCTTTGTACCCCAGGGCAGACATCAATTATTTGAATGTCAAAATTGGTAATCTGAGCAGTCCATTTAATAGGGAGCACTATACAGTCCAGGACTCTGAGAGATCGGGAGCAGCAGCAGATGACATATATGTCCCAAGGCTGTGGTCTTACAACACCCTGCGTTTTTTGCCAGACCACACCAAACCCAGGCCATCACTCTCAACACTTCCTTCCATGCTGCTGTGGTGGGTGGGGTGGCTGTGGTGTTGGTGGAGGTGATGGAGGAGCATGGTCCAACTCACAGAGGTGTGTTTGAGGTATGAGCTCGCCCCTCGTCCCCTTGTTTAGGGCCTTCAGAATAATCTCTTCGCATATAGTGTGTTGGGCCTCCTCCATGTGTTCTACTTTACTGGTGGTGACACATCCAAATGCCTCGTGGCCACCAGGGGTCGTGCTAATTGCCACAGTAGCATGTTTTAGGAAAGCAGCCGGGGACTCCTCCAGGTTCCTTGCCTTCCCGGTTCTTTTGTTTGGAGGGCAAAGGAAAGGAACCTGGGATTCGGTCAGGCTGCTTGCCATGGCCTCCTCCTGGCTGTGACTTTCCTGTGTGTGAAAATGGTAGATAGTTTTAGGTTTTTGGTCAGCAATCACACACAATTTTGAGCTCATGACTGTTGCAAATTGAATGTTAATAAATCAAAAAGACTATCATTCTGACCCCAGCATTTTTCATTCTTGTCCCAATCATTTTTGGCTACTACTGTCTATTGATATGTAAACCACTTTGTTAAATCAGAAATTTGTGATCAATAACATCTAGTTAATATCATTCAATTTTTGACAAGAAATATGTTCAACAATGCTATAACTGGATCAAGCTGGGCTCCTCCACATCTTCTTCCTGGGTGGAAGGCCCAGGTTGGACCTCAGGAGCCTCAGCTGATGTGGAAGGAAGTGTTGATAGTGATGGCCTGGGTTCCGTCTGGTCGGACAAAAAATGCAGGCTGTGGTAGTACCACAGCCTGGGGACATATACGCCATCTGCTGCTGCTCCGGATCTCAAGGAATCTTGGACATTCTTGTGCTCCCTATTATATGTGCTCCTCAGGCTACCAATTTTGGCCTTCAAAAAGTTGATGTCTACCGTGGGATACACAGGCTTCACCAATTCCAACAGTTTATCCAGCGTTGCCTTCCTCTTTTGCTTGTTAGAATAGTCCCTGCATTGGACTTACCAGAGACATGGCAGCTCCCTGTATTTGTCAATAAAGTTGGGCAGGAAATCAGGGGCTGTGAATTTGTCAAACATTTTATCTGCAAGACACAACACAAGACAAACCCTAATGTGAGGCTAAACTCTCATAATCTTGTCCCAATATAGGCCTCAATCTATAAGCAGTATAGGCCACTAACCATTGATGCCCCAAGTTACAATTGTATCTTCGTTTGAGCGATCAGCGCTAATGATCCTCCATCCTCCACTCACAGATTGTGCGTATGTCGCCCGCGTGTTGTGCTTTATATACTCTGCGCATGCATGAAACTCTGCCCCCCGTCCTTCCTTCTCTCTAGTGTATTCTCCGCCTCTTCTTTTTCCGGGCAGTGGGAGAGCACATGGTGGAGACACAGCAGGTGTGTACTGTTATCAGCAATGATGAAAGCCCGGAGCAAGGCAGTTCCAGATCCAAGAGGAGATATAAGGCCTCAAATATGTCCTTTGAAGTAATGGTGGAGATGGTGGACATCTTGAAGAGGACAGACTATGATGGGAAGCATGGACCGTACAAAAACCCTAATGTGAGAAAGGCCAAGATCATGGCTAAAGTTGTGAGAAGTCTTCACAGGACTTTTGGGGTACGACGATCCAAGGATCAATTGAGGAAATGTTGGTCAGACCTGAAATTGAGGGAGCAAGATCAGTATCGAAAGATCAGGAAAGTGCTGCAAAAAAAGTAAGTATTTGTCACGTGGTCCTATTAATATTATTACTATTGTGCTGGTCCATGTGTTTTTCTTTACTGATGTACAGTTTAAAATGCCAAGTTTGTGGTTCGTGGACATAGGAATAATTCATATTAAACATTGTTCGTTCGACCACTAAAACGATGTTTTTGGCAGATGCAGGTTAAATACATTTGTTCATGCCTATTTGGATTAAAATAATTTTATTACATTGTTGTCTAGATGTGTTTGAAACTATAATGAAATGACAACTTTATTCAGTGTCAGAAAAGGACACTCAGCAGCTGTTTATACATCTGGATGCAGGAGCACTAGTGTGGGACACCATAACAACCTTGTTATGGTGTCCCATGCAGGTGCTCCAGTGGATACTAGGGGTCTCTCCATGTGTGAAACTTCAGCTTGGAACTCAGCTTGGCCAAAACAGACAATTGGTCGACACTTCCAAGCGATGTTTCATATTACTATTTCTAGTCTAACATATCTGTCTACTAAGTATACCTTTTTTGTATTCACATAGGGGAGAAAAGAATAGGGACATCTGAGGATACCAGTAACCCCACACTGAATGAAGAAAGGGAACTCACCACACTCACCACACCATGAAGATGTGGATGCAGAGGTTCAGGAAGTGCTGGGTGAAGTGGGAGAAATGGTGTTGAGAGCAGGTCTGAGACCACGGCTTCAGGTAATAGATGGATGCCTGCATATTTATAATACATGGTGTTTTTTTTTTAAATCTTAGGTGATGTGGATGTTGTGGAAGAAGAAACTCACTTCAGCAGTGCAAGTGCACAAATACTCATCAGTGAGATCATGGTGTGCAATTGTGATTTGCAAAAGATGAAGCAAAACATCCATGATGTTCAAAAAAGACTCAGCAACATCATCAATATTTTAGGCAAAATCTAAAGCAAAAACAAATTTTTAAGTTGTCCTTATTGTTGTACATGTTTTTACAGTTTTAAATTAATTACAAAGCCATATTTTGAAGATGCACACAGTGTGTCAACATGTGCTATCTGCCATCATGGGATATCAATGTACACGTTTTGTGGGTGCAACCCCTTCCTCCAAACTAAAGTAGGTGAGAGGAAGGGGTTGCACCCCTGAAACACGTCCATTGATCCCCCATGATGGGAGCTAGCACAAGTTGACACATTGGGGCTTATTTCAAAAAGGCCAAACCACTTTGCACTACAAGTGCAATGCAACTGAGGCCAGATAGTTGGCTGCATTCTTACGAAGGTAATTGTGAAGACTGCAGCAGCTCAAAACAATGTGATTTAGTTTATATTCGGCCATAAGGTGGCCGTAAGGATAAGCCGGAACCAGCTGGCCATTATAACAAAGGCATTCTCAACCACTCTTCTGGCATGGGCCAGCCGGTAATTAAAAACCCTCTGCTCTGGGCTCAGGGTCCTCATGGGGAACAACCTCATCAGAAATTCCCCCAGAGGAAAGGCCTCTTCCTCCACAAAAATGAACTAGAGGCCCGTAACATTATCCTCTGTAGGTGGCAACCCCATGGTGCCATTTTGGAGACGCCAGTAAAATTCCATCTGGGTGATCACTCCTCCATCAGACATACGGCCATTCTTCCCTACGTCCAGGTATAGGAATTCATAATTCGCCGTCACCACCACCAACATCACGATACTACTGAACCCCTTATAGTTGAAGTAGTATGACCCCGAATTGGGTGGTGGGACGATCCGGACGTGCTTCCCATTGATCGCACCGCCAAAATCGGGAAAGTGCCACTGTGATGGAATTGGGAGACCACAGTCTGCCATTTCTGTGGGTTGGAAGGAAACTGTGGAGTCAAACAAAAAAAAAGAATTAGTACTTTTGCACATAACATTGCAAAGCAGATTAGACACAAACATTCTTGGTCAACATAAGTATAACATTTATTGAAATGAGTATTTAAAGACAAAAGTATAAGGTCCATTTATCAGATTCCTCACCCCCTCTGATGGCTCGTTGTAAAAGTTTTAGGGTGGGGGGGATGTTTTAGACAGGTAACCCTTTCCACTTCATTGAGAGCTGAATGCATAAATAAAGTGTGTTACCTTGGCCAGCTCCTCCTTATTTACACTATTGGCAGCCCACTGGACAGGTAAGAAGTGTCATAATCCAAAAATATGAATACACACTGTTCAAATTGAAGCACATTTTTACATTCTGCAATTACCTATCAAGATAATAGGAGAACAAAACTTTAAACAGTACCATTTGAAAGTATTCAGGCAGGCCCTTGCACTACATGCTTTGATGAATTCATCCATAAATATGAACACAAAAGAGTTAGGTATAGTTTGTATGGGTTTGGCAAAGTCAGCAGATAGAGTATTGGTATCGATTGACTTAGTGGTTGGGGGGGGGTTAAAAATTAGTTTGCCCCCCCCCCCCCCAAAAAAAAAGCCTCTTGCACTATGCCTGGATTTAAGGACAACAATAACATTTGGACACATTTTAGGGAGTGTTTAGGGTAAGCACTACAATGGAGCTGACAAAATACATTGTTAAGTGACTAGGCTAGGTGTGTATGGGCCCAGGATAGCATGCTGGGGAGGTTAGTGAAGGCAAGCCTGCATGAAGGACAAAAAAGGAGCAGTAAAAGCATGCATGAGGACAAAGAGGACATTCACAGCATATTACAATCATGGTATTAATGGAATGATGAAATAAATACAATACATTAGCAAACATTAAATACATAGAATGTGATGCTAAAGGAGAAAACTTACCCTATTATATTCCTCCTGCAGGACCTGAATGATGGCAGAACAGGTCTCTGGAATAATGACTCCCAGAGTCTGGAGGGAGATCCCAGTCGTGAACTTCAGGTCCTAGAGACTTCTCCCTGTCGCCAAGTACCGCAAGGTGGTGTCGAGCCTTTGCTCGGGAGAGATGGCTTGCCGCACGCAGGTGTCCTGCTTCGTAATATAAGGGGTCAGCAAAGCCAAGAGACAGTGAAAGATGGGGTCCGTCATCCGGAGATAATTCCTGAAATCATCAGGATTATTCTCCTGGAGCTTCCGCAACAAGGGGGTATGACAGAATTGGTCACGATTAAGCAACCAATTCTTGGTCCAAGAACTCCTCCTCCCCCTGTTCATGGACTGGACTTGGGTCAAAGCAATAACTCCAACACCAAGCCCAACAACAGCATAAACTCTCCAACGAGAACGTAACTGCAACATGACTAATAAACGAACGCCTGCTCTTGAATGAATTGACAGAACGCACTGAAAATCAGAAAGGACCTGACAAGAACAAGCTGAAAATCAGAAACGACCGGACAAGCACGCACTTAAAATCAGAAGCGAACTATAAATAGAACGCACTGAAAGACAGAAACGACCTGACAAGCAGACACTGAAGAACAGATATGAACCGACAAGCACAACCTGAAAAGCAGAAACTAACTGAAAAGCATGATGCTGAAAAGTGCAAATTGTCACTCACCAAGCTTCTACTAACATGAGATAAACACGAGATTAGCAGAAGGAGCCCAAAGGGTGGCACACTGGCTATTGAACTTCCTTTTTATCGGCTCATCGTACGTCTTGTACGTCCACCATGTATTCCCATGAATAAATGATGGAGCTGTGTGGGCAGACTGTCAAATTGTTCAACTAATATATATTCAAATAATGATTCTGTAAGTTTGGAGAGGTGGAGAGTGCAGACTGTGACTATATTTCATGTTACACCCTAAATATGGTCAGAAATATGAACTTATCTTTTAATTACGCGGTGTAAAAAAGTGTTAGCTTAAGTTATAAAAGCAGAAAACCAATGTCACATACCCATCTGTCCTAAAACAGTTACGATCAATGTAATTCAAGATAATTAATAAAATTTAACTACTTGCGGACCGCCCACCCATAATGCATAACTCCCTGATTTTGAGGGACTGTCCCTAATTTGGAACAAAGTCCCTCTGTCCCTCTTTCCTCCTCATTTGCAACACAGGGCTCTGTACAGTGGAAACAATCTCTTTGCAAAGCAGGGCACACAGTTAACCCTTTGAGCACTCTAGATGATAACCACTTCTCAGCCAGTGTTATTAGTACAGTGATAGTGTATAGTATTAGTACTTATCACTGTATTAGTGTCAGTCTTAATGTCAGTGGCAGTTAATCAGTTCCCACTCAGTGTCAGTTAGTGTCAGATTGCCTGCCGCACTAGTACAGTCCCACTATAAGTCGCTGATCAAGGCCATTAGTGGTATAAAAAAAAATCAATATATATAGCATAGTTTGTAGATGCTATAACGTATAAGCTTATATGTCTAGAAGTGAACATTAGGGATATGATCTATAGATAGTCAATGAAACAGGATGACCTAGAGAGCTGGAACAAGGGCCCTCAAACATTCAGTGAACACTGTGGGATGTGCCTCCAGACCACCCGTTCACCCCTCATGGGATCAAGCTGTGAATGGATGGGGGCACATATATCAGGCAAGATATTGTCCTCATCTAGAACTCGAGGTGTGTTATAGGAGGTACGAAAGTGTTCTACTATTTTCACTACCACCCTCATTCACGTAACATGGTAGTCCTAAGAGAAAATGGTAAAGATCATAACAGCTGATGAAGTGATATGTGTTCATCTCTAGCTATAAGCTACATATTAGAAGGTGAGTGTATATCCCATAGTTATGGGCCATGTGTTTGAAAATAGAAAAAGGAAACTATAGAGGGAAGACGCACAAGTGCGGGGTTGAAGTGGGCCACAGTTTCTCAAAAGTGCATGGCAAGGCAAGTGTTGTGGTATCGTGCTCGCACTCAGTAGATCATCGTGATGTGCGGAGGGAACCAAGCATTCATTTAAGGCTCGCTAGTTCCTAAATGTCTTGCAGGACAATTTTATGGGTTAGATGGTAGACGCACCAACTAGAAATAAAGAGTTACTGGATCTACTGATTACCAACAATACAGACCTGATCATGGATGTGGAAATACGGGGCAATTTAGGTAACAGCGATCACAGGTCAATTGGCTTCAGTATAAATCACACAAATAGGAAACATAAGGGGAATAAAAAGACACTGAATTTCAAAAGAGCCAACTTCCCTAAACTATGAACCTTGCTAAAAGGCATAAATTGGGATAGAATCTTAGGAACAAAGAACGCGGAGGAGAGATGGGTTTGCTTTAAGAGCATATTAAATAAGGGCATTAGCCAATGCATCCCAATGGGTAATAAATGTAAAAGAGCGAACAAAAGTCCTGGATGGCTTAATTCCAATGTAAAAATGCATATAAAAGCAAAGGAGAAGGCCTTCAAAAAATACAGGGTTGAGGGATCATCATCAGCATTCAGACTTTATAAAGAATGCAACAAGAAATGTAAGGGTGCAATAAGGACGGCTAAGATAGAACATGAAAGACACATAGTGGAGGAGAGGAAAAAAATCCAAAGAAATTCTTTAAGTATGTAAACAGTAAAAAAGGGAGGACAGACCATATTGGCTCCATAAAGAATGAGGAAGGACATCTGGTTACAAAGGATGGGGAGATGGCGAAGGTATTGAATTTATTCTTCTCCTCAGTCTTCACGAGGGAATCGAGGGGCTTCAGTAACCAAAACTGCAGTGTTTATCCTCATGACACATTACAGGAAGCACCTCCATGGTTAACAGAGGACAGAATTAAAATTAGACTTGGGAAACTTAACATTAATAAATCACCGGGTCCAGATGGCTTGCACCTGAGGGTACTTAGGGAACTCAGTCAAGTAATTGCCAGACCATTGTTCCTAATTTTTACTTACAGTCTACTGACTGGAATGGTACCAGCTGATTGGAGAAAAGCCAATGTAGCACCAATATTTAAAAAGGGCCCAAAATACATCCCTGGGAATTACAGACCAGTTAGCTTAACATCAATTATTATTATTATTATTCAGGATTTATATAGCGCCGACAGTTTACGCAGCGCTTTACAACATTAGGGCAGACAGTACAATTACAATACAATTCGATACAGGGGGTAATCAGAGAGCCCTGCTCCTTAGAACTCACAATTGTATGTAAACTCTTGGAGGGGATAGGGGACTATATACAAGATTTAAGTAATGAGAATGGTAGCATTAGCAGTAATCAGCATGGATTCATGAAGAATCGTTCTTGCCAAACCAATCTATTAACCTTCTATGAGGTGAGTTGCCATCTAGATAGAGGAAGGCCCGTAGACGTGGTGTATCTGGATTTTGCAAATGCATTTGACACAGTTCCCCATAAACGTTTACTGTACAAAATAAGGTCCGTTGGCATTGACCATAGGGTGAGTACATGGATTGAAAACTGGCTACAAGGGTGAGTTCAGAGGGTGGTGATAAATGGAGAGTACTCAGAATGGTCAGGGGGGGATAGTGGGGTCCCCCAGCGTTCTGTGCTGGGACCAATCCTGTTTAATTTGTTCATAAATGACCTGGAGGATGGGGTAAACAGTTCAATCTCTGTATTTGCGGACGATACTAAGCTAAGCAGGGCAATAACTTCTCTGCAGGATGTGCAAAAAGATCTGAACAAATTAATGGGGTGGGCAACTACATGGCAAATGAGGTTCAATGTAGAAAAATGTAAAATAATGCAATTGTGTGGCAAAAATATGAATGCAATCTATACACTGGGGGGAGAACCTATGGGGGAATCTAGGATGGAAAAGGACCTGGGGGTCCTAGTAGATGATAGGCTCAGCAATGGCATGCAATTCCAAGCTGCTGCTAACAAAGCAAACAGAATATTGGCATGCATTAAAAATGGGATTAATTCCAGAGATAAAATGATAATTCTCCCGCTCTACAAGACTCTGGTCCGGCCGCAGCTAGAGTATGCTGTCCAGTTCTGGGCACCAGTCCTCGGGAAGGATGTACTGGAAATGGAGCGAGTACAAAGAAGCGCAACAAAGCGAATAAAGGGTCTGGAGGATATTAGTTATGAGGAAAGGTTGTGAGCACTAAACTTATTCTCTCTGGAGAAGAGACGCTTGAGAGGAGATATGATTTCAATTTACCAATACCATACTGGTGACCCCACAATAGGGATAAAACTTTTTTGCGGAAGGGAGTTTAACAAGACATGTGGCCACTCATTAAAATTAGAAGAAAAGAGGTTTAACCTTAAAAGAGGGTTCTTTACTGTAATGCCCTGTACACACAATAGGATTTTTCGACAACAAATGTTCGATGGGAGCTTGTTGTCAGAAATTCCGACCGTGTGTAGGCTCCATCAGACATTTTCGGTTAGAATTTCCGACAAACAAAATTTGAGGTCTGGATCTCAAATTTTCCGACAACAAAATCCATTGTCGGAAATTTGGATGGTGTGTACACAATTGCGACGCACAAAGCACTGGCTATTGAACTTCATTTTTCTCGGCTCGTCGTACGTGTTGTACATCACCACGTTCTTGACGTTTGGAATTTCCGCCAACATTTGTGTGACCGTGTGTATGCAAGACAAGTTTGAGCCAACATCTGTCGGAAAAAAATCCACGGTTTTGTTGTCGGAAAATCCTATCGCGTGTAAAGGGCATAAGAGCGGCAAGGATGTGGAATTCTCTTCCACAGGTGGCGGTCTCAGCGGGGGGCATCGATAGTTTCAAGAAACTATTAGATAAGCACCTGAACAACCACACCATACAGGGATATAGAAGGTAATACTGACATATAATCACACACATAGGTTGGACTTGATGGACTTGTGTCTTTTTTTGACCTCACCTACTATGTATGTGAAGAAGAGCATGAGAGGGAGGGGAGAAGAAAAGGAGGAGAGAGAGTTTCTCACAACGGCAGTGCGGTCCGAGGTTGGGAAATGCACCTAGTAGATGGTGAGGCGGGTTAATTAACCAGACAATAACAATTACTCATCAAAATCAGGGGATAAGCAGTGTTTGACCCAAGGTTGCCAAATCTTATGGAATTTTTAAATTTTGTCATCTTCAAAAGCTGTCATTTTGGCAAAGATAAGGGCTCTATTCATCCTGTGTTTGGCTTCAGCCACAACCAAGGTCTGGGATTTCCATGCCTTGGCTATGGTTTGTTTGGCTTCAGTGGTAAGGTGGATGAGTAGTCGGAATTGAGACTGGGTGAGTTCAGCCGGTTTAAGGTTTAAAAGGGCTGTGGCTGGGTCAGGAAGAATATCGGTTTCCAAGACTTTGGAGGCCATAGCAAATATTTTTTTCCAGAATTCTTGGGCTACCAGGAATTGCCACAATTAGTGGATGTGGGTACCTGATGCTGGGCAGCCCCGGAAGCAAGTCCCTGGATAGGTTGGGACAAATTTTGCTATTCTAGCCGGTACTAAATACCATTGTGCTAGAACTTTGTAATTGGTCTCTAGTGCCAAGCAATTTGGGAGGAGGATTTGGTGGCTAGCCATATACTGGACCAGTCTGTGATCTCGAATGTGCGCTCCAAGTCTTGTGTCCATTTGGTAGTATAAGATGGTAGTGCTTCGTTAGGGAGTGCATTAAGGTGTTGGTATAGGAGGGAAATCAGTCCTCTGATGTGTGGGTCTCTCTTACAAATGCGTTCGAATTGTGACATTTGGTTTAGCGGTGAACCTGTCTCGAGGAAGTTCTTAACTTGCAGGTAGTGAAAGAGTTCAGTTCTGGGGAGCCCAAAAGTTTTGCATAATGTAGCGAATGTATGAATAGTGTTGGTAGAGACTAGTTTATGTAGTCAAAACAGGCCTGCGTTAGACCAGGCTGTGAATGACGGTGGGGATTACCAAGCAGGGTAAAAGGCTGGATCCTGAGGAAGGAAAGATGAGGATTGTGTGAGGATTGGAGATTGCGGGAGCCCCTAAATCTGTCCCAGATGTCCAAGGAGTTTTTAGTAATGGGGTTTGAGAGGTGAACTCTATCCTTTGGTCAGAGCCACACCATATTGGCCACAGAGATTGGGTCACAGTTGATCAATTCGATAGTAACCCACAGGGGTGTTTCTACCGTTGCGTGATATTTGGGCAGTTGTGCAAGTTGCGCCGCATAATAGTAAGAAGAGAAATTCGGTATGCCCAACCCATGACTCAATTTAGTAAGGTAGAGCATTAATTTAGGGATACGGGGCTTGGTAGTACCCCATATGTAGGACATAACTCTGCGCTGCGTGAGTTGCAGGAAATATGACGGTACTGATATGGGGAGTACTCTGAACCAATATAAAAATTTTGGTAATATCAACATTTTTGTGGCATTGATCCGACCTA
This sequence comes from Aquarana catesbeiana, assembly GCF_042186555.1. Lineage (NCBI taxonomy): Eukaryota > Metazoa > Chordata > Amphibia > Anura > Ranidae > Aquarana > Aquarana catesbeiana. Next base: position 232,147,318 of record NC_133331.1, on the reverse strand, counting down.
GCCAGGATAAGGGAAGAGAAGACCACTGTTTTATAAGGTCAGTGGCTTGTCTCAGCAGTGGTAGATAGTTTGCTGTGAAAAGGTCCCTTAATGAGGTTGTGAGTTGTACTCCTAAATATGGGAAATGGTGTGGTACCCAAGTGAATGGCAGGGAGTTCTGGGTTTGTTGGAGTTCTGACTGTGACAAGGAAATGTTGAGCGCATTCATTTTTTGGGATTGACATAGAGTTCTGAGATGTGTGCAAAGTTATCCAATATGGCTAGCAGGTTCGAGGCAGAAATGCGAGGATGAGCTAAGAAGATGAGAATATCATCTGCGAAGAGGCATAGTTTCTGGTGGTGACATCGGGGCCTGACCTGTTTAATTGTGCTAAGGACTCTATAAGTAGGGCAAAGATCAACGGGGGATAGAGGACACCCTTGCCTCGTGCCCCTCCTAATATCTATCATCGCTGATTTATAGCCAGCATACTTACGTATGCCCGCGGGTTGTTGTACAAAGAGGAGACCCAGGTCAGAAAATGGTTCCCAAAACTCAATTTTTGGAGAATGTATTGCATGTATGGCCAAGTGACCGAGCCTTTTTATTGTCTAGGGAAAGGAGACAGGCCAGGATGCGTCTGGTCTTAGCTGCGTAGGTAAGTAAGAGAGCACGTCTGATATTGTCGCCAGGCTGTCGGATTGGCATGAATCTTGTTTGGTCACAATGAAAGTCAGCCTATAATGGTATTCAGGCTGGTCACTAGAATCTTGGCTAGCAGTTTAATTTCAAGGTTTAGAAGGGATATGGGATAGAAATTGTTCCAAGAGATGGTATCTGATTTAGGTTTGGAAAACATAGAGATTATGGAGGTCAGCGTTTCAGTTCTAAATGAGTCTCCCGCTAGCAGAGAGTTGAAAGCTCTGGTTAAGATAGGTGTCAGAATGGACGCAAATTGTTTGAAGTATGTTGCCAAAAACCCATCGGGACCCGGTCTTTTGTGGGGTTTGGGTGCTTTTATGGCTTTCTGGACCTCCAGTTCTGTTATGGTACACTCAAATAGATCTCGCTGTTCATGCTCTAGGGTTGGGAGAGTAATGTCGGAAAATAGGATATCTGCCTTCGTCGCATCAAAGTCTTGAGTTTGGGAATAAAGTTTGGCAAGGTTAGAGCGAAACACCTCAACCATTTTAATGGGATTACTAATGTAAGTGTCACGAGAGGTTTTTAATCTTATAGACGACTGTGAGTTTTAGATCGCCATTAAACTGCGTGCCATAGGTGCGTCGGGTTTGTTGGCCTTAAGGTAAGAGATATGTTGACGTTTACAGATAAGTTTGTCCGCCGAGTCAGTCAGGAATAGGTCAAAGTCTAGACGGGCTTTATTTAAACATGCATTGGTGGTGGCATTTGGGGGGGGGGGTTGAAAAGCTGCGTGGCTTGCGTTGAAGTTGGCCTCTAGCTGTTCCAACAGGATTTTACAATCCTGTTTAAGGGCTGCTGCCTGTTGGATCAGTCTGCCACGAATGACAGCTTTGTGAGCTTCCCACAGTGTCAAAGAGGAAATATAATCCATATCATTAGTTGAGAGATATTCTGTGAGAGCTACCTCAATCTCTAAACGATGAGAGGGATGGGCTAGCATAGTGTCGTTGATACACCAGGATGTGTCGTGCGACCTGGGTATCGGGGAGACTATGGTTGTGTACACTGCACAGTGGTCAGTCCCTGTGAAGGGAGTGATCATAGGTTTGCGCAGCCTATTGCATTAGGGTGTGCACCTCAAAGCTCAAACACACGTGCGTGTGTGCGTATAAATATATATATATATATATATATATATATATATATATATATGTATGTATATATATATATATATTCTTATAAGTAAACAAACATTTAAAAATATCAGAAGTGCTTCCACACCTCTCTTATAAGCAGAGCCACTCATTGGGAGGTCTTTTCCATATCCCTGCCGGCACAGTGAAAGAAAAGTGCAAAATGTGGAGGGTATAACAGTGAGTAGTATGTACAGGAGACAAGTGTGGAGGGTGTGACAGTGAGAAGTATGTACAGGAGACGAGTGTGGAGAGTATGACAGTGAATAGTATGTACAGGAGATGAGTGTGGAGAGTATGACAGTGAATGGTATGTACAGGAGATGAGTGTGGAGAGTATGACAGTGAGCGGTATGTACAGGAGACAAGTGTGGAGGGTGTGACAGTGAGCGGTATGTACAGGAGACGAGTGTGGAGGGTATGACAGTGGGCAGTATGTACAGGAGACGAGTGTGGAGGGTATGATAGGTGCAGTATGTACAGGAGACGAGTGTGGAGGGTATGATAGTGGGCGGTATGTACAGGAGAGCAGTGTGGAGGGTATGACAGTGGGCAGTATGTACAGGAGTGTGGGGAGTATCACTTGGGGCAGTATGTATAGAAGAGAAGTGTGGAGGGTATGACAGTGGGCAGTATGTACAGGAGAGGAGTGTGGGGGGTATGACAGTGGGCAGTATGTACAGAAGAGGAGTGTGGGGGGTATGACAGTGGACAGTGTGTACAGGAGAGGAGTGTGGGGGGTATGACAGTGGGCAGTATGTACAGAAGAGGAGTGTGGGGGGTATGACAGTGGACAGTGTGTACAGGAGAGCAGTGTGGGGGTATGACAGTGGGCAGTATGTACAGAAGAGGAGTGTGGGGGTATGACAGTGGGTAGTATGTACAGGAGAGGAGTGTGGGGGTATGACAGTGGGCAGTATGTACAGAAGAGGAGTGTGGGGGGTATGACAGTGGGCAGTATGTACAGGAGAGGAGTGTGGGGGGTATGACAGTGGGCAATATGTACAGGAGAGGAGTGTGGGGGTATGACAGTGGGTAGTATGTACAGGAGAGGAGTGTGGGGGTATGACAGTGGGCAGTATGTACAGAAGAGGAGTGTGGGGGATATGATAGTGGGCGGTATGTACAGGAGAGCAGTGTGGAGGGTATGACAGTTGGCAGCATGTACAGGAGAGGAGTGTGGGGGGTATGACAGTGGGTAGTATGTACAGGAGAGGAGTGTGGGGGTATGACAGTGGGCAGTATGTACAGAAGAGGAGTGTGGGGGTATGACAGTGGGTAGTATGTACAGGAGAGGAGTGTGGAGGGTATGACAGTGGGCAGTATGTACAAGAAAGAAGTGTGGAGGGTATGACGGTGGGAAGTATGTACAGGAGAGGAGTGTGGGAGATATGACAGTGAGCAGTATGTACAGGAGACGAGTGTGGAGGGTATGATGGGTGCAGTATATACAGGAGACAAGTGTGGAGGATATTATAGTGGGCAGTATGTACAGGAGAGCAGTGTGGAGGGTATGACAGTGGGCAGTATGTACAGGAGTGTGGAGGGTATGACTTGGGGCAGTATGTATAGAAGAGAAGTGTGGAGGGTATGACAGTGGGCAGTATGTACAGGAGAGGAGTGTGGGGGGTATGACAGTGGGCAGTATGTACAGGAGAGGAGTGTGGGGGTATGGCAGTGGGCAGTATGTACGGGAGAGGAGTGTGGGGGGTATGACAGTGGGCAGTATGTACAGGAGAGGAGTATGACAGTGGGCAGTATGTACAGGAGAGGAGTGTGGGGGTATGACAGTGAGCAGTATGTACAGGAGAGGAGTGTGGGGGGTATGACAGTGGGCAGTATGTACAGGAGAGGAGTGTGGGGGTATGACAGTGGGCAGTATGTACAGGAGAGGAGTGTGGGGGTATGACAGTGGGCAGTATGTACAGGAGAGGAGTGTGGGGGGTATGACAGTAGGCAGTATGTACAGTAGAGTGTGGGGGGGTATGATAGTGGGCAGTATGTACAGGAGAGGAGTGTGGGGGTATGATAGTGGGCAGTATGTACAGTAGAGTAGTGTGGGGGGGGTATGACAGTGGGCAATATGTACAGAAGAGGAGGGTATGACAGTGGGCAGTATGTACAGGAGTGTGTAGGGTATGACTTGGGGCAGTATGTATAGAAGAGAAGTGTGGAGGGTATGACAGTGGGCAGTATGTACAGGAGAGGAGTGTGGAGGGTATGACAGTGGGCAGTATGTACAGAAGAGGAGTGTGGAGGGTATGACAGTGAGTGGTATGTACAGGAGGAATGTGGAGGGAATGAAACAAGCAGTATTTGTATGTGTTAAAAGAAAGCACTCTGTATGTTCTGTCCAGATAATGTGAAGTTAATTTATGACCATTCCATTTAATCCTGTATTGATCCAAACTCCTGTACGATCCAAAGTGTAAATTCCCGACATAAACGAAACACTCTAAGGCTAAGTTCACATCTATGCATGTGGGTATTGCATGCAAAATCGCATGCCCTCCCAACATGCAAAGAAATGTGCTGTCCTTTAGCAGATGTGCAGCAGTGCCATTATTTGTTAATGGCACCTTCACGCATCTGCAAAGACGTGGACCAAACTAAAGGATGCCGCACACTTTTGGAAAAGATTCAGGAATTCTTTTTCATGTTGCTTGTGTGTAGGGCAGCTCATTGAAGTTAATAATAAATAAATAAATAAATAAATGGGCTGCTCTACACGTAATGCATGAAAACCACACGTGTGAAAAAAGCCTAACTGAGTAGAAGCAAAAAAATAAAATCTCAATAAAAAAATAAAATTGCTCATTAAAAATTGTTCATAAAATTGCACTACCATGTAAATAACTGTGAACACTGTGCTCTTCTCTGTTTATTGAGGACAGTTAACTTGTATATAGAGTGTTGAGTTTATGTGGGGAATTTACATGTTGTACAAAGTTTGGAGAAGACAGAGTAAAATTGAATGGTTATAAAGTTTCTGCACTTTATCTGGACATACACAGAGTATGGGGGTTGTTTATACAGTGATAAGTGCCAGCTTCCCACATTAGCTGTGAGCAGGGCTGAAGACTCAGCCGACTCCCCCATACACACTCTGCTCTTACTATCCTCCTTAGCTTAATCATTCTTATCACACTGCAAACAAATCCTCCTGATTAGTCCTCATGTGAAACTGCCAGCTTACCTCTCCAAATTGACTTTTCTTAGAAGATCAGCTCAGCTCACCCCCTTCCCTGCACAGTGTCATCAGCACCTGGCAGTAGCAGTGCCCCGCCCCCAGGTTCTCTGGGCAGACGGAATTGTGGATAAGGGGGAGGATCTAGTGAATGAGGGCACAGATCAAACATACACAGGAGACTTGGGGAGATGGAAAAACGAGATTGGAAGCTTCTAAATGCATACACTACAAGCAATGATACTGCTGTTGTCTTCACAGTCCTGATCCCAGGACTGAGCTGTGGCAGGACGGTCACTGATGTTTGCAAGTATGTAACGTGCAGGAGGTGAATAGGGTGTTCCCAGGCACATTCGGCACACCCCCTGCACACACTTATGATGACAGTCTTGTCAGAGTCAGTTCAGAGCAGTTAGCTAACTGGCTACAAACCTGTAAGGAAAAAACTGCCGAGTAAGACAATACAGTGCAGAAATAACCTGGACCTTGGGATAAGTAGGAAAGTAGAGGCTACCGAGTTGGAACCGGTTGTTAACCGCATGGGCAGAGTAGTAACTATACCTCCGATAATAATCCAGTCAACTCTGTGGACCCCGGGAGCTTCTGTACAGGCACTCAGTGAACAGAAAAAGTGTTCCCAAACAGGAACACAATCGTGACTAGCTAGACTATATATTAGGAGTTCTTTGTCAGAAATCTTAGCCTAATAACCATTTTAGGTAACATGGTTATTTCAAGCCTCTTTTACAAACATTGTTTTCAATTTAATTATTTAGGATTTCAGGTGATCCATTCATGAGGCACTTTCTATTGGTGATTCTTTAGGTTTAAAGACATGTAACTGTTTTTTGGATATTGTGAAGCTTTATCTTAAAATAGGGGTTTATCTGGATATGGCAGTTGTAATTTGCAAAGACATTGACCAGGAAATACGACAGGCATTTAGAAAGGATACAGTTTCTGCTCCGAGTCAGGAAGAAGAAATCAAGACCCGAACATAAAAAACTTTTGATTAGAACTTTGTAATAGAAAATGGGTTGTTTCCTTCTTTGAAACTTACATAGAGCAGAAAATAGTACCGAGAAGACTACGGGATAAGGTGAACCCAGCAGAACATCTTCACAGCGCGAGATTCCTTGATAAATGGAAGACGCTCTGTGTTGAACGTGGTGTATCAGTGATAAAAATGATAGTTGAGGAGGAAAGGATACAATTGGATGAGCTCTCCACTTCCATCGCTGAGAGCTCCCTAGAATACAGAGGAGTTTCTAAAACAGAACGAGATACTTAAAAAGGAGATTGAAAGGACACAACATAATTTGAATGTTACTAAACAATCCAAATTTAGACGTGACTTGGGAGGCGGGGACATATTTGATCTTACAATATGGCGTAATAGGAGAAGGTCCCCGATGGGGTAACTCTAGATCTGGTTCTAGAGGAACCAGGTCCCTGAGTGACACTGATGAAGAAAACCCAGCTAGATCTGTGACTTTTTTAGAGAAACAGGGGGAGGCAGGAGAGAATCCAGGAGACAGGCAACAACAGCCGGACAACTTGACCAGCCGAAAAAAAAAAACAACAAACCCCTCAGACAACAGAAACAGATGGACAGGGACCAAAACTTAGGCAGGGGGGGCACCCAAACAAGAAGTCAGAGGAATCAGAGGGATTACTGACAAATAACATTGAGGGAACAGACATGAGGGTGATTAATCTATCCAGCTTCCCTTTAGCTCCCAGACATAAATCTATTACAGAGAGGCATGTCTTTTTCCCCCACTAACACTATGGACGAATTTAACGTTTATAAAGATGTAACACTCTTTTTGCGTAAGGTGTTTCTATGTGGTGTTTCTACATTTTCTACATACAAACAAGATAGCATCAAATGATGAGATAGATATCCTTGACAGTAGAGATGAAGAGATTCTAGAAATCCTGTACTCTCTGCTGGAAGAAAACAAGGAGTAATGCCGCGTACAGACGGTCGGACTTTACAGCAGACTTTGCCCGGTGGACGGGATTTCGATCGTGTGTGGGCTCCAGCGGACTTTGTTTGCTCAAAAGTTGGACGGACTTAGATTTGAAACATATTTCAAATCTATCCGACGGACTCGAGTCCGGTTGAAAAGTCCGCTCGTCTGTATGCTAGTTCGACGGACAAAAAGCCACGCTAGGGCAGCTATTGGCTACTGGCTATGAACTTCCTTATTTTAGTCCGGTCGTACGTCATCACGTACGAATTCGACGGACTTTGGTGGATTGTGTGTAGGCAAGTCCGTTCATTCAGAAAGTCCGTCGTAAAGTACGTTGAAATGTCCGCCGGGCAAAGTCTGCCGTACAGTCCGACCGTGTGTACGCGGCATTAGGCTTAATGTACACGGGACGCTGAGGCAACCTCCTCTGAACAAATTTTTTGACAGCTTCAAACTGGCGTTTAAAAACGCCCAACTTGCCGCGTTTGCATGACACAGTTTGCTGCATTTTGCCGCGTTTGTGTCTAGGAGCGTTTATTTAAGAAAACATCATAGGACCCTCCCAAAGCCCAAAAAACAGTATTATTTCAGCCATTCTGTGAGACCGGAATGAGTAGCAGCAGCTGAGAGAGCAGCAGTGTACTTGTATCTACTTCAATTTCGGTGCTTTTACTATGGATCCCATAATGAGCATATGAGAGGAAAAAAATTCAAATTTTTTCATATATTTAATTTTTAAATTGCAATTGATTATTATTTTTTTTGTTTATTTTTTTTTATAAGCTGTATATGTCATTTCATTTTTTTTATTTATTTATTTTGTCTTTTTTATGCAAAATTTAATTGCATTTTTTTTTATATATTTAATTTTTAAATTGCAATTGATTATTAGAATTTTTTGTTTCATTTTTTTAAAAAGCTGTATGTCTAATTTCATTTTTTTTTTTCATTTATTTTGTCTTTTTTATGCAAATTTTAATTGCAATTTTAAAAATATTTTTAATTAACCCTAACCCTAACCGGAAACCCTAACCCTAACTTGTTCTTCAAGGGGAAAACCCTAACAATAACCCCCTAACCCTAATGGGAAACCCTAACCCCTAACCCTGACTGGAAACCCTAACTCTAACCTTAACTGGAAACCCTAACCCTAACTTGTTCTTCAAAGGGAAAACCCTAACTATAACCCCTAACCCTAACCCCTAACCCTAACCGGAAACCCTAACCAGAAACCCTAACTTGTTCTTCAAGGGGAAAACCCTAACCATAACCCCTAACCCTAATGGGAAACCCTAACCCCTAACCCTGACTGGAAACCCTAACCTTAACTGGAAACCCTAACCCTAACTTGTTCTTCAAGGTAAAAACCCTAACTATAACCCTTAACCCTAACCGGAAACCCTAACCCTAACTTGTTCTTCAAGGGGAAAACCCTAACCATAACACCTAACCTTAATGGGAAACCCTAACCCCTAACCATAACCAGAAACCCTAACTCTAACCAGAAATCCTAACCCTAACTTGTTCTTCAAGGGGAAAGCCCTAACCCTAACCATAACCCCCTAACCCTAATGGGAAACCCTAACCCTAACTGGAAACCCTAACGGGAAACCATAACACTTACCATAACCGGCACACTTGTATGGCTTGTGGCTGGATCAGAGAGACGTCGTGCCCGTAGTGGAGCGACACAGAGCTACCTCTCCTGACGGACCCTCGCCCTCCTCTGGCCCTCTCTTGGCGGATTCGCCCACCCCTCCGCCCCCCTGGAGGCAGCGCTGGATCGCTTTGGTAAACGGAACGTATGAGGCGATGCAGACCTCCGACGAACAGGTCAGTTAAAGTTTGTCTGCAGCTGCAGCGGCAAGGAGGAGCACAGCAAGATGTCCTTGGGGACGGAGGTATAGGAGGAGACGGTGAGAGTGCCGGTATACCCTGGTAAGGTCCCCTGAAACTGGATCAGCCCAGAAGGGCTGTGGATGCTCCTAGCTCTGCATATTGAACCCTATTTAAAAGAACTAGTGGTGGAGGAATTCTACCTGGCTATGTTAAGTAGAAGGACATTTATATTTGATAACTGCTTAAAAGCTGGCTCAGAAGTGATTGTGCGGAGGTTCTATGGGGGGGTTGGTGGGGGTTGGGGTGGGTGGGGGGATTTTTTCTTTTTTTTTTTTTTTTTTCTTTTTTTCCCCTTCTCTCTCCCTCTCCGGGGTTTGCCCCATGGGATCAGCCAGACACTCTTACTCGAGGTGAAACATGAGAGTAGTAAATTTTGTTACGTATAATGTAAAGGGATTGAATACAGCAAAAAAAGGTATAAAATTAATCAGGAATTGCAGTTATTGGGAGCAAATGCAGTGTTCCTGCAGGAAACCTATATTACGCACTCAGGAGGGGGATTGGCATCGCACCAATTTCCAAAGTGGTTTTATGGGGGTGCAGGATCAACATATTCAAGGGGAGTGGCTATTGGGTTTGATAGGACAATGATGTTTGTAGAAGACGAGCACCTGGCTGACCCAGGGGGCAGATTCCTTTTCATAAAGGGGAAACTCTTCGATACGTGGATCACAGTCGCGAACATTTACTTTCCTAATAGGAACCCTGAGAAATTCCTAAGAAAAGTTTTGATGAAGCTGGAGACCTTTAAAAAAGGTAAACTAATATTGGCAGGGGATTTGAATTGGAGCATAGACCCCGGGATAGACACCTCAAGGGGCGTAACAAAGAACGGTACAAAAGGCGAGACACTAAAAAAAACGTTAATGCGTCTACAGTTAATGGATGCGTGGAGAATATGTCACCCAAAGGAACGCGATTATACCTTTTACTCTTTTGCACATAGATCATTCTCGAGAATAGATTATATATTAATAGAACATCAGTTGGTCCCCCATTTGAAGGCAGCAGAAATTAAAGCAATCACCCTGTCAGATCATGCGCCAGGTAGAGATCGCTGGTGCGGCACAGACTAGGATGAATTGGAAATTGAACGACTCTCTTATCCAAGACCCGGACTCAGCAGAGAAAATAGAACAGGAATTGAAGAGCTACTTTGAGATAAATGACACAGAGGATATATCTAGGGCCACACTCTGGGAAGCGCATAAGAGCTATATAAGAGGAATCTTGATTGCCATTGGAGCGGGGAAAAAAAAAGAAAGGGGGGAAAAGATGACACGTTTATATAGGGAGATCCAGGAATTAGAACAGAGTACAAGACCCAGGGGGATCCCAGAAAAGCAAGAGCTAATAGGGAAAAGAAGAGAATTGGATGAGCTATTGGACAAGGAAAGGAGGAGTGCTTTCTACACGATCAACAGAGATATGTACCAGGAGGGTAATAAATCAGGAAAGTGGATGGCAAGAAGGGTTAAAGAAAAAAAGGATAGGACTTTTATATCTAAAATAAGAAATGAGGAGGGGAACTTAGAATTCTCCTCCCCTAAGATTGGCAAAGTATTTCATTCTTATTATAGTGCCCTATATAAAGTAGGAAGGAAAGAGGAGACAAGTGAAAATAAGAAGGACTAGACCTTCCCAGGGCAGAAAGGGAGAACTTGGAGTTCCTTGAGACTCCCATAACACAGGATGAAGTAGAAAAAGCGATAAGAAATACTGCCTTGGGAAAGAGCCCGGGCCCCGATGGATACTCCATAGCATACTACAAAAAATTTTCTAAAATTTTGGTACCCAATCTGTGCAACTATCTAAATGCCCTGGGTGAGAGTGAAGAGACTCGTGAAGAGTCCCTTTTAGCTTATATCACCCTAATCTTGAAAGAAGGTAAGGATCCAACATCCCCGGGAAGCTGTAGGCCAATCTCGTTATTAAACGTAGATACAAAAATCTTCGCCAAAATACTCGCGGATAGGTTGAAAGATGGGTTGAAGCAGTGGATACACAATGATCAGACGGGATTTGTACCTGGAAGGGAGGGGAGGGATAATTCCCTGAAAACAATCTTCTTAATGCAGGAAGCATCCAGGCGCAATATACCAGCGGCCCTATTGTCAATCGACACCGAAAAGGCTTTCGATAGAGTGGACTGGGGATTCATGGATGAATCTCTGAAGCATTTAGGGATCGGGGAAAGGATGATGAAATGGATTCTGTCGTTATATAGACACCCGAAGGCCAGAGTTAGAGTATATGGAACCCTGTCTTCTCCCCTTGAGTTATTTAACGGGACAAGACAGGGTTGCCCCCTCTCCCCAATCCTGTTTGTTTTAACCTTGGAGCCACTCTTAGCGGCGTTCCACAAAAATGTAGACATTAAGGGAATAAGGGTGGGAGGAGGGGAGTATAAAGTAGCGGCATTCGCTGATGATTTATTGTGTTACATTACCTCCCCTAGAATAACAATCCCCATGGTGCTCAAGGAGTTAGAGCGCTATGGAAGATTTACAAACTTTAAAATAAATATGAGTAAATCAGAGCTCTTAAATATATCAATCCCTAGGAGGGAGCAGAAAGCAATTCAATCGGGACTTTCCTTTGCATGGTGTGAGAGGGAATTAGGGTACTTGGGTATAAAATTAACATCAACACCGGGGGATCTGTTTGCTGCTAACTACATTCCCTTACTTAATAAAATTAAGGATTTATTAGGCAGGATGAGGTATAGAGCTCTGTCGTGGATTGGCAGGATAAACGCGGTAAAAATGTTTGTCCTGCCCATACTAATCTATATCTTCCAAATGATTCCAATAGCTCTCCCTTCTACGTTTTTTGATAAATTACAGTCTATAACTCTAAAGTTTATTTGGGCACGAAGGCGTCCTAGGATAGCATACATAGTTACATAGTTACATAGTAGGTGAGGTTGAAAAAAGACACAAGTCCATCAAGTCCAACCTATGTGTGTGATTATGTGTCAGTATTACATTGTATATCCCTGTATGTTGCGGTCATTCAGGTGATTATCTAATAGATTCTTGAAGCTATCAATGCTCCCCGCTGAGACCACCGCCTGTGAAAGGGAATTCCACATCCTTGCCGCTCTTACAGTAAAGAACCCTCTACGTAGTTTAAGGTTAAACCTCTTTTCTTCTAATTGTAATGAGTGGCCACGAGTCTTATTAAACTCTCTTCTGCAAAAAAGTTTTATCCCTATTGTGGGGTCACCAGTACAGTATTTCTAAATTGAAATCATATCCCCTCTCAAGCGTCTCTTCTCCAGAGAGAATAAGTTCAGTGCTTGCAAACTTTCCTCATAACTAAGATCCTCCAGACACTTTATTAGCTTTGTTGCCCTTCTTTGTACTTGCTCCATTTCCAGTACATCCTTCCTGAGGACTGGTGCCCAGAACTGGACAGCATACTCCAGGTGCGGCCGGACCAGAACCTTGTAGAGTGGGAGAATTATTGTTTTATCTCTTGCGTTGATCCCCCTTTTAATGCATGCCAATATTCTGTTTGCTTTATTAGCAGCAGCTTGGCATTGCATGCCATTGCTGAGCCTATCATCTACTAGGACCCCCAGGTCCTTTTCCATCCTAGATTCCCCCATAGGTTCTCCCCCCAGTGTATAGATTGCATTCATATTTTTGCCACACAATTGCATTATTTTACATTTTTCTACATTGAACCTCATTTGCCATGTAGTCGCCCACCCCATTAATTTGTTCAGGTCTTTTTGCAAGGTTTCCACATCCTGCGGAGAAGTTATTGCCCTGCTTAGCTTAGTATCGTCTGCAAATACAGAGGTTGAACTGTTTATCCCATCCTCCAGGTCGTTTATAAACAAATTAAATAGGATTGGTCCCAGCACAGAACCCTGGGGAACCTCACTACCCACCCCTGACCATTCTGAGTACTCCCGATTTATCACCACCCTCTGAACTCGCCCTTGTAGCCAGTTTTCAATCCATGCACTCATCCTATGGTCCATGCCAACGGACCTTATTTTGTACAGTAAACGTTTATGGGGAACTGTATCAAATGCTTTTGCAAAATCCAGATACACCACGTCTACGGGCCTTCCTTTATCTAGATGGCAACTCACCTCCTCATAGAAGGTTAATAGATTGGTTTGGCAAGAATGATTCTTCCTGAATCCATGCTGATTACTGCTAATGATATCGTTCTTATTACTAAAATCTTGTATATAGTCCCTTATCATCCCCTCCAAGAGTTTACATACAATTGATGTTAGGCTAACTGGTCTGTAATTCCCAGGGATGTATTTTGGGCCCTTTTTAAATATTGGTGCTACATTGGCTTTTCTCCAATCAGCTGGTACCATTCCAGTCAGTAGACTGTCTGTAAAAATTAGGAACAACGGTCTGGCAATCACTTGACTGAGTTCCCTAAGTATCCTCGGATGCAAGCCATCTGGTCCCGGTGATTTATTAATGTTAAGTTTCTCAAGTCTAATTTTAATTCTGTCCTCTGTTAACCATGGAGGTGCTTCCTGTGTTGTGTCATGAGTATAAACACTGCAGTTTTGGTTACTGAAGCCCCCCGATTCACTCGTGAAGACTGAGGAGAAGAATAAATTCAATACCTTCGCCATCTCCCCATCCTTTGTAACCAGATGTCCTTCCTCATTCTTTATGGGGTCAATATGGTCTGTCCTCCCTTTTTACTGTTTACATACTTAAAGAATTTCTTGGGATTTTTTTTGCTCTCCTCCGCTATGTGTCTTTCATGTTCTATCTTAGCTGTCCTAATTGCACCCTTACATTTCTTGTTGCATTCTTTATAAAGTCTGAATGCTGAGGATGATCCCTCAACCTTGTATTTTTTGAAGGCCTTCTCCTTTGCTTTTATATGCATTTTTACATTGGAGTTAAGCCATCCAGGATTTTTGTTCGCTCTTTTAAATTTATTACCCAATGGGATACATTGGCTAATGCCCTTATTTAATATGCTCTTAAAGCAAACCCATCTCTCCTCCGTGTTCTTTTTTCCTAAGATTTTATCCCAATTCATGCCTTTTAGCAAGGTTTGTAGTTTAGGGAAGTTGGCTCTTTTAAAATTCAGTGTCTTTGTGTTCCCTTTATGTCTCCTATTTGTGTGATTTATACTGAAACTAATTGTGCTGTGATCGCTGTTACCTAAATTGCCCCGTATTTCCACATCCGTGATCAGGTCTGTATTGTTGGTAATCAGTAGATCCAGTAATGTTTTATTTCTAGTTGGTGCGTCTACCATCTGACCCATAAAATTGTCCTGCAAGACATTAAGGAACTGGCGAGCCTTAAATGAATGCGCGGTTCCCTCCGCCCAGTCTATGTCTGGATAATTAAAATCCCCCATTATGATAACACTTCCCATCCTTGCTGCTAATCCAATTTGTGATAGGAGATCCGTCTCCACTTCCTCCCTCAGGTTAGGGGGCCTATAGCATACTCCCAGTATTATTTTCCCCTTAGCTTCATCCCTTTGGAGCTCTACCCATAAGGATTCCACCTCCTCTCTAGCTCCCTCAGTGATGTCATCTCTCACATTCGCTTGTACATTATTCTTGATATATAAGCATACCCCTCCCCCTTTTTTACCCTCTCTATCCTTGCAGTATAGGGTATACCCTTGAATGTTTGCCAGCCAATCATGAGAGCTGTTGAACCAGGGCTCTTAAATTCCCACAAAATCCAAATCCTCCTTGTACAACAGTATCTCTAGTTCACCCATCTTGTCCGCCATGCTCCTGGCATTGGTGAACATGCCACATAATTTAGACCGGTCGCATATTGTCCTCGTATTGGGTGTTTCGAGATTGCAACTAGGACTTGCTATTATACTTACCTTATGTTTTTGTGCTTTGGTCAACCTACCACTAATGCCCCCAATACTACCCTCTGGAATATCTTCCGCGCTGGCTATCTCTGTCTCTGGACCCTCTCCCCCATCGCCTAGTTTAAAAACCCCTCTAACTTTTTGGCCATCTTCATTCCCAGCAGATCTGCACCCTCCTCATTTAGGTGCAGTCCGTCCCTTCTATAGTACCGGTTACCGAGTGAGAAGTCGGCCCAGTCCTCCAGGAACCCAAACCCCTCCTTGCTACACCAGCTCTTCAGCCACTTGTTTACTTCCCTAATCTCCCTCTGCCTTTCTGGTGTGGGTCGATGTACCGGTAGTATTCCTGAGAATACTACCTTGGAGGTCCTTTTCCTCAATTTAGCTCCTAAGTCCCTAAAATCGTTCGTTAGGACACTCCATCTGCCTCTGACTTTGTCATTGGTGCCAACGTGCACCATGACAGCCGGGTTTTCCCCAGCCCCTCCCAGTAATCTGTCCACAAGATCCGTGATGTGCCGAACCCGAGCGCCCGGTAGACAACATACTGTTCGGCGCTTCAGGTCTTGGTTACAGATTACCCTCTCTGTCCTTCTAAGAATTGAGTCCCCTACCACCAGAATCTGTCTTTCCTTTCCCTTTGCTGCCCCCCCCCCACTTTCACTGGAGAAGTTCTTCCCCTGGCAGCTAGGAGAGTCCCTCAGCTCCAGCAGTGCTGGTCCCTGACTGGTTTCACCAATGTCACTCAATGGAGCATACTTTTTGGGATGCTCCAGTCCTGGATCGGCCTCCCTGGCACTTCCCCCTCTACCCCTCCTGACTGTCACCCATCTACTCTTTGCTAATGCCAGCACCACTTTGTCTCCACCCGCCTCTGTGATGGCCCCTGCCAGCACCTGCCATGTACGTTCCTGGCTCACCTTTAGTATGGAGGGACTTCTCAGTGCTGACAGTTGCTTCCCCAGATTCAGAACCTGGGCTTCCAGGGAAACAATGTGCTTACATTTTGCACAGCAGTATTCGCCCTCGATCGGATGATCAAGGAACGCATACATGCGGCAAGATGTACAAAGAGTAGCCTCTCCACACCCGCCGGGCATCGTACCTATTAAATTTAGTGAGGATTGGGGATTTTACCCTGTCCAAATTACCTAACAGCTAGCTTCCTGGCACTAATACTCAAGACATTACACAGGTACACAACAAGACAATACCCAGGTACTCACAGACCTACGTGCAATCGCAGAACAGTCGCAGACCTACGTGCAATACTCACAATACTCAAGTATACAGTACACAATACACAAGTATTAACGATCCACACACACTACTCAGAAAACACTCAGGTACTCACACTACACAGGTACTATGACCCCTGTTATAACCTCCTGTTTTAAACTCTGGTTTTTAACTCACCACTTATACCAGTTCCACTTACACAAAGTTCCACAGCCTCAGACTGAGCACGCTCAGAATGAGTCCTACAAAGAGTTACATAGGCACCTGTGAGCAATTAACCACCCCCCTTAATTGATAGCCTGAAGGAACCAGAAAAAAAAAAAGCTATTTAAAAAGTGACAGAAAAAGGTGATTGAAAAACTAAAAGGAAAAGCCCCAAAAATGCAGCCCAGCAAACAAAAAGCAAGACTTGTTCACTCTCCCTCTGGTTTTTAACTCACCACTTATACCAGTTCCACTTACACAAAGTTTCACAGCCTCAGACTGAGCACGCTCAGAATGAGTCCTACACAGAGTTATATAGGCACCTGTGAGAAATTAACCACCCCCCTTAATTGATAGCCTGAAGGAACCAGAAAAAAAAAAAAAAGCTATTTAAAAAGTGACAGAAAAAGGTGATTGAAAAACTAAAAGGAAAAGCCCCAAAAATGCAGCCCAGCAAACAAAAAGCAAGAATTGTTCACTCTCCCTCTGGTTTTAAACTCACCACTTATACCAGTTCCACTTACACAAAGTTCCACAGCCTCAGACTGAGCACGCTCAGAATGAGTCCTACAAAGAGTTACATAGGCACCTGTGAGCAATTAACCACCCCCCTTAATTGATAGCCTGAAGGAACCAGAAAAAAAAAAAGCTATTTAAAAAGTGACAGAAAAAGGTGATTGAAAAACTAAAAGGAAAAGCCCCAAAAATGCAGCCCAGCAAACAAAAAGCAAGACTTGTTCACTCTCCCTCTGGTTTTTAACTCACCACTTATACCAGTTCCACTTACACAAAGTTCCACAGCCTCAGACTGAGCACGCTCAGAATGAGTCCTACACAGAGTTATATAGGCACCTGTGAGCAATTAACCACCCCCCTTAATTGATAGCCTGAAGGAACCAGAAAAAAAAAAAAGATATTTAAAAAGTGACAGAAAAAGGTGATTGAAAAACTAAAAGGAAAAGCCCCAAAAATGCAGCCCAGCAAACAAACATACGACACTTTGGTGAAGGAAAAAAAACAGGGAGGGGTGGGAGCACCTCCATCAAGCTATTGTTATTTCCAGGATCACTGATTGGTTATATAGTAAAAAGGAGAAAGTTGGGTGAATATAGAAATTGCACAGAGTGGGGCCGATATAGAAAAATTGATATGGATTCCTCCACAATTTCGGGAGCTGGGAAATAGAGCCAATTTTTTGACTAGGAACACATTTAAAATATGGGATGGGGTAAGTAAGAGATTTCACTGGGAATGTAATTCGCCACTGATATCACTATTGAATACTAATTATTTTTTACCGGGGAAGGAGGAGTATTCATATTTCATGAGGTGGGCGAAAAAAGATGTGATACAATTACAGGATTTGATGAGGGGAAACAGATTGTACACTTACACAGAAATCACATGGGTATGGGGGAATAAACCACTGGACAAATGGAGGTATGCCCAGATTCAGCACTTTGCACAATCACTACCGCAACCATTGAGAGGAAGAGACCAATTAAGAGCTATAGAAAAATTATTAAGTACCCCCACTAGTGTGAAAGGTAGTATATCTAAAGTGTATAGAGTACTAAGGGAGGAAGCAAGTAAAGGATACCCTACCTTTCTGGAGAAGTGGGAAAGAGAAATAGGATACCTAAAAGATGAGGAACATAGAAGTAAGATCTTAAAAATGGTATATCTAACGGCAAGAGACTCCCGGATGTATGAAATGGCCTATAAGGTGATAACGAGGTGGCATAGGATGCCCCAGCGGGTGCACGAGTACGACGCTGAGACCCCCCCCAACCTGCTGGAGGGGGTGTGGGGTGACCGGATCTTTTGCGCATATTTGGTGGGAATGCCCCAAAATACAGTTGTATTGGGAGGAAATTTTGGGAGAAATCTGGCAAATAACAGGTGAGCAGGTTAGTAAGAACCCATGGACGTGTTTGTTCCATGACTCGGAGAAAAAGACACCCCAGTATGGCAAGTCAGTGGTCCCACACCTCCTAAACGCGGTAAAAGCATTAATTCCGTGCTGCTGGAAGGGGTTGGAAGCCCCAAGGTTAAGGCAGTGGATAATAAGGGTGGAATGGGTAAGGGGAATGGAAGAATCAATCCACCTGACGAAGGGCCTACGAGAAAAATACTACAGGACCTGGGAGAAATGGCTTAAGTTCAGGAACACGGAGAGATACATGATAACATGATAATTATGTATTCCTGAGGGCTGGAGGGAGAGAGAGGGGGATGGGAGGAGGGTGGGAGGGGTTGGGTTCCTTTTGTGGGGGTTTTTTGGGGATTTTGTGGGGATTAGGGGGAGAAAATAAATATATTTTTACTCTTTTGGTATATAAAAAAGAAAAAAAAAAAAGTTAAAAATTCTTTTGAAAGTCATATTAATAAAGAAAACTGGAAAAGAAATAATAAAATTTTATATGCCACATTGATGCGAAAACGAGAAAACGAGAGATATGAATGATGTGAAAACGATACATACTAATGATTCAGTTGAGTTAAATCTCTCTAAAGAGCAGAGTGTGTCAGCCGGGGAAGCGGGCTCTCCTAGGATCCCCATAGTGCGCGTTCTCAGCTGCCGCATAAGGTGAACCATGCACACCTACAAGGTAGGAAGGAAGATCCCTGTATGCCGCCGCTGAGTGATCCCAACGGGGAAGGAGGAGAAAGAGCTCCACACGCTGCTGCAGAACGGACTCGATAAGGAAGTAAGGAGGAGCCCGTGCAGCTGACAAGCGAAGAAGCAGACGGCGAGCACAGGAGGTTCGGCTGGCGCCCCCCTTCCCCCGCACCTCTCTCTAAACGCTGAGGAATCAGCATTGAGCTCCCCAGAGCCCAGGGGTTGGTAACGTAGAATCAATTTCTTTTTTCCCTCTCTCTAAGTGTCTATACCGGTATATTGTTTAAAATAGAAGACATGATTCAATAAAGAGGTAAAAACAGGCTGGCAGCTGAAGGTACTGGAAACATACGAATTTTCTGCAACCTGTTTGTAATTACAATGGGGAATGAGGAAAATATTGAAGTGTGCCCTTTATAAACTTGAGAGGGGTTATGAAGAGGAGGTGAGCACACGGGGCAAGCAATCCCATTTTATGTACTGGCTCGAAAAGCAAGGTATTGAAAGAAATATACAAATAATGATCTGCAAAGGAGGACTGTGAAAAGATATATACATCTCGAAGGGCCAATAAAGTGCGGAGACACCGACCGATAGTTTCTTTGAGGTGCGGGTGAGAGGTGGGATCTTACTGTTGGACACAAAATTGCTATCCCCAGGTCCTCCACTTTTGTAGGAAAGAGAAGAGACAGGCCGAAATAGGGCCCGGATGTAAGGGACTCCTCTGGAAAGATAGACCCCCTTTGGTTTTTTTTTGGTTTTTTTGTTCTTTTTTCTCTGTATATACTCTCCTGGGCTTATTCATTTTGTCCCGCCCCCCTCGGGTGGCTCGTTCCACAGGTGGAAGGAGAGAGTCAGATTTAAAACTTGGGAAACAAACAGGAGGGGCAAGAAAGAAGGGAGCGATGAATAAAGCAGCAGCCAAGTCAGGAAAAGGGGAGCACTTAAAACCCCAAAGGACGAGACCACTGGAAGCACGATAAAACAGTTTATGTCCCCAGGAGCTAGCCCAAGAGGTGGGGAGCATGAGGTTCAAGGAGGATCAAGGACGGAGAGAAAGGGGGGAACCCCAAATAAAGCGGGGGACAAGATGGCTCAGTCCAGAGAGAATTCCACAATGGAAAGTGAGGAGGAAATAAGTCGGGTGGAAGAAAGAAGCACAAGGGTCCAGATGCTTTCAAAATGTGAATTGAGTGATATGTTCCAAAAGTTGGAGAACTCAATAAAATCAGAAATAGGCCTGGTGAGAGCAGACCTGGGAAGCCTTTTAGAAAGAGTGGAAACAGCAGAGAAAAAAACAGAGGAATTAGATCTGGAGCTGATGAATCTTAAAGAGCAAATAAAAATTTCCAGACAAAATCAGAAGAAAATCCTATATAAGATCGAGGATCATGAAAACAGAGAAAGAAGACAGAACATAAGACTCCGCTCTGTCCCAGAAAATAAAGGAGAAGATCTGAGGAATGTGGTCTCCTTAATCTTTGGCCCACTCTTTGGAGAAGGGGTAGTAGAGTTCCCCAAAACAGAAAGGATCCATCGTGTCGGAAGATCATTTAACATAGAACACTCGAGGCCGAGAGATGTAATATTTAGGTTCAGATATTATGAAGACAAAGTGGCAATCTTATCTAAAATGAGAAGTAAACCCCCTCTAAATTTTGAAGGAACAGAGATTCAAGTGTTCACAGACCTCGCGCCCGAAACTTTAGCAAGAAGGCTCCTGAAGCCTTTGCTAGATCAGATGAGAGATCAAAATATAAAATATAGCTGGGGGTTTCCGGCGTGTCTAATGGGCTTTAAAGATGGAAGGTCAGCAAGATTGAGGTTCCCTGAAGAACTGAAGGATTTTTGTGACAGACTGGATATGCAAGAGCCAGAGTTACCGGGTTGGGTAGAAGAGTAATCTGGAGCTTTCAAAAAGAGAGCGGGGGCAGGGGAGGGGGAGGAGGGAAGGGTAGAAGAGGAGTAGGTGTAAGAGAATGGAGATAAAGAAAGTTATTAAGGATGTAGAGCTGGGAAGAGAGCGGCGCTGCGGGGAAAGGTGGGGGAGGAGACACAGTGGATACCGGTCTATCCCTTCCTGCTAAAACCATCATGCAAGGAGGGGGTAAGGGGCACACTCGGACTCTCACCTCAAATTACGAGATTCGTTAAGCTCCATTGTATCCATGGTGCCTGGCGAATGGGGGGCCAAGAGGTGGCTGGGGGGATAGGAGGGGGAGGTGGGAGGGGGGGGGGGATTTCTGTGTACAAGGTTAAAAAAATCTAGGGTTAGCTCAGTAATGCAAGCGCAATATAAAAAACATGAGAAGAGATGAGGAAGTTAAATTTTATGACCTATAATGTAAGGGGCCTTAACACGCCCATGAAGAGACACAAGATATTGGGGGAACTGGAGAGATACAAAGCCGAGGTTGTGTTCCTCCAAGAAACCCACCTAACATATTGTTCAAATACTAAGTTATGGTCAAATGTTTTTCCAAACTGGTTTTACAGGGACTCGATAACAACAAGGGCAAGAGGAGTGGCAATAGGAATTGCAAAGGGAGTAAATTTTAAAGTTGAAGAGAGATTAACGGACCCAGGAGGGAGGTACTTCTTCCTGAAGGGCTCCCTGGAGGGATGGGAATGTACGCTGGCTAATGTGTATGCTCCGAATAAAGAGGCTAGTGGATTCCTTGTGAATACATTGGAAAAATTAATGGAATTTAAGAAGGGGGGTCTGATTATGATGGGAGATTTCAACCTCTGTTTGGCACCGGAGGTAGATAGTACGTCGCGTGCACTGGGGAAGATGAACGCGAAACTGAGAAAGTTAATACAGAAGTTATATTCTTGTCAATTGGTAGATATATGGAGGATTATGAACCCTAATAAGAAAGATTTTTCGTTCTACTCCCCAGTGCACGGGACGTACTCTAGGATCGATTATATATGGATCGAGCATTCACCTTTAGATAGAGTAGTAGAATCCAAGATAGAGGCCACTACCTTGTCGGATCATGCCCCTGTCAGTATGGGAATGTATGTTTCAGATGCCCAGAGAGTTTCAGTAAGTTGGAGATTAAATGAAGATCTCTTACATGATGAAATAAATCTAAGGAAAATAGAGCAGGAACTAAAACAATATTTCTTAATAAATGATACAGGAGAGATCTCGGGGTCCTCCCTGTGGGAGGCCCATAAGGCTTACATTAGGGGGATTTTAATAAAAATGGGAGCAAGAAGAAAAAGAGTAACAAAAGAGCAAATCAAAAAATTAACTGAAGAAATATATAATCTGGAACAGGAGCATAAGAAAGGATTAGGCCAAGATAAGAGGGTTCATCAAAACTTAACTTTAAAGAGAGAAGAACTAAAAGATTGAATAGATACAGAAACAAAAAAAGCATTTTACAAGGTGGCAAAAGAAAGATACCAGAGTAGAAACAAGAGCAGCAGACTACTAGCTAAAATTTTGAGGAGAAAGAAAGCTAGAAACTATATAGAAAAAATCCAAAATAGCAAAGGAGTTATGGTCCATACAACCAATGAAATAGGGGAATCCTTCAGGAAATATTATAAGGACTTATACTCAGTAGGCAAAATTAGAGGGCAAGATGGAGCACACGAAAAGAAGATAGTAGAATTTCTAAATAAAGCTAATCTCCCAAAGATAACTGAGAACGTTAAGGACAATTTAGAAAGCCCGATAACGGTAGAGGAGATTAATAGAGCACTAGCTGAGTCAGCTCCGGGAAAAAGTCCGGGTCCGGATGGATTTACCAACTTCTATTATAAAAAATTTAAAGATATACTATCCCCTAGACTTTGCGAATATATGAATGGGTTGGGCACGGATTTTGAGTTAAGTAGAGAGGCGCTTAAAGCGGAGATCACGGTCATTCCAAAAGAGGGGAAAAACGTTATGATCTGTTCTAGTTATAGGCCAATATCGCTGATCAACACAGATGTGAAACTGTATGCCAGAGTTTTAGCAAATCGGTTGAAAGAGTGGATGAGTGAATGGATACACCCAGATCAAGTAGGGTTTACTCCAAAAAGAGAAGGGAGGGACAATGGGGTGCGAACCCTCCTTCTACTGCAGAACATTAAGGATAGGGGGCCCCCAGGTCTACTCTTGTCTATAGACGCAGAAAAAGCGTTTGACAGAGTAGACTGGGGGTTCATGTTCCAAACCCTTAAACATATGGAAGTGGGCCCGAAAATGATTAGTTGGATACGTGCCTTGTATAACCATCCTACGGCCTCGATAAAAATTAATGGCTCCCCTTCGGATGTATTTGAAATGGAAAACGGGACTAGAAAGGGGTGTCCCTTGTCTCCTTTGCTCTTTGTGCTCTCCCTGGAGCCTTTGCTGTCTGTGATTAGGGGGGACCCGGATATCAGCGGTTTCAGGGTTGGGGATGAAGAGCACAAGATCGCGGCCTTTGCCGACGATGTTCTGCTCTACATAACCAATCCGAAAATTACAATTCCAAACATACTTATAGGGCTTACACACGGTCGGACTTTGTTCGGACATTCCGACAACAAAATCCTAGGATTTTTTCCGACGGATGTTGGCTCAAACTTGTTTTGTCTACACACGGTCACACAAAGTTGTCGGAATTTCCGATCGCCAACCACGCGGTCACGTACACCACGTACGACGAGAATAGAAAAGGCCGGTTCAGAACCAAGCGCGGCACCCATTGGGCTCCTTTTGCTAATCTCGTGTTAGTAAAAGTTTGGTGAGAGACGATTCGCGCTTTTTCAGACTCGTGGATTTCAGATCGTTTTCTGCCATTCAGTTTGTGCTTGTGGGTTTGTATCTGCTCTTTCAGTGCATGCAGCAAGTTCCGCGTGACTTTAATTAGTCATTGTATTCTTGTTCGTTCGTTACTGTTTTTCAGGTCGCTCTTCACAGGCCTTGCTGTTCTTCGGTGCGTTCTGTTACTTCGTTCTGAGCAGCCGACCGTTTTCTAGCCATGTTGCGTATGCGTACTCCTCGTAGAGTTCGTGCTGTGCGGTGGCTTGGTGTTGGGGTCCTGACCTTGACACAAGTCCAGTCCATGAACAGGGTGGGGAGGAGTTCATGGACCAAGAATTGGTTGCTTCAGCGTGACCAGTTCTCTCATATGCCTTTGCTCCATGAGATCCGTGAGAATAATCCTAATGATTTCAGGAACTTTCTCAGGATGACGGACCCCGTGTTTCACCGTTTGTTGGCTTCACTGACCCCCTATATCAGCGGGCAGGATACCTGCATGAGGCAAGCCATCACTCCGGAGCAGAGGCTCGTCACTACCCTGCGGTATTTGGCAACAGGGAGAAGTCTGCAGGACTTGAAGTTCTCAACAGGCATCTCCCCCCAGGCTCTGGGGATCATTATCCCAGAGACCTGTTCTGCCATCATCCAGGTCCTGCAGAAGAAGTATATGAAGGTAAGATTTTTATCCTTTTATATCACATTTTATTGTATTGAATGTTTGATAATATATTGTATTTCTTTCCTCATTCCCTAATTACCATGATTGGAATATGCTGTGAATGTCCCCTTTGTTCTCATGCATGCTGGATTTTTATGTAATTATTATTTTAGGTCCTTCATACATATTTGCCCTTCAATAACCTCCCCAGTATGGTGTCTCCTTGTCCTATATTCACCTCATGTAGTCACTTAACAATGTATTTTTTCTGCTCCATAGTAGTGCTTTACCCCAAACACCCCCTAAAATGTTTGGAAATGTTATTTTTGCTTTAAATTCAGGCAGAGTGCCAGAGGCTTTTTTTTTTGTGGTGTCCCCAAATAATTTTTAGTAACCCTCCCCCAACTGCTAAGTCAGCTGATCCCAATTCTCTATCCTCAATCATCTATCTGCTGACTTTGCCAAACCCATACACACTATACCCATCTCTTTTGTGGTCATATTTATGGATGAATTTCCCAAAGCATGTAGTGAAAGGGCCTGCCTGTATACTTTCAAATGGTACTGTTTAAAGTTTTGGGATCCTATTATTATCTTGATAGGTAATAGCAGAATGTCCAAATGTCCTCAAATGTGTACAGTGTGTATTTCTATCTTTGTATTCTGACACTTCTTACCTGTCCAGTGGGCTGCCAATAGTGTAACTGAGGAGGGGCTGTTCCAAGTAATACCAATTATTTAGGCATTCATCTCTCAATGAAGTGAAGAGGGTTACCTGTCCAAGATTTCCACACACCCCCTATAATGTTAGAAATGGCCCACGAGAGGGGGGGGGGAGGGGGAATATTATAGGTGTACCTTATACCTTGGCGTTGTTAAATTCCCCTTAATAAATGCTATCTGGAGGTTGCCCCATAATGTTTGTGTCTAATCTGCTTGCCATGTTTCAGAGTAAAAATAGTAATGTTTATTGTTTTTTCCTCAACAGTTTCCTTCCACGCCACAGGAATGGCAGACTGTGGCCTCCCACTTTGCCGAGCGGTGGGACTTTCCTAACTGCGGAGGGGCAATTGATGGGAAACACGTCCACATCGTCCCACCACCCAACTCGGGGTCGTACTATTATAATTACAAGGGGTTCAATAGTATAGTGATGTTGGCGGTGGTGTCGGCTAATTACGACTTCTTGTATGTGGACGTGGGGAAGAATGGCCGGATGTCCGATGGTGGAGTCATCGCCCAGACAGAGTTCTACAGGCGTCTCCAGAATGGCAGCTTGGACTTGCCAGCTCCAGAGGACAATGTGGAAGGACTCCCATTTGTGTTCGTTGCTGATGAAGCGTTTGCGCTGGGGGACCACCTGATGTGGCCATTCCCAATGAGGACCCTCACCCCGGAACAGAGGGTTTTTAATTACCGGCTGGCCAGAGCCCGAAGAGTGGTGGAGAACACATTTGGAATCCTGGCCAGCCGGTTCCGTCTATTTATGACACCCATCCATATGGCGGAGTATAAACTGAACCATATTATACTTGCGTGCTGTGTTCTCCATAACTTTTTAAGGATACATTCGGCAAACTATGCTGGCTCAGTTGGGCCTGAGGCCGGAATGATACATCAAACCACACTGACGGCGCTTAAAAGTGGCTGTCCTGGCTTGCCCTCTCTGAGTGCCCGTGATGTCCGGTTACGCTACCTGGAGTTCTTTGCGGGTAGGGGGGCTATCAATATGCCAGACAATCTGTGAAGCCTTTTTATAATAAAAAAAAATAAAAATTCTTTGTGGACATTTACTGCTTGTGTTTGTTTTAGCTGACCCTGACAGAAATGTGTTGAGTCCAGAAAATGTTGTGATTGTGTAACCTTATTATACAAAGCACTGTTGGCTGTTATTTACTAAATGCAAAAACACATTTCACTACAAGTGCACTTGCAACTGCACTGAAACTGCACTTGTAGTGCAAAGAGGATTTGCCCTTAGGAAATAACCCCCATTTTTGCAGAAAACAGCAATTACATCACCCCAAAAGTGTTGTAGTGTTGAGACAATAATCCACACATTCTTGAGTAACCAACTTTTTTATACCTGCACAATCACATGTGCATTTACCAAAGGTTTTTAAAACAAACCAACATGTTTGTTGTATAACAATTTTTGGAGTAGCATTATCAAAAATCGAAATGTCCATTTAAGATAAAACAGGCCTGTGTAAAACCAACAAGAAAGACAAAAAACTTGAACTTACAAAGTTCACATTAGGTAAAACCTGAAGGCTATATCAGACATCAGTATTTAGGAACTGGGTTTGATATAGCGTTCAGATGGGGGGAAATCACCCCTGGAAAAGCCAAATTTGGAAGATGCACACCAATTTACAAATGTCAACATGTGCTAGCTGCCATCAGGGGGGATCAAGGGACGTGTTTTGGGGGAGCAAGCCCTTCCTCACCGCTACTTTATAATTGAGGAAGGGGTTGCACCCCCAAAACGCGTCCATTGATCTCCCGTGATGGCAGATAGCACATGTTGGCACACTGTGTGCATCCTCCAAATTTGGCTTTTCAAAACATTGCAAAAATATTTAAAAGATTGGACCACAATCCAAAAAGTGAGTTTGTGGGGTTTTAAATTCGCCCCAAAACATCAATGATGTTATTATTTTTTTAATCACATCATTGATTTTTTGCTGTATGTTTTGCAGTTCTACATTACACCCCATGATCTCCCCGATCAGGATCTGGGCACTTTCTGATGTGAAAGGATCTGGATCATGATCACCTAAAAAGAGAGAAACAAAACAAAAACAGGTATCAAAAATCTGCCGGCATCCATCTCTTACCTGAGTCTGTGGTCGCAGACACTCACCTGTTGTGGTGCCAATTTCCACCACTTCTTCTTCCTCCTCCTGCTCTCCTTGGGTTGGGGGTATTTCACCTTCTTCCATAGGTGGGGGGTCTGTGGTCTCCTCGGATGAGGGGTGTCCTCCGAGTCTTTTCTCCCCTATGTAAAACAAAAATGGTATAATTAGCACACAGATATTTGATGGCAGAACTATAAATAGGAAACATTGCTTGGAAGTGGAGTACAATTGTCAATTTTAGCCGAGTTCCAAGATGTCTTTTTTTTTATTGCTTTTTGTCAAGCTGCAATACTTTACCTGTTTAGTACAAGCTTCACAGATGGAGACCCCCTATAGTATACACTGGAGCACCTGTGTGGCCCCCCTAATAAAAATGGTGTTCTGGGGTCCCACACTAGTGCTCCAGTGTCCAGATGTGAAAACAGCTGCTGAGTGTCCTCTCCTTACACAGAATCTAGTTTGCATTTCATTCTAGTAACAAACCCATCTACACAAACAAATATTTGGCATCCAAGTAGGCCCAAAAAAAAATGTGGGAAAATGCATATGGCCTAAACAATGGTGTTTTAGAGGCCGAAAGAAAAATGTTTGATACGAACGAATAATGGGCCCATGAACATTAAAGTTGCCCTTTTAAACGTTACAATTAAGAAAAGCATATGGAGCAGCATGAACGGAATAAAGACAGAAAGAATAGGAACACAGCACAACTACTTACTTTTTTGCAGCACTCTCCGGATCTTTCGGTACTGCTCTGGCTCTCTTAACTTCAGGTCCGACCACCGCTTCCTGAGCTGATCTTTCGATCGTCGTACCCCGAAATTCTTGTGAAGACTTTTGACCACTTTCGCCATGATCTTTGCCTTTCTGATGTTGGGGTTGGGGTAAGGCCCATACTTTCCTTCATAGTTGGACTTCTTCATGATGTCGACCATCTCCAACATCTCCCCAAAGGACATATTTGTGGCCTTAAATCGTCTCCTTCTGGATCGGGACGTGTCCGGATCCGGGCTTTCCTCCTCCTCCTCCCCGTTCCTGCAATTATCACGCACCTGCTGTAACTCCGCCATGTGCTCTTCCCCCACTGCGCTGAACGAAAAGGGGCGGGGAATAGACTAGAAAGAACGTCAGGGGCGGGCGGAGTTACACGCATGCGCAGTGTGTATAAAGCGTAACACGCGTGCGTATTACGTATGATCTGTGAGCGGAGGAAGGAGCATTGGACGCGCCGATCGTAAGAACGAAGGTAAGAGACAAACTTGTGCCTATACTGCTTCTACATTGAGGCCTATATTGTAACAAGATTAGGAGAGTTTTGTCTGACATTAGGCTTTGTCTTGTGTTGTGTCTTGCAGTGAACATGGATATGCTACTGAAAGACAATGACTTCATGTCAGTATTCCTAGATATGTTAAGGGAGCTGCCATGTCTGTGGGAGATTAAACACCCCCATTTCAAGAACCAAGCAAAGAGGAAGGCAGCATTGGTGCAATTGTGTGAAATTATGAAGCAGGTGATCCACACGGCAGACTTCACCTATTTAAAGATCTTAAAGGGGTTGTAAAGTTATTTATTTATTTTTTTTTAAATAACAAACATGTTATACTTACCTTCACTGTGCAGCTCGTTCTGCACAGAGTGGCCCTGAACCTGGTCTTCTGGGGTCCCTCGGCGGCTGTTTCAGCTCCTCCCCGCAAGCATTTACCACCTTCATGCGAGCTCCCTCGCACGGTGGTGAGTGCTTGCGGGCGCGCTCCCGTGATACAGCCGGCGGCTATAGCCGCTCGCTGTATCACTCGGCCCCGCCCCCCGGCGCGCCGCGTCATCGGATGTGATTGACAGCAGCGCGAGCCAATGGCTGCGCTGCTTTCAATCCATCCACTGCAGCCAATCAGCGACCAGGCTGAGCTGCAATGAAGATGACGAGCACGAGCAGCGAAGATTCGAGGCGTCAGGTAAGTAAAATGGGGGGGCTGGGGGCGGCGGTACTGTCAAAAGTTTTTTCACCTTAATGCATAGAATGCATTAAGGTGAAAAAATTTTTACCTTTACAACCCCTTTAATTGGTGGCCTGAGGAGCACATATCTAAGGGAGCGCAAGAAGGTCCAGGATTCACAGAGATCGGGAGCAGCAGATGACATCTATGTCCCCAGGATGTGGTACTACGACAGGCTGCATTTTCTGGCAGGCCAGACTGAACCCAGGCCATCCCTCTCCAGTCTTCCTTCCACGCTTCCTTCCGCCCCCGGCTGAGGCTTCTGACGCCCAACCTGGGCCTTCCAGGCCACATGTGAAGGAGCCCAGATTGATCCAGGTATAGCATATCTCTAAATTTTGCTGGTTGTCCAATCAATGATGTTAACTAGATGTTAGTTGGGAGTACTAATTTAGGATTTTGATTGATGAAGCAAAAACTAAAACCATGTCCTTTTTTCATACACAGGGAAGTCTTAGCCAGGAGGTGGCCGGGCCGAGCCGGCTGGCTGATCTGCAGGTCCCTCCACCCCCCCTGGAAAGAGAAAGTGGCAGTAGGAGGAGTGCCCTAGAGGAGGCTACCAGAGGACTCTTTTGGAGGGCTACAGAGGTCCTGGGAGCACAACACACCATGGAGGAGGACATTGCTGCCGTCATTGCATATAAAATGCAGAGGATGGAGGAGGGCCAACAAGTCATGTGTGAGTCGCTCATATTGGAGGCTCTTAACAAAGGTATGAGGGGCCAAATTACAGCTCAGACACACCTTTGCGATGGTCCTCCTCCTCCTCCTGCAGGTCCTCCTCCTCCTTCTCCTCCAGGTCCTACTAGTCCTCCTCCAGGTCCTACTCCTCCTCCTGCCACATCTCCAACAGCACAGCCACAGCCGGGAAGGAAGCGTGGAAGGAAGACCAGAAAGTGAGGACCCTGGATCCAGTCTGGTCGGCCAAAAAATGCAGCCTCTTGTGGTACCACAGCCTGGGGACACACATGTCATCTGCTGCTATCCGGATCTCTGCGAATTCTGGACCAGACTGCCCTCCCTTACATATGGACTCCTCAGGCCACCAATTTTGATGTTCAAGAATGGATGTCTGCCGTGGGGGTCCCAGCCTTCGCTAATTTCTCATGTTGATCCAGTGTTGCCTTCCTCTTTGTTTGGTTATGATCCCTTAATAAAGGATTTTTGTTTTGAATTATATTCTCCTATGTGTTTTACTTAAAAAATGACAGTTCTTTTGTGAGGATTCAGGTACATTTCAAATATACAATGTGAAATGAACAAGGGACACCAACAACAAACAATCTCCTTGAGATTAAATAATACAAGATATCAATGGTGTTGGGGTAACTTGACACACAAAACACACACAAAAATATTCTGGAGTAAAAATAAAAATAACATTGAACAAAGATCAACCTTTTGAAAAAATACAAACATTAAATTAAAAAAAAAAGGCTTAAAATCCCCAAAAAAATTAAATAAAAAAAAAAAAATTATGTCAGATGTGACAACTAATAACAATATATTCAGGGAATCCCAATAAAAAAAACAAAAATAAAACTTTGTGAGAAGTGTGTGTGAATATGAGCAGCAAAACTACTTAATTCTTGTCACATTATAAAGAAGAAGAGAGTGCGCTGTATTAAACCATTTTTAACATTGCAGCGTGACGAAAGTGCTGTATCCATTGCGAACGCTAAGTTTACCAGAACGAGCTGTTCCGTCTTGGAATTTCTTCTGAGCATGCGTGGCACTTTGTGCGTCGGAACAGGCCACACACGGTCGGAATTGACGCGATCGGATTTTGTTGTCGGAAAATTTTATCTCCTGCTCTCCAACTTTGTGTGTCGGAAAATCCGATGGAAAATGTCCGATGGAGCCCACACACGGTCGGAATTTCCGACAACACTCTCCGATCGGACATTTTCCATCGGAAAATCCGACCGTGTGTACGGGGCATTAAAGTCTTGAGACAGTATGGAGAAGTGTCGAACTTCAAAATAAATTTGGCAAAATCTGAAATTTTAAATATTAACTTGGGGAAAAGGGAAGAAAGCAAGCTGAAAAAGGAATTTCAATTTATGTTTATTTATTCCACTGCTAGACGAAATAAAAGCTGAGAGTAAAAGGATAATAAGTAAACCACTATCATGGGTAGGACGCATAAATGCCATAAAGATGATATTGCTACCAAAAATCATCTACAAACTACAGATGCTCCCACTGGCTATCCCACAGTTTTATCTTAGAAAACTTAAATCAATCATAATGAAAACAGTTTGCAAAAATAGGAGGGCTAGAGTGCCTTTTGATATTTTAAAAAACAGGAAAAAAAGAAAGGGGGTCTGGCGGTGCCCGACATCCTGGGCTACTATAAGGCAATATTGGTGTCAAGAGCGATCGAGTGGGTTAGAGAGAATAAACAGAAGAGATGGGTGAATATAGAAAATAATTTAAGTAAGGCACATTTAGGACACACAATTTGGAATCCCCCACATTATAGAGTATTAGATGGTAACACACACACATTGACAAAGGTGGTCCTTAGAGCGTGGGACACAGTATATAAACAAATAAACAAGACATATAACTCCCCCTTAATTTCACTGAAGGAAAATGATTATTTTGCACCAGGGAAAATGGGAATAGGTGGTAATTGGATTAAGAATGAAAAGGCACAACTGAGAGATATTATAAAAGAAGGGAAGATTGTCGCATTTCACGAATTAAAGCACAATAGAGAAGCATGGGTGTTAGATCGATGGAGATACCTTCAGTTAAGCCATTTTGCCAATCGCCTGCCACAACCAATAAGGTTGGGAGAAGAGCTATCAGAGCTGGAAAAGCTGTGTCTGGCGAAAAGCACTAAAGGCATAATATCTAAAATTTATAAAATGGGGTTGACGGTGGGTAGTAAGGAGGTACCTCCATATATCACAAAATGGGAAAGAGAATTAGGATCACAGATAGACAGTAATAGGTTAAGGAAAATACTGGAACTGACTCACGGCTCGTCGATTGACACCAATGTTGCTGAAATGAATTACAAGATTTTGACGGGCTGGTATGTCACCCCAGACAAAGCTTGTAAATATCAAAGAGATAAAACACCGGAATGCTGGAGGGGGTGTAAAGGTGTAGGCAATATGGCCCACCTGTGGTGGGATTGCCCCGAAATTAAAAGATACTGGGTAAAAATCCTGGGGTTTATTAAAGAAATAACAAAGATTGAAGTAAAAGCAGACCCCTGGATAGTATTACACCATGGAATAGGAGGTGAGATTAAAAAGTATAAAGACACCCTGGTGCCACACCTGCTAAATGCGGCTAAAAAAATCATTCCAAAAAAGTGGCAGATGGTAGAATGCCCATCAATCTGGGAGTGGGTTGATGCAGTGGAAGGTATTCACTTTATAGAGGAAGGGGGATATGGGTGGGAAGGCGATTCAGCAGGGGGAAAAAACAACTGGCAATGTTGGAAGGAATTTAAAAAATCGTGGAGTATTACTGAGGGTTTTAGAACCAGACTTGGTTAAAGAGAGTTAAGTTAACAGAGTGTACACAGACGTAGGGGGTGGAGGGTGGGGACGGGAAGGGGTAAGGGAGAGGGGGAAAGGGTTGGGGTTACTTGGGGGAAAAAAAGAAAGTAAGATTTGTAGGATGAATTTGTATTTTGTAACGCTAATAAATGATTTGTATACCTGCATATAAAGCTACGATGATGTGAAAAGAGAAGAGACATAGATGACACTGATAAAGTGGATTAAGTCTCTAATAAGACTCACTGAGGTGGCAAAAAAGAAAAAAAAAAAAATCTCTCTAAAGTGTAGCTGAAGTGGACAAAAAAACCCTCCAAAAAAACACTTACCATAACCCTAAACTTGTTCTTCAGGGGGAAAATCCTAACCATAACCCCCTAACCCTAATGGGAAACCCTAACCCTAATGAGAAACCATAACACTTACCATAACCCTAAACGTATTCTTCAAGGGGAAAACCCTAACCATAACCCCCTAACCCTAATGGGAAACCCTAACTAGAAACCCTAACGGGAAACCACAACACTTACCATAACCCTAAACTTGTTCTTCAAGGGAAAAACCCTAACCATAACCCCTAATCCTAATAGGAAACCCTAACCCTAATCCTAATGGGAAACATAACACTTACCATAACCCTAAACTTGTTCTTCAAGGGGAAAACCCTAACCATAACCCCCTAACCCTAACCAGAAAGCCTAACCCTAACGGTAAACCATGACACTTACCATAACCCTAAACTTGTTCTTCAAGGGGAAAACCATAACCCCCTAACCCTAATGGGAAACCCTGACCCTAACCAGAAACCCTAACCCTAATTTGAAACCATAACATTTACCACAACCCTAAACTTGTTATTCAAGGGGAAAACCCTAACCATAACCCCCTAACCCTAATGGGAAACCCTAACCAGAAACCCTAACCCTAACAGGAAACCATAACCCTTACCATAACCCTAAACTTGTTCTTCAAGGGGAAAACCATAACCCCCTAACCCTAATACGAAACACTAACCCTAACCCCTAACCCTAAATTTCATGCAACTATGTTTGATCAAGTCGGGGGTGAAGCTCAATGGTGGGGTCATCTGGTTGAAATCTAACAACATATACGTCAAATTCCAATTATACTTTGTCTAACAGCAATGCTAGTGGATAGGGATGAGCTTCAAGTTCAAGTCGAACTCATGTTCGACTCGAACATCGGCTGTTCGCCAGTTCGCCGAACAGCAAACAATTTGGGGTGTTCGCGGCAAATTCGAAAGCCGCGGAACACCCTTTAAAAGTCTATGGGAGAAATCAAAAGTGCTAATTTTAAAGGCTTATATGCATGGTATTGTCATAAAAAGTGTTTGGGGACCTGGGTCCTGCCCCAGCGGACATGGATCAATGCAATTAAAAGTTTTAAAAATGGCCGTTTTTTCGGGAGCAGTGATTTTAATAATGCTTAAAGTCAAACAATAAAAGTGTAATATCCCTTTAAATTTTGTACCTGGGGGGTGTCTATAGTATGCCTGTAAAGTGGCGCATGTTTCCCGTGTTTAGAACAGTATGACAGCAAAATTACATTTGAAAGGAAAAAAAGTCATTTAAAACAGCTGTGTGAAGTTGGCACCCCATGTTTGTAAAACCTGAATAAAAATATACCATTCGTTTGTGCCGCGTTTGTGCTGATTTGTGCCGCAAAAATGAGCGTTTGTGCCGGTTCGGTTTCTGAGATATTAAACATTCAATTTAATGCAAGCCCCGCCCACTTTGCACCCCATGTCCCTGAATTTTAAAAACAAACGCGCCATTCGTTTGTGCCGCGTTTGTGCTGGTTTGTGCTGCAAAAATAAACGTTTGTGCCGCTTTGGTTGCGGAGATATTGTGCGTTATAGTTGCTGTAACCCCGCCCATTTTGCACCCCATGTTCCTGAATTTTAAAAACAAACGCGCCATTCATTTGTGCCGCGTTTGTGCTGGTTTGTGCCGCAAAAATAAACGTTTGTGCCGCTTTGGTTGCGGAGATATTGTGCGTTATAGTTGCTGTAACCCCGCCCATTTTGCACCCCATGTTCCTGAATTTTAAAAACAAACGCGCCATTCGTTTGTGCCGCGTTTGTGCTGGTTTGTGCCGCAAAAATAAACGTTTGTGTCGCTTTGGTTGCGGAGATATTGTGCGTTATAGTTGCTGTAACCCCGCCCATTTTGCACCCCATGTTCCCGAATTTTAAAAACAAACGTGCCATTCATTTGTGCCGCGTTTGTGCTGGTTTGTGCCGCAAAAATAAAAGTTTGTGCCGCTTTGGTTGCGGAGATATTGTGCGTTATAGTTGCTGTAACCCCGCCCATTTTGCACCCCATGTTCCTGAATTTTAAAAACAAACGCGCCATTCGTTTGTGCCGCGTTTGTGCTGGTTTGTGCCACAAAAATAAAAGTTTGTGCCGCTTTGGTTGCGGAGATATTGTGCGTTATAGTTGCTGTAACCCCGCCCATTTTGCACCCCATGTTCCTGAATTTTAAAAACAAATGCGCCATTCGTTTGTGCCGCGTTTGTGCTGGTTTGTGCCGCAAAAATAAACGTTTGTGCCGCTTTGGTTGCGGAGATATTGTGCGTTATAGTTGCTGTAACCCCGCCCATTTTGCACCCCATGTTCCTGAATTTTAAAAACAAATGCGCCATTTGTTTGTGCCGCGTTTGTGCTGGTTTGTGCCACAAAAATAAATGTTTGTGCCGCTTTGGTTGCGGAGATATTGTGCGTTATAGTTGCTGTAACCCCGCCCATTTTGCACCCCATGTTCCTGAATTTTAAAAACAAACGTGCCATTCGTTTGTGCCGCGTTTGTGCTGGTTTGTGCCGCAAAAAATAAACGTTTGTGCCGCTTTGGTTGCGGAGATATTGTGCGTTATAGTTGCTGTAACCCCGCCCATGTTGCACCCCATGTTCCTGAATTTTAAAAACAAACGCGCCATTCGTTTGTGCCGCGTTTGTGCTGGTTTGTGCCGCAAAAATAAAACTTTGTGCCGCTTTGGTTGCGGAGATATTGTGCGTTATAGTTGCTGCAACCCCACCCACTTTGCACCCCATGTCCCTGAATTTTAAAAACAAACGTGCCATTCGTTTGTGCCGCATTTGTGCTGGTTTGTGCCGCAAAAATAAACGTTTGTGCCGCTTTGGTTGCGGAGATATTGTGCGTTATAGTTGCTGCAACCCCGCCCACATTGCACCCCATGTTCCTGAATTTTAAAAACAAACGCGCCATTTGTTTTTGCCGGGTTTATGCTGGTTTGTGTCGCAAAAATAAACGTTTGTGCAGCTTTGGTTGCGGAGATATTGTGCGTTATATGTTGTCAAACCACATTGACTTTACACCTTGTTATTAAAGCTTACATACAGAACCTAAACTCAGCTTGGGTTTCCTTAATGTAAAGCTCCTCCCACTGTACTGGCACTGCACTTCATATTGTACCCTGAAAAAGGCACCTCTGCCGGGTTAGCCCCCCCATATCAACATTTTTGAAAAAATCTTATGCAGTTTGTTAGATCTTTGTTAGATCAGGTTAGATCAACCGTTGTTTGCGTTAGATCTCACACAGAAGAAGCGATATTAACAGTTATTTGCTGGGGGGGCTAACCCGTCAGCCCCCCCTTATCAAAAAATTGACCAAACAGTTAGCTATTTTGGAAGCAATTTGTTGGATCCGGTATGATCAAGTGTTTTTAACGTTAGATCTCACATAATTGGAGACTGATTAAGTGATTAATGTGGGGGGGCTGGCCCCCCCCTTATCAAATTTTCGGCCCAAAAATCATTCAGGCTAATAGATATTCGTTAGATCCGGTAAGATCAAGTGGTTTTAACGTTAGATCTCACATCATTTCAGAGATATTCCACATCAAAATAGAGATATTAGGTGGTACATATGGACGGGCTGGCCCCCCCTTATATTCAGTGCAATGAAAATCACACCCAACTTTTGCTGCGGCGCAAAAACTTTTCCTCAGCTGCGGGGGCCCAACTTATGATCCTGCACACAAGCCCATTGCTTTCAGAAAATACCCCTGACCTGAGCTCATCATTGCACATCCATTCCAGATGCTCGTATGTGACATCACATACATCCCATACATCACATACATCACATACAAGCACGTGGGTTGGATGCGAGAGGTGAATCAGAAGGATGAGTGTGCCAGGACAAGTAGATGTGTCTCATCTCTGCTTCCTTTTACCACTCTGCATATCACACATATCATAGATGAGAAGAGGGTACATTGGTGGGAAAAATGAGCAGGAGGGGTTTAGATGTGGGACAGAAGAACAGGAGGGTACAGCCGTGGGGCAGATGTGCAGGGGGGGTTCAGTTTTGGTGCAGATGAGAAGGAGGTTCAGTGGTGGGACAGAAAAGCAGGGGGGGTAGAACAGTGGGGCAAATGTGAAAGGAGGTGTATTGGTGGGACAGATGAGCAGGAGGTTACAATGGTGGGGCAGGAGAACAGGGGGAACAGAGGTGAAACAGATGTGCAGGAGGTACATTAGTAAGGCAGATGAAAAAGCGGGTTACAGTGGTAGGGCAGATGAGAAGGTGATTCAGTAGTAGACAGAAGAGCATGGGAATATGGCGGTGGAGCAAATGTGCAGAGAGGTACAGTGGTGGGGCAGATGA
This sequence comes from Aquarana catesbeiana, assembly GCF_042186555.1. Lineage (NCBI taxonomy): Eukaryota > Metazoa > Chordata > Amphibia > Anura > Ranidae > Aquarana > Aquarana catesbeiana. The sequence continues at coordinate 232,110,084 of NC_133331.1, read as the reverse complement.
GAAAAATGGTACATTGATGGGGTAGATGAGCAGGGGGGCTACAGTGGTGGGATAGAAGAGCAAGGGGGTACAGTGGTGGTGCAGATGTGCAGAAGGTGCAGTGGTGGGAGGGATGCGAAGGGGGTTCAGCAGTGGGACAGAAAAGCAGGGGGGTACAGTGATGGGGCAGATGAGTGGGGGAGGGGTTTAGTGTTGGGCCAGGGGGTTACAGTGGTGGGAAAATGAGCAGGAGGGGTTCAGTGTTGGGGCAGATGAGAAGGGGGTTTAGCGGTGGGACAGAAGAGCGGGGGGGTACAGTGGTGGGGCAGATGTGAAAGGAGGTGCATTGGTGGACAGATGAGCAGGGGGTTACAGTGGTTGGGCAGAAGAGCAGGGAGAACAGAGGTGGGGCAGATGTACAGGGGGGTACAGCGGCGGGGCAGAGGAGAAAGGAGGTACATTAGTGGTACAGATGAGCAGGGGGTTACAGCGGTGGGGCAGAAGAGCAGGGGGAACAGAGGTGAGACAGATGTGCAGGAGGTACAGTGATGGGGCAGAAGAGAAAGGGGGTTACAGTGGTGGGGCAGATGAGAAAGGGGGTTACAGAGGTGGGGCAGATGAGAAAGGGGGTTTCAGTGGTGCAGATGAGAAAGGGGGTTACAGAGGTGGGGCAGATGAGAAAGGGGGTTACAGTGGTGGGGCAGATGAGAAAGGGGGTTACAGAGGTGGGGAAGATGAGCAGGGGGAACAGAGGTGGGACAGATGTGCGGGAGGTACAGTGGTGGGGCAGATGAGAAAGGGGTTTACAGTGGTGGGGCAGATGAGAAAGGGGGTTAGAGAGGTGGGACAGATGAGAAAGGGGGTTACAGTGGTGGGGCAGATGAGCAGATAAGTTCAGTGTTAGGACAGATGAGAAGATGGTTCAGCAGTGAGACAGAAGAGCATGGGGGTACGGTGGTGGGGCAGATTTGCAGGGGGTTACAGTGGTGGGGCAGTTGAGCAGGGGGGTACAGTGGTGGGGCAGATTTGCAGGTGATACAGTGATCTGAGGTGTGAAGGTGTATGAATTGGGGTTGATCTGAGGCGTGAGAGTGCAGGATGTTAATTTCTCACTACTAAAGTAGTTTACAGCATTTACTTTATAAAAAATCCTTTTCGTGATTGAGATTGTGAAGTTGACTTTTTTGTTATAAAATCGGCATGCTCAATTTCTTTGAAAACATTTTTCGGCACACTGCTCAAAAGGCTGCTTACCTCCTGGTCTATCAGTTTTTATTAAAGATGGAAAATGGGCTGTGGAGCAAGACCCGCTGTCGCCCAAAACTATTTTCTCATTTTCAATAATCAAAGAAGGTAAGGAAAAAAGGATGGAAAAGGTAAGAGGAGAGAAGGGGGGGGGGGGGTAAGGCTGGGGGGGTGAAATGGCGTTGGTTCAGGATAACTATGGTGAACGGGCTCCGGAACTTATCTGTGACATTAAGTCCCAAGAAGGGCAGTACCCTCTGCGGAAACGACAAACTGGTTCCATAGTCCCCAAGTGTTAGAGTATTTTTCCTGTTGGTGTTGTGCAGTGAGTACTAGATCTTCCATCTCATTTGGAATGGAGTTTTTATAGAGTTTGGCTCAGATGGAGGAGACATGTAGCAGGAAAAAGCTGGATCACCAGGAACCTTGTATTCCGTAAATTTTTGCGTGGTTTATCTGTCTCCCAGAAGTGGATCAATTTAGGGCACGACCAAAATATGTGAAGTCGTGTTCCTCCATCCCCCTGGCATCTCCAACATTGGTCAGTAGTTGCAGGGTGAGGTACCACCTTGTTAACAGTTTATAGTTGGTCTCTTTAATTTTCGTACAAACCGATGATTTCAACGAAAATCTGAGGACATGTTGTATCTGAGCAGATGTAAATGTACGCCCCAGCTTACTTTCCCATTTGTTCAAGAACGGTAAGTGTGGTTGTTCAGCCAGACAGTTCAAGAGGGCATATGTTTTGGATAGAGCCTGTGGAAGGGAACCCTCTTTGGAACAGTATGCTTCAAAGGACGTCAGGGGACGATTAAATCCCTGTGGATTAGGCAAAGTATTGAGAAAGTGTTGTAATTGTAGCGCTGTCCACAAGGAAAGTTTGAAGGGCTCATTAGCACTACTGTGGAAGGCCATTGGCCTCCCGTTAGGAAGTGGGATGCCTGGACCCTACCTGTTTGGCTTAGGGTCCGAAACATTTGCGGTTCCAGACCAGGGAGGAAGCACGGTTTTTCTATGATAGGGAGCAATGGGGAATCAGGGAAGAAAGCCGGTTCTGTGTGCTGACCTGGGAGCATATGCGGAGTGTCGTACCCATTATGGGGTGTGACTTCAGCACAGGCGGTAGTTGGTCATAGCACCACAGAGCCCCTGGCAGCAGAATGTCAGTCTGGGCCTGTTCCAGTTGTGCCCACAATTTAGAGCAGCGATGCCAAAATTTATTAATTTTAAGCTACTGCCACAGGGGCCTAACTTCTCATATAAAATAACGAATTGTTATGTATTTATCATAGATTAAATAAAACATCTCACTGATCAAACTGCAACAAGCTTTTATCCCTACTTACATTGCGATTATTACTGATTTCTGCCATGTGCATGCTAGGTTTAATGCAATAATAACTTCATCTAACAATTAACTACTAACTTGGATGTTGTTATTGGCAAAGAATATGAAATCTCTGAAATGATGTGAGATCTTACGTTAAAACCTCTTGATCTTACCGGATCTAACGAATATCTATTAGCCTGAATGATTTTTGGGCCAAAAATTTGATAAGGTGGGGCCAGCCCCCCTCATTAATCACTTAATAAGTCTCTAATTATGTGAGATCTAACGTTAAAAACACTTGATCTTACCGGATCTAACAAATATCTATTAGCCTGAATGATTTTTGGGCCGAAAATTTGATAAGGGGGGGCTAACCCTTCCATATGTACCACCTAATATCTCTATTTTGATGTGGAATATCTCTGAAATGTGAGATCTAACGTTAAAACCACTTGATCTTACCGGATCTAACGAATATCTATTAGCCTGAATGATTTTTGGGCCGAAAATTTGATAAAGGGGGGCTAACCCGTCCATATGTACCACCTAATATCTCTATTTTGATGTGGAATATCTCTGAAATGATGTGAGATCTAACGTTAAAACCACTTGATCTTACCGGATCTAAGGAATATCTATTAGCCTGAATGATTTTTGGGCCGAAAATTTGATAAGGGGGGGCCAGCCCCCCCCCACATTAATCACTTAATCAGTCTCTAATTATGTGAGATCTAACGTTAAAAACACTTGATCATACCGGATCTAACAAATTGCTTCCAAAATAGCTAACTGTTTGGTCAATTTTTTGATAAGGGGGGGCTGATGACGAGTTAGCCCCCCCAGCAAATAACTGTTAATATCGCTTCTTCTGTGTGAGATCTAACGCAAACAACGGTTGATCTAACCTGATCTAACAAAGATCTAACAAACTGCATAAGATTTTTTCAAAAATTTTGATATGGGGGGGCTAACCCGGCAGAGGTGCCTTTTTCAGGGTACAATATGAAGTGCAGTGCCAGTACAGTGGGAGGAGCTTTACATTAAGGAAACCCAAGCTGAGTTTAGGTTCTGTATGTAAGCTTTAATAACAAGGTGTAAAGTCAATGTGGTTTGACAACATATAACGCACAATATCTCCGCAACCAAAGCTGCACAAACGTTTATTTTTGCGACACAAACCAGCATAAACCCGGCACAAACAAATGGCACGTTTGTTTTTAAAATTCAGGAACATGGGGTGCAATGTGGGCGGGGTTGCAGCAACTATAACGCACAATATCTCCGCAACCAAAGCGGCACAAACGTTTATTTTTGCGGCACAAACCAGCACAAACGCGGCACAAACAAATGGCACGTTTGTTTTTAAAATTCAGGAACATGGGGTGCAATGTGGGCGGGGTTGCAGCAACTATAACGGACTATATCTCCGCAACCAAAGCGGCACAAACGTTTATTTTTGCGGCACAAACCAGCACAAACGCGGCACAAACGAATGGCACGTTTGTTTTTAAAATTCAGGAACATGGGGTGCAAAGTGGGTGGGGTTGCAGCAACTATAACGCACAATATCTCCGCAACAAAAGCGGCACAAACGTTTATTTTTGCGGCACAAACCAGCACAAACCCGGCACAAACAAATGGTGCGTTTATTTTTAAAATTCAGGAACATGGGGTGCAATGTGGGCGGGGTTGCAGCAACTATAACGCACTATATCTCCGCAACCAAAGCGGCACAAACATTTATTTTTGCGGCACAAACCAGCACAAACGCGGCACAAACGAATGGCGCGTTTGTTTTTAAAATTCAGGAACATGGGGTGCAAAATGGGCAGGGTTACAGCAACTATAACGCACAATATCTCCTCAACCAAAGCGGCACAAACGTTTAGTTTTGCGGCACAAACCAGCACAAACGCGGCACAAACGAATGGCACGTTTGTTTTTAAAATTCAGGAACATGGGGTGCAAAATGGGCGGGGTTACAGCAACTATAACGCACAATATCTCCGCAACCAAAGCGCCACAAACGTTTATTTTTGCGGCACAAACCAGCACAAATGCGGCACAAACGAATGGCACGTTTGTTTTTAAAATTCAGGAACATGGGGTGCAAAATGGGCGGGGTTACAGCAACTATAACGCACAATATCTCCGCAACCAAAGCAGCACAAACGTTTATTTTTGCGGCACAAACCAGCACAAACGCGGCACAAACAAATGGCACGTTTGTTTTTAAAATTCAGGAACATGGGGTGCAATGTGGGCGGGGTTTCAGCAACTATAACGCACTATATCTCCGCAACCAAAGCGGCACAAACGTTTATTTTTGCGGCACAAACCAGCACAAACGCGGCACAAACGAATGGCACGTTTGTTTTTAAAATTCAGGAACATGGGGTGCAAAATGGGCAGGGTTACAGCAACTATAACGCACAATATCTCCGCAAACCAAAGCGGCACAAACATTTATTTTTGCGGCACAAACCAGCACAAACGCGGCACAAACGAATGGCGCGTTTGTTTTTAAAATTCAGGAACATGGGGTGCAAAATGGGCGGGGTTACAGCAACTATAACGCACAATATCTCCGCAACCAAAGCGGCACAAACGTTTATTTTTGCGGCACAAACCAGCACAAACGCGGCACAAACGAATGGCACATTTGTTTTTAAAATTCAGGAACATGGGGTGCAAAATGGGCGGGGTTACAGCAACTATAACGCACAATATCTCCGCAACCAAAGCGCCACAAACGTTTATTTTTGCGGCACAAACCAGCACAAACGCGGCACAAACGAATGGCGCGTTTGTTTTTAAAATTCAGGAACATGGGGTGCAAAATGGGCAGGGTTACAGCAACTATAACGCACAATATCTCCGCAACCAAAGCGGCACAAACGTTTATTTTTGCGGCACAAACCAGCACAAACGCGGCACAAACGAATAGCGCATTTGTTTTTAAAATTCAGGAACATGGGGTGCAAAATGGGCGGGGTTACAGCAACTATAACGCACAATATCTCCGCAACCAAAGCGGCACAAACGTTTATTTTTGCGGCACAAACCAGCACAAACGCGGCACAAACGAATGGCACATTTGTTTTTAAAATTCAGGAACATGGGGTGCAAAATGGGCGGGGTTACAGCAACTATAACGCACAATATCTCCGCAACCAAAGCGCCACAAACGTTTATTTTTGCGGCACAAACCAGCACAAACGCGGCACAAACGAATGGCGCGTTTGTTTTTAAAATTCAGGAACATGGGGTGCAAAATGGGCAGGGTTACAGCAACTATAACGCACAATATCTCCGCAACCAAAGCGGCACAAACGTTTATTTTTGCGGCACAAACCAGCACAAACGCGGCACAAACGAATAGCGCATTTGTTTTTAAAATTCAGGAACATGGGGTGCAAAATGGGCGGGGTTACAGCAACTATAACGCACAATATCTCCGCAACCAAAGCGGCACAAACGTTTATTTTTGCGGCACAAACCAGCACAAACGCGGCACAAATGAATGGCACGTTTGTTTTTAAAATTCAGGGACATGGGGTGCAAAGTGGGCGGGGCTTGCATTAAATTGAATGTTTAATATCTCAGAAAACGAACCGGCACAAACGCTAATTTTTGCGGCACAAATCAGCACAAACGCGGCACAAACGAATGGTATATTTTTATTCAGGTTTTACAAACATGGGGTGCCAACTTCACACAGCTATTTAAAACTACTCGCGGCTATTAATGAATTGCCGGTCCAACAATACACATAAGAGTTCATTGATAAAAACGGGGAACCCCGAACCAAAATTAAAAAAAAAAAAAATGACGTGGGGGGTCCCTCTAAATTCCATACCAGGCCCTTCAAGTCTGGTATGGATATTAAGGGGAACCCCGGCCAAAATTTTTTAAAAAAATGACTTTAAGCATTATTAAAATCACTGCTCCCGAAAAAACGGCCGTTTTTAAAAACTTTTTTTTGTATTGATCCATGTCCCCTGGGACAGGACCCAGGTCCCCAAACACTTTTTATGACAATAACTTGCATATAAGCCTTTAAAATTAGCACTTTTGATTATTCGTGTCCCATAGACTTTAACGGTGTTTGGGTGTTCGAACAAATTTATTGCCTGTTCGCATGTTCTGATGCGAACCGAACAGGGGGGTGTTCGGCTCATCCCTACTAGTGGTATATTGGACTGGATCACGCTCATTAGGGGTATATAAATGGTCTATGAAGCATAGCAAGCAATTACAAGTTTTTAAAAAATTTTTTAGTGTTTTTTCATCATTTGCTAGCATTTTTAAGTTTCGGAATGTTAAAAAATAAGGCACCTGTAAAAACACTTATAAACAAAATCACGGCAAAACGCTGGCACCGCGTTTAGCAGCGTTATGCGGTGTTTTGCGTCTGAAAAGTTGGAAACTTTGGCGTCTGAACTCATTTTTTTGCCTTCAAAGAAAAGCCTATAAATGCAACTGCCTAAAAAATGACATTAAACAAACCTGTGTACATGTACACATATGATAATATTGGATGAGTTCAGGGGCAGCTGAAAAAAGCAGCCAACTGCCTCTGAACGTCCATTTACCAGCAGCAGTGCACATGAGGCCTTAGAGGAACATACAGAGACACCAAAGAGACAAGCTAAGCTTATCTATAGGTCCAAAAAGATGCCATCATTTAAAAAGAATAAATGGTTGAGTCAATTTTTGGACATGGTATAATTGGAATTAAGCAAAATAGATTGGGATAGGAAAGGACATGACAATTTATCCTCAGAGGAACGTGTTGCTATTAGAGAATTATCTGAAGAAAAACATCTGGTCGTCAAGAAAAGTGATAAAGGCGGGAATGTCGTCCTCTTGGATGAAATAAAATATGAAAAAGAAGTAATTTGCCTTTTGGGCGATGAAAGAACATATAGGAAACTGAAAAATGATCCTTTCCCGAAGTTGGTAACTGATCTAAACAGTAAACATGAATTTGCAGAGCAGGAGGGTTTCCTCAGCAAATGTGAACTTGAATACCTCATTGTTAAGGAATTCAATATACCCATATTTTACATCATCCCCAAGGTACACAAATCCCTGGAAAATCCACCAGGGAGACCCAATGTGTCTGCGATTAAAGGGCCCTTGGAAAGAACAGGGAGATACCTTGACACTATGTTAAAGGCAATGGTGACAAACCTGAAATCCTATGTAAAGGACACACGTAATGTCCTGATTTGGATTTCTGAAATTACAGTGAAGGAAGAGGTATTGCTTGTGGGTATAGATGTGGAGTCTCTTAACACTTCGATACCAAGTGGGGGATAAAGGCTGTGGAGACCTTCCTCGAGAAACACTATAGAGAATGCGGGCCCCAGAATTAATGTCTGGTTATTAAATTAAAGGTAGCTCCATGGGAGCCCCATGGGCCCCGGCATATGCATGTCTACATCTGGGGCTATGGGAGGAGGACCTGGTATTCACCTTGCTGATGTACCTGGGCCACGTACATATGTGGCTTAGGTACATCGACGATGTGTTGATGGTATGGAGGATCATTGAAGGAATTTAGCTGTGCATTAAATGACAATGATCGTAACATCAAACTTAGGTATGTGTTTGTTCGGGAACAGATTTCCTTCCTTGATCTTTCAATTGGCATCAGGGATTCAGCCCTGGTGACCTGTACACATTGTAAGGAGACAGCGGTGAATACGCTGCTAAGAGAAGACAGCCACCATCCGAAATGTCTGAAAGACAGCATACCAACGGGTCAAATTCTACATATTAAATGTAATTGTTCAAGCACTATGGACTACAGATGTGAGAGTGATGATCTATACAAACGCTTTAGAGAGAGGGGCTATTCTCACAAACAGCTGAGGAGGGCCAAACAAAAAGCGGCTACACATGACCACTTGGATCTCCTAAAGAAATCATGTAAATTGAAAAAACAGGAACCTGATCCCATTAGAATAACACCCTAATTATGAACCAGTCTAGATGAGTGCCAAAGTGCCCAAAGGATATATATATATATATATATATATATATATATATATATATATCAATCAAATGTCCAATTCTCTCTCGTCCTGGTGAAGGTAAATATTGGACAGATATTACAACTTAAACTAAAAATTCATGTGATTGTGTGAAAATATTATATGTAAAATCCATATAAATCATTCATGTTGTGTTTTATATAATCCAATCCGAGATTTTAAGGGTGTCTATACCCAGCATGTATAGTCCAAAAAATAAAAAGTGAAAAAACAACGTGACTTCTGTGCTCATGAGATCTGGTGACTTCAGGTGCTCCCCCAGTGTGCCCCCACTCACCAACAGTAGTCACCCCTGCAGGGGTAATAGGCACAGAGTGGGTAGCTTTGGATGGATGATCCCCTTGGATGTCTCAGCTCGTGTTCCACACCTCCGTGATCCCGCTCCAGCACTCCCGTTCAGGGCCCCCCCGATATGCACTCCAGCCCTGGGCACCTCCGTGTGCTTAGTTGCACCAGTCAGTCCTCTCCTCCCGGGAAAAAGAAACAAGGGACTCCTGTAGTGTAGTAGGTTCAATTTATTTTAAAAGTTAAATCCATAAAAACAGCAGCGAACCCAGTGCAGCGTGGCCGTATACAAGGTTAGAACCAGGAAGCCAGTCCTTGGCGTGCGTTCCAGACTTGCGTTCCAGGCCAGCGCTTCCGGGTGTGATGTGTGAGCGTGACTCCGACTTATGCGTTTCGTCATAGGACGTTATCAAAGACGGTGTCAACACTCCACGCTCTACACTTCATATAGACCTGCGGGCTCCGTGGTGCCTCGCCTCTTCTAGTAGTTGACAAATCACCATTGCAGGGCGGTACCAAATATGCCGATTGGGGGTAATGAGCTAAAACAGAGCCGCTTGTGTATATGCAATAACAGACAGAGGAATACCTTATAAGGCAGTCATCCAGATTTCAATCTATGTATACATAACATGATAATACATACATATGATCCTCCTGTTTCCATAAAACTAATTAGGCTATGTTGATAAGGTGTGTTTTAAGCCCCACTTATCTGCAAACTTATGCAAAAAATAAAAAATAAAAAATATAAAAAAATTAATAAAATGGTGAAAGCGTTTTGGTAAGAGTTATCTGAAAATCCCATAATAGTAATACCCAAAAACTTTTTATGTAGAAATTACTTGATTGTTAAAACCTTTTATATATATTGAAAAGTGCATAGTAGAAACTACTAATGCCAGAAGAGTTAAATTAGGATTAGTGCTTCCTGCCAACATAATACAAATGGGCCACTCCACCAAAAAAGAAAAGAAGTCCAGTTAGGGCCCGCATTCTAAAACGACTGTGAGTCCCAGTCGGGCATCAACATGCAGGATACCCCACATGTCTACTTACTATCCCTTCTAGACGACATGTTTACCAAATTATACCTGGGGGGCTCAAGCTAAGTTGAATGGTTTATATATAAGGATATAAGAAATATATATGCCAGTGGCGCAGAGGGATGCCATCCACTGAGGGGTCTTTTATAACTGTATGTCAGTAAGGGGTATGTGTATATAGATGTATACAGATGTAAACCACCATACGTAAGGGCTACTTGAACAGGATAAGCCTGTTAGTCTGTGTGGGCTATCCAGTAACATCTTATTGTCCATTACTTGTATAAAAATGGGGCCAAGACTGGGCCGCTATACCACACCACTCTACAGATATTCCCATGCTGACCCCCCTTTTATTGTATTATGGTCCATTCGGGGAGGTACAAACAGTGAGTATTTCTCCTAGACCCCCTCCCTAATGTTAAACAGCATCTTATCCAAAACCCCATAAGTGTAAGATGTCAATATGTTCCCAATGTTCAGGAGTTGGCTATGTAGCAGTTCAAATCAATGTCTAAGTTTAGGCCTTTGGGGGCCAGGGATCCCAGTTGGTATATCCAGCTGGTCTCATTCCTGGAAATTAGGGTTTCCCTGTTGCCCCCCCTCCAATGCTCTTGTACTGAATCGATACCATAAAAGATGAGCCCACTGGGATCTCTTTGGTGGGCATCATCAAAATGTCTGGACAAGCTGTGATTAGGGAACCCCTTTCTAATGTTCTTAATATGTTCCCTAATACGAACAAAGAGGGGGCGAGTGGTTCTGCCCACATATTGGAGGTGGCAAGGGCATTCTATAATATACGTCACATGTGTGCTCCGACATGTGATTAGTTTGTTAATGCGATATTCTTTATGATCAGTGCATGATTTGAATGAGATCTTCTTTCTTGGTTGCTTTTTAGTAACTTTACATGGCAAACATCTTTGACATCTAAAGAACCTTTTCAGGTCAGGACAGATTTTGATTGGTTTCGGGGGGTCTATGACATTCCGTACTAAGTGATTCCTTAAACTGGGTGCCTTCCTATACACAAACTTGGGTTTAACGGGCAGGATTTTTGATAGAATAAGATCTTCCTTAAGGACCGGACAGTATTTTTTCACTATTCGTTCAAAATCTTTAAATTGACTATTGAACCCAGTAATAAAGGGTATATCAACGCTTGAATGCGTTTCAGAAAATGGTGTAAAAAGACATTAAAGCAATGGGTAAAAGTAACAAGAGAATACGGAACATCTGGAGAACTATTAAAGACATAGGAAATAAACATGAAGTGGTAATAAGGCCAGCGGATAAAGGGGGAGGACTGGTCATCCTAAATAAAAAAGACTACCAAGAAGAGATGAATAACCATCTAAACATAGAAAACACCTATAAGAAATTACCGGAAACCCTAAGAGGAAATATGAGAAGAAATTGAAGAGCTATGTGGAAAAAGGGCTAAGTAAGGGTATTCTAAACTCTAAAGAAGCTGAGTACATGGTTTCAAATTCTACAAAAACACCAGTGGTGTATTATACACCTAAAATCCACAAGAGATTGGACAAACCCCCAGGGAGACCCATCATAAGTGGGATCAATTCCATCTTCTCCAGACTTGGAGAGTACCTGGATAAATACCTCAAGCCCCTAGTCAAGGAAGGCAGGTCTTACCTACGAGACAGCATACAATTGATACAGGAGCTTAAGGAGATAAAAGGAGCAGAACACTGGTTGCTTGCAGCAATAGACATCAATGCTTTGTATACAAGTATCGAGCAAGCGGACGGACTTCGGGGAGTTGAAAAAGCATTACATACTAACACCATGATAAAGCAACAACAGATTAGTTACATCCTAGAGGGCTTGAAGTTAGCCATGGGATGTAACTATTTCTGGTACAACAAAAAGTATTTTGTACAAACAAAGGGTGTCGCAATGGGAGCCCGCTATGCTCCTAGCGTAGCTAACCTATTCATGGACATGTGGGAAGAGAAGTACATCTACAGTAAAGACATACCTCAGATCAGGATGTATAGAAGATATATTGACGATCTAATCATATTATGGGATGGTACACCTGATAGCTTTAACAAATTCCTTGAGGATCTGAATAGGAACGAGTACGGTATCACGTTCACTGGAAAATGGAGTCATGATAAGATAGACTATCTGGACCTGGAAATCTTCAAAGTTGGTGATACATTATCTACCCGCACATTTTTCAAAAATACCGACCATAATGGGTATATTCCCACCTCGAGCTGTCACCACCAACGGTGGAAGTCTAATGTCCCTAAGGGACAATTACTGCGAATACGCCGCAATTGCGACACACGTGAAGATTTTAGCAACCAGGCCGACATCTTAGTCACAAGATTCCAAGAAAAGGGGTATGCACTAGAGAGACTCCTAAAATTAAAAGCAGAAATTATGGAAATGGATAGAAACACCCTATTCCAAAACAAAATAGAAATAAGAACAAAGAAGTGGATATACACTTTATTACTGGGTTCAATAGTCAATTTAAAGATTTTGAACGAATAGTGAAAAAATACTGGCCGATCCTCAAGGAAGATCTTATTCTATCAAAAATCCTGCCCGCTAAACCCAAGTTTGTGTATAGGAAGGCACCCAGTTTAAGGAATCACTTAGTACGGAATGTCATAGACCCCCCGAAACCAATCAAAATCTGTCCTGACCTGAAATTGTTCTTTAGATGTCAAAGATGTTTGCCATGTAAAGTTACTAAAAAGCAACCAAGAAAGAAGATCTCATTCAAATCATGCACTGATCATAAAGAATATCGCATCAACAAACTAATCACATGTCGGAGCACACATGTGACGTATATTATAGAATGCCCTTGCCACCTCCAATATGTGGGCAGAACCACTCGCCCCCTCTTTGTTCGTATTAGGGAACATATTAAGAACATTAGAAAGGGGTTCCCTAATCACAGCTTGTCCAGACATTTTGATGATGCCCACCAAAGAGATCCCAGTGGGCTCATCTTTTATGGTATCGATTCAGTACAAGAGCATTGGAGGGGGGGCAACAGGGAAACCCTAATTTCCAGGAATGAGACCAGCTGGATATACCAACTGGGATCCCTGGCCCCCAAAGGCCTAAACTTAGACATTGATTTGAACTGCTACATAGCCAACCCCTGAACATTGGGAACATATTGACATCTTAGACTTATGGGGTTTTGGATAAGATGCTGTTTAACATTAGGGAGGGGGTCTAGGAGAAATACTCACTGTTTGTACCTCCCCGAATGGGCCATAATACAATAAAAGGGGGGTCAGCATGGGAACATCTGTAGAGTGGTGTGGTATAGCGACCCAGTCTTGGCCCCACGTTTATAGAAGTAATAGACAATAAGATGTTACTGGATAGCCCACACAGACTAACAGGCTTATCCTGTTCAAGTAGCCCTTACGTATGGTGGTTTACATCTGTATACATCTATATACACACACCCCTTACTGACATACAGTTATAAAAGACCCCTCAGTGGATGGCATCCCTCTGCGCCACTGGCATATATATCTTATATCCTTATATATAAGCCATTCAACTTAGCTTGAGCCCCCCCAGGTATAATTTGGTAAACATGTCGTCTAGAAGGGATAGTAAGGAGACATGTGGGGTATCCTGCATGTTGATGCCCGATTGGATTGGGACTCACAGTCGTTTTAGAATGCGGGCCCTAACTGGACTTCTTTTCTTTTTTGGTGGGGTGGCCCATTTGTATTATGTTGGCAGGAAGCACTAATCATAATTTACCTCTTTCGGCGTTAGTAGTTTCTACTATGCACTTTTCAATATATATAAAAGGTTTTAACAATCAAGTAATTTCTACATAAAAAGTTTTTGGGTATTACTATTATGGGATTTCCAGATAACTCTTACCAAAAAGCTTTCACCATTTTATTAATTTTTTTATATTTTTTATTTTTTGCATAAGTTTGCAGATAAGTGGGGCTTAAAACACACATTATCAACATAGCCTAATTAGTTTTATGGAAACAGGAGGATCATATGTATGTATTATCATGTTATGTATACATAGATTGAAATCTGGATGACTGCCTTAATAAGGTATTCCTCTGTCTGTTATTTCATATACACAAGTGGCTCTGTTTTAGCTCATTACCCCCAATCGGCATATTTGGTACCGCCCTGCAATGGTGATTTGTCAACTACTAGAAGAGGCGAGGCACCACGGAGCCTGCAGGTCTATATGAAGTGTAGAGCGTGGAGTGTTGACACCGTCTTTAATAATGTCCTATGACGAAACGCGTAAGGCGGAGTCACGCTCACACGTCACACCCGGAAGCGCTGGCCTGGAACGCAAGCCTGGAACGCACGCCAAGGACTGGCTTCCTGGTTCTAACCTTGTATATGGCCGCGCTGCACTGGGTTCACTGCTGTTTTTATGGATTTAACGTTTAAAATAAATTGAACCTACTACACTACGGGAGTCCCTTGTTTCTTTTTCCCGGGAGGAGAGGACTGACTGGTGCAACTAAGCACACGGAGGTGCCCAGGGCTGGAGTGCATATCAGGGGGGGCCCTGAACGGGAGTGCTGGAGCGGAATCACGGAGGTGTGGAACACGAGCTGAGACATCCAAGGGGATCATCCATCCAAAGCTACCCACTCTGTGCCTATTACCCCAGCAGGGGTGACTACTGTTGGTGAGTGGGGGCACACTGGGGGAGCACCTGAAGTCACCAGATCTCATGAGCACAGAAGTCACGTTGTTTTTTCACTTTTTATTTTTTGGACTATACATGCTGGGTATAGACACCCTTAAATTCTCGGATTGGATTATATAAAACACAACATGAATGATTTATATGGCTTTTACATATAATATTTTCACACAGTCACATGGATTTTTGGTTTAAGTTGTAATATCTGTCCAAAATTTACCTTCACCAGGATGAGAGAGAATTGGACATTTAATATATATATATATATATATATATATATATATATATATCCTTTGGACACTTTGGCACTCATCTAGACTGGTTCATGATTAGGGTGTATGCACTGTGAAATTATTTTTTAGGTGTATTGTTGAAGTGTTTGGTACAGTTTATTATATGTTTATATTATTTTTATGCAGATATTTATATCACATATATAGGAACCAGTCTATTCATATTGAGATGTGGACCTAAGATTGGGTCCAGATGCACTGGGTTTCACATTTGATTATTTATCCCACATTTATACACTGTGTCATTTTAGGTAGCGCCACATCCCCATTCCTCTCTATATATTCCAATAGGTCCCATTGGGAACTAATTAGGGGGAGGCTGCAACCTTTTAATCACCTTAGCACGGACCTTTAATATATCATTCTAACAACAAAATCCATGGATGCTGGCTCAAACTTGTCTTGCATACACACGGTCACACAAAGTTGTCGGAAAATCCGATGATTCTGAATGCGGTGATGTAAAACACGTATGTCGGGACTATAAACAGGGCAGTAGCCAATAGCTTTCGTCTCTTAATTTATTCTGAGCATGCGTGGCACTTTGTGCGTCGGATTTGTGTACACACGATCACACACGATTTTGTTGTCGGAAAATTTTATAGCAAGCTCTCAAACTTTGTGTGTCGGAAATTCCTATAGAAAATGTGTGATGGAGCCTACACACGGTCAGAATTTCCGACAACAAGGTCCTATCACACATTTTCCATCGGAAAATCCTATCGTGTGTACAGGGCATTATATTCTGTTTATGTCTTGTTTTTACATATGTATATATATATCTTCTGATCAATGGGAGCTCAATATTGAGTTATATTACTTTACTTGAGCCCCCAATCACCCCCTCCCCTTATATACCTACATATATATATATATATATATATATATATATATATATATATATATATACCCATGCATTTAGCTACTAGGTAATTTTTGCCATTTGAAGAGTAAACAGCTCTGTTCGACTGTATTAAAATGGGGATATATTTGGTGAAGATTAGGCTTGGATATATCCAGAACCCTATAAATGATTGAGAAAATCAATAAGAACTACCTATATGGCTGAATGAAATAAGTGACACAAATCCAAATGTGTTTGCTACATGTAAGTTTCAAGTTAAGCTTCAAGTTATTTGTAATCCACCAGGAAAGTAACTTCTTCAAGTATTCCGAAGTAGCAAACAGTGAAAGGGTGAGGTGATTCCCTTTAGTAAAGCTCTGCTAGAAGTAGTAGTGTCTCCAAACAGGCGTAAGCAAAGTTTAACTGATATAAACAGTGACCAAATGCTGCTCCCCACTCTTCTCCCACTGCAACTTTGGGGGGCTGTAAAGATGTCTATTCATCATCCTCAGGAGGGGATGGTTGTGACTGAATCACTAGAATTCACCTAGAAGTGGTGACATAGTATAGGCAGGCATCCATACTGCTTCACTCAGTAGTAAGAGGTGGTTGCAGAGCCAAGTCGTCAAAGGCCCTGTCTTACTCTCTGGGTGAATCTGATACATGGCTTATGACTGAAAGATCCACTGGCCAGCCAATTTGTGCATTCTGTGGAATCTAAGTTTCTTTGCATTATGTTACTGAATTGTAAGTCAGGAACTAAAACTTTCAAATCATATTGAGGAAGATTTACTAAAACAGGAGAATCTGGTGCAGCTGTGCATATTAGCCAATCAGCTTCTAACTTCAGCTTGTTCAATTAAGTTTTGACAATAAAACCTGGAATCTGGTTTCTCTGCAGAGCTGCACCATATTTAGCAAGCTTCAGTTTTAGTAAATCCCCCCAATTGTCTTCTGTTCTAAAATACATGGGTGTTGGCAGCAGTTTGGGCCTTCTCATAGGCAGCTATCAGATTCTTTTGAAGCCAGTTGACATAGCCTTTATAAGATACAGCCAATGTCGCATCAATGGAGATGACAAAATAACCAAGTAACCAAGCTTTTCTTCTAAACAAGCATGTAAGATGAATACCCTGTCACATCATGCTTCATGCTGTTGTAGGTATGGACCACTGCTGATACGTACGTATCTACTTCAGTGTTGTTGTGTTTTTTTTTTTTTTACAGTAGAAGCATCCCCAACATTTTCAGAAGGGTACAGCCAAACCACTCAGCAAGAGCAAGATGAGGAGTGGACGTGCTATGTGAGTATGTCTCACGCCCCTGGGTAATTACACAGCAGGTGGCAATTAGCAGAGCAATCAGCTGAGCAATTGGCAGCTGAGCAATTGGCAGTAGCAGAGCAGCAGAGGAGGAGAAGGGGAGACGTGCTTGCCACAGTTCAAGGAGGGAGAGATGACAACTCGCAGACAAGCAGCGCTCCAGCCAGGGGGAGGCGGTAACAGAAACTCTGCAGGTGGGCTGAGAGCGTATCTCTCTGCGCAGAGTGGAGATCACAGACGTCCGAACCAAATACAGAGCCAGGAGGAGAGGAAGTGAGGGAATACAGAGACAAAGGGAGGTCAAACAACGCCGGACGAGGATCCCCAATGTCGAGCGGTGGATCACAGGCGGAAGCCTGGAGATTATCTGCACGGACGTGGATACCAGGTACCGGGGGGGTGGGATGGCAGAAGATCTTTAACATTTGATCATGGCCATAGCCCCCATCAGACCCCTGGGGACAGGGGAGGAGTAGTGGATGAAATTATGGGGGGGTTTTGTGGTGGAGAGACCCCCATAGGGCATGGCTATAGCCCTCTGAAGACCATTGACGATAGAAATAGTGAGCAAAGGCATAATAGTCCTGAGCAGAGAGAAGGAGACACAGCTGGAGGGGATAAGGGGAATAAAGAGATAACTAACTTAACCCAGGCAACAACAAAATCCAGAGGTAATACTCTACCTGGGAAAGAACAAGGCGCATTGATCACCCCTGGGGAAGATATTCAGTTAACCAAATTGGATTGGGATATCAAAGAACATATAAGAGTGCTTCCCACAAAAGCAGATATCCAACAATTGATATCAGCAGTGGAACAGTCATTTAAACAGGTAATAGAAGAATAGAAGAGATGAAGGAATATACGATAACATTGGGACATAGAGTGGAAGAAGTAGAAAAAAACCAAGAAGAAATTATACAGGCTCTGGCGGATCTACAGGATAACACCAAATGTCAGGAGGAGGCGATGAACTTTTATATGAATTAGTTGGATGATTTTGAAAACAGGGAACGTAGACAAAACATACGCATGCGCGGTCTCCCTGAAGCATATCACACTAGTAATCTAATAGTTACTGTACAAGGCTTATTTCAGCAAATTTTGGGGGGAACAGAGCAAGAAGCTTTGGAAGTGGACAGAGTACATCGTGTTACACCTTATGTCCAGGCCCAATATAATAAGGATAGACCAAGAGATGTGATTTGTAAGATGCACAAATACTCTGTGAAAGAGGCGATTATGAAAAACGCATGGGAAACACCCATGATTGAATTTAAAGGAGCCCAAATATCTTTTTTCCCTGATATATCCTGCCACACGCTGATGCAACTCCAAACTGTAAGACCATTGTTGGAGGCCCTGAGATCAGCAGATATTAAATATCGCTGGGGATTCCCTTATCGTTTGACATCATCATGACACGGCAAAATGGCAGTGCTTCATACTAAGGACGATTTTAAAAGATTTTTGGAAATACTGGAACTACCCCAAGTGGATTTTCCGGATTGGAGAATGACAACTATAAAATCCACTCTGCAGTGTCCAGAACCTTGGTCATGGGACCCTATTAAAATACAGCAAAGGGTCTGAGCAGAGAAAAATGCATCTTTAATGCTAGGATCTGGGAGTTTATGATGGAGGTACTGGGGTAGTGGGAGTATGGAGTAGGTCTGGGGGAGAGGATGAGAGGATGGGTATCGGCCATGTATGGGAGACCAAGAGCCAGAGTAAAAGTGAATGGAACCCTTTCAGATTATTTTAACATACATAACGATACAAGGCAGGGGTGCCCCCTTTCCCCATTTTTGTTTGCCTTGACTCTGGAGCCCCATCTCTGTAGGGTCAGTCGAAATAAGGAAATAGTCAGGGTAGGGGTTGGCACAGAGGAACACAAAGTTTCAGCATATGCTGATGATTTATTATTCTATCTATCAAAACCCCTGGAATCAATACCTGTCCTGATGGATGAAGTACAGAAATACAGTAAATTATCCAACTTTAAAATAAATTATGAGAAATCAGTGATACTACCAAGCCATGTTTCATTAGCAGTAGCTACATCTCTGCAACACGCATATCCTTTTGTATGGAAGGCAGATTCTCTATATTATTTTGGAGTACACATTACATCAAATAAGAAATTACTGTACGAACTTAATTATGGTTCTTTATTGGTAAAGATAATGACGGACCTGCGGAAATGGAGAAGCTGCTCCCTAACATGGTTTGGTAGAGTTAATACACTAAAAATGAACATAATATCTAGAATAATTTATGTTTTATACACTATTCCTATTCTACTCCCTCAGAACTTTTTCAAACAGATACGCAAAGCTTTTGTATCCTTTGTATGGAAGGATAAAAGCCCCAGAATAGCACATGATATATTACACAGAAGTAAAGGAGAAGGAGGAATTGGGCTCCCAGATATGGCCACCTATTCTAAATTGGTGCCATGATAACACAAGTAAGGCTTGGGTCCCATTAGAAAAAACAATGGCAGGTAGAAACTTAGAAGGGGCACCTTGGATACCAACGGCGTCAAGAGGTATTACAAGGTGAACTTCCCCAATAACACGGGCTGTATATCAGTGTGGGACAGAATGAATAAAACCGGCAAATATGCCCTTTGGGTATCTCCGCTGGCACCATTAGGAGGGTATCCTTGGTTCCCCCCAGGAGAAGAGCATGGGGCTCATGGGGATAGGAGGGGAATACAATCTGTGCCCGGTATGCCCCGCAGGGAACCCTATCTCCCTTTAAGGAGTTGGTGGCATCCCTGGGGAAGATACGTATGGCAAGGTGGAGACATTATCAAATATCTAATTTCATTGGGAAATTAAAGAACCAATTAAGGCCTTTGAGTTATCTTACTATATTTAAGAAGAAGAAATGTCATATAACTTTATGGCCAGGTGGTATAGAACACCAACACGATTGGCACAAGTATATCAGGCGTCAAATGATAACTGTTGGAGGAGCTGTGGTCAGAGGGGCATGTATCTTCATACATAGTGGGATTGCCCAAGAATTACATCTTTCTGGGAAGAGGTAGCCCCATGGATAGAAAAGTTATCCAACAAACCTATTGAAGTGTTGCCTCTACATTTTCTATTCCATGGAATGCCAGCTTCTATTAAATCATATAAAAAAAGTGTTATCCCACATTTGCTAAACGCAGCAAAAACACTGATACCTAGGCACTGGAAACAGGTTACATGTCCTACACTCTTGGAATGGAAAAGAGGTAGAAGTAATAATGGAAGCGGAAAGATGGGTGCATAAAAACAGAAATTAACAGGAAAAATTTGAGAATATATGTGCAGATTGGAAACAATATATCCCCCTGGAGACTGGGAAAGAGTAAAATACATTAGAAAGGTGGATATAGGTAGGCATTTTTTATCGGTGTGGGACAGAATGAATAAAACCAGCAAATATACCCTTTGGGTATCTCTGCTGGCACCATTAGGAGGGTATTCTTGGTTCCCCCGAGGAGAAGAGGTGGGTGCATGGGGCCCACCTAATAATAGGAGGTAACATTGCTGTGAGGTCTCAGCCCTTGTATAGATGTACCAGATATTAAGATAATGTATATAGCAATAAATGTAGAGTATTTAATTTGGTTAATAGGGTGTTTTTTTTTCTTTTGGGGGGGAGGAGAGGGGATGGAACAGGAAAGTGGAGAGGGGCAAAATTTTAATTCTATTTTATTCATTATATGGAATATTTATGGACAAAGGCACAAACATAAAGTAATACACTTATAATAGATACACGATTGCACATAAGTTAGGTGTAACGGAACGTCCCACACTCCGCTTGAGTGCTTCCGTCAGTATACCACTTCCTCCCAGTCTCGACACAGATGTCAGATATTCCAACCGCACCCAAGCATAAAACAAGGCGACACTTGTTTCACTGCTAACATGGACTGACTTTTTATTTGAGATCACACACAAATATATACAGCAGGTTAACTAAAACCTAACCTAATTAACATGAGCTAATTATCTAATCCTTTATCCAGCCTAGGTGACTAAGAGACATGACCTTTTAGAACAGACTTCTGGTCACCGAGCTTCACACAGTACATTATACATTATACATTATCATAAGTACAACCACAGGACATTTTCTCACAATAGCAGGAGCTAATTACAATTACCATTACGAACAGTGATCTCCCCCCCTCCTCAGCCTAGTCATCAACAAACTATAGTAGCCATTGACTATTCAATGCACATTACCATATACATCAACACAGTGTTAATTAGAACAAACAACAATGTGTGGAATACCCTTAGAACCTGTGGTGAGCCAGACTAGACTCATTTACATTAAGCATTTTATGGCAGACATCAGACAGGTGAGTGGAGTTATTATTATTATACAGGATTTATATAGCGCCGACAGTTTACGCAGCGCTTTACAACATTAGGGCAGACGGTACAAGTACAATACAATTCAATACAGGAGGAATCAGAGGGCCCTGCTCCTTAGAGCTTACAATCTAGGAGGGAGGGTCAAGTTATACAAAAGGGTAATAGCTGTGGGGGATGAGCTAATGGAGAAAATAGTGCAGTTGTTAGATGGAGGCAGGATAGGCTTCTCTGAAGAGGAAAGTTTTCAGGGATCGCCTAAAAGTGGATAAATTTGGAGACAGTCTGACAGATTGGGGTAGGGAATTCCAGAGGATAGGCGAGGCTCGGGAGAAGTCCTGGAGGCGGATATGGGAGGAGGTGATGAGGGAGCTAGAGAGCAGGAGGTCTTGGGAGGAACGGAGATGGCGATTAGGTTGGTATTTTGAGACTAGGTTAGTGATGTAGCTGGGGGCAGAGTTGTGGATGGCTTTGTAACTTATTGTTAGTATTTTGAATTTAATTCGTTGGGTGAGTGGTAGCCAGTGGAGGGATTGGCAGAGAGGGGTAGCAGACACTGAGCGGTTTGTAAGGTGGGAAGGGGCGATAGTCTATTTAAAGGTAAGCCAATGAGGAGTGAGTTGCTGTAGTCAAGGCGAGAGATAACTAGGGAGTGAATCAGGAGCTTTGTGGTCTCACTGGTTAGAAAGGGACGTAGTTTAGAGATGTTGCAGAGGTTGAGGCGGCAATCTTTGGAAAGTGATTGGATGTGGGGCCGAAAGGAGAGTTCAGAAACCAGGATAACACCTGGCACCCTGACATGTGGGGACAGGTGGATGGTTTTGCCATTGCTCTTGACAGAGAAGTCAGGGGAAGAGGCATGTGGGGGAAGAAATATTATAAGCTCGGTTTTGGACAAGTTGAGTTTGAGGAAGTGGTGTGACATCCATACAGATATGTCGGTTAGTAAGTGAGTGATGCGTGAGGAGACTGATGGAGTGAGTTGAGGGGTGGAGAGATAGATTTGTGTGTCATCAGCATAGAAATGATATTGAAAGCCGTGAGAGGCTATCAACTGACCCAGGGAAGAGGTGTAGATTGAAAATAAAAGAGGTCCAAGAACAGAACCTTGGGGGACCCCGACAGAGAAGGGAAGAGGAGTGGAGGAAGTAGAATTGTAAGTGACACTGAAGGTGAGTTGGGATAGGTAGGATGAGAGCCACTGAAGAGCACAGTCACGGAGACCGAGGGAGTAAAGTTTTTTTTGAGGAGGGGGTGGTCAACCGTGTCAAAGGCAACTGAAAGATCCAGAAGTAGGGGTACAGAATAAAAAGAGAGAGGTATTGTTGCGCTACTAAGAAAAATTACTCTTAAAAGTGTAAGTCAGCAGCCAGCATCACCAGTATGATAACCGTATACAAAATGTGATAAATAAATAAATGCAGCGCTAAGTGTCATTAAACATGCGTTTTCAGTGACTATACAAAAGTATCACCTTTCATAAGTAATATGTGTACTCATCAATAAGAGTGTAATAAAAATTCAAAAAGTATAAGTGAAACTAGACAACAAAATATAAGTTCAGTGCCTACACGAATAAATCACCTTTTATGAGTAATATATATCACCCTTCATCAAATCGGTGTGTGGTGGTATATATAATCTTTGAAAGAAATAAAGTCCATAAATAAAAAAAAACTGTAGCGACAACACTGTGTAGACTGTGGCACAGAGGGGATCCCGTATCAATAGTTACATCTGGTGGGCAATCTTCCTGCATACAGATTTCATATAGAAGTAGTAAGGTGGATGCGCTTACCAGAAGGGATGGACACTCTCACCGTACGGCGGGGTGTCATAAGAGCTTGCGGATCCAAATGATCCTATGGGTGTTCGCTGGAGACTCGCTGAGACGTGCCAATGGACATTACCAGAAATTGCATCCAAAGCGACTTCAGGAGCGAGATAGACCGTGAGTCATCGGATGGATAGATGGATGGATGGATTCGCCTCTCCCAGTACGCTGGTGGCCGATAAGATGTAGTTCTCACCGCGTCAAAATGTCATCCACATAGGGAAAAAAAAGGGAATCTCCACATGGTGCATGAACCAATAAAAGCAGGTTTATTTGAAATCATTGGCAATACAGCAGACGTTTCATAAGCATCAGATAAAAAAGTTGAACAAGTGATCACAAGTTGAATAAAAAAGGATTGGTAATTAGCGTGGTAACAGAGTAACAGCAGTCAGCAACCCGACATGTTTCGGACGAATGTCCATCTACAGGGGCATATAGCTAGATACCCGAGACCACGCTGTACATATAACCATAATAATGAATGTACTGCAAGGATGATATACTTACACAATTAAGGCAATTCACGTTTTTGTAAAATAGGGCCATTTAAGTGGTTTGGGTGCCTAGCCTTACAATTTTTAATTTTCCCAACTTTTTATTGTAATTTTATTATTATTTGTACTGTTATTGGTGTCCCCCCCCGTTTAGATGCCTAGCCTTACAATTTTTAACCACTTGCCGACCGGGCCATAGCCGAAAGACGGCTACAGCGTGGTTGGGTTATCCTGGGTGGACGTCCGTGGGACGTCCTCCCAGAATCCTGCTCTCGCGTGCCCCCTGGGGCGCGCACCCGAGAACTTCCGTGACCACTCATCACGGCCGTTTACCATGTGATCGCTCCGTCAAATGACGGAGCGATCACATGTAAACAAACCGGCGTCATGTCATGACGCCGGTTCCTCCCTCCCCTCTGTGTACCGATCGGTACAGTGCGAGGGGAGGGGGGAGGGATCGGATGGCAGCACCGCTGTGGGCTGCATGTGCAGTGCTCACAGCGGTGCTCAGTGACAAATACAGTCACATCCATCCATCCCTCCATGCTCAGCCATCCCTGCAATACACTCTGCAATATTACCCTGCAATATTACCCTGCAATAATACCCTGCAATTATACCCTGCAATTATACCCTGCAATTATACTCTGCAATTATACTCTGCAATTATACCCTGCAATTATACTCTGACTCTGCAATATACCCTGCAATATACCCTGCAATATACTCTGCAATATACCCTGCAATATACTCTGCAATATACCCAGCAATATACCCAGCAATACTCTGCAATACCCTGCACTACTCTGCAATACCCCGCAATAGTCTGCAATACCCCGCAATACCCTACACTATTCTGCAATACCCCGCAATAGTCTGCAATAGTCTGCAATAGTCTGCAATACCCCGCAATACCCTGCACTACTCTGCAATACCCCGCAATACCCTGCACTACTCTGCAATACCCCGCAATACCCTGCACTACTCTGCAATACCCTGCACTACTCTGCAATACCCTGCACTACTCTGCACTACCCTGCAATACCCTGCACTATTCTGCAATACCCTGCACTGCTCTGCAATACCCCACAATACCCCGCAATACTCCGCAATACCACGCAATACTCCGCAATACCCCGCAATACTCCGCAATACCCTGCACTACCCCGCAATACTCCGCAATACCCCGCAATACTCTGCAATACCCCGCAATTTTTTACCAGTTCCCGCCCGCCGTCATATGACGTCCTTGACTTTGTGTGGGGATATCTGAATGATGCCTGCAGCTACAGGCATCATTCAGATATCAGCTTTTTCAGCCGGCGATTCCCTACACCATAAGAATGATCATAACTGCTGTTCCACTGCTTGATCGTTCTTATAAGAGGCGAGAGCGGACGCCCCCCCCTTCCCGCCACCCTTCGGTGCTTCTACCGACTCCACTACGATCGAAGCCAGGATCTTTTTTTTTTCTTTTATTTCAGGCTTCCCAGCCTAGAGGTGAGATATGGGGTCTTATTGACCCCATATCTCACTGTAAAGAGGACCTGTCATGCCATATTACTATTACAAGGGATGTTTACATTCCTTGTAATAGGAATAAAAGTGATCAAAAAAATTGTTTTTTTGGGAAAAAAGTGTCAAACTAAAATAAATAAAGTAAAATGAACAATAAAAAAAAAAAAAAAAAAAAATTTTAAAGTGCTCCTGTCCGTGTGCTCGCATGCAGAAGCGAACGCATACGTAAGTCCCGCCCACATATGAAAACGGTGTTCAAACCACACATGTGAGGTATCGCTGCGAATGTTGGAGTGAGAGCAATAATTTTGGCCCTGGACCTCCTCTGTAACTCAAAACATATAACCAGTAAAAAAATTTTAAAGCGTCAACTATGGAGATTTTTAAGTAGCGAAGTTTGGCACTATTCCACGAGCGTGTGCAATTTTGAAGGGTGACATGTTATGTATCTATTTACTCAGCGTAACTTTATCTTTCACATTATGCAAATACATTGGGCTAACTTTACTATTTTGTTTTTTTTTTTTTAAGCACAAAACAGCTTTTTTTCCAAAAACAACGAGTTCGAAAAATTGCTGCGCAAATACCGTGCGAGATAAAAAGTTGCAACAACCGCCATTGTATTCTCTAGGGTCTTTGGTAAAAAAATATATATAATGTTTTGGGGTTCTATGTAATTTTCTAGCAAATAAATGATTATTTTTACATGTAGGAGAGAAATATAAGAATTGGCCTGGGTGCTCCAGAACGCCTAAAGGTGCTCCGTGCATGTTGGGCCTCTGTATGTGGCAACGCTGTGTAAAAGTCTCACACATGTGGTATTGCCGTACTCAGGAGGAATAGCAGAATGTGTTCTGGGGTGTAATTTGTGGTATGCATATGCTGTGTGTGAGAAATAACCTTCTAACATGACAATTTTGTGAAAAAAAAAAGTAAAAAAAAATCTTGATTTTGCAAAGAATTGTGGGAAAAAATTACAATTTCAAAAAAATTCACCATGCATCTTTTCAAATACCTTGGAATGTCTTCTTTCCAAAAAGGGGTCATTTGGGGGGTAATTGTACTTTTCTGGCATGTTAGGGTCTCAAGAAATTAGGCCGTCAGTACTTCAGGTGTGATCAATTTTCAGATATTGGCACCATAGCTTTTGGACTCTCTAACATTCGTAAAGACCAAATAATATACACCAAGTTGTACTTATTTTTACCAAAGATATGTAGCAGTATAAATTTTGGCCAAAATTTACGAAGAAAAATTACTAATTTGCTAAATTTTATAACAGAAACAAATAAAAATTCATTTTTTTACCAAATTTTCAGTCTTTTTTCTTTTATAGCGCAAAAAATAAAAAACCCAACGGTGATTAAATACCACCAAAAGAAAGCTCTATTTGTGTGAAAAAAAGGACAAACATTTCATATAGTTACTGTGTTGTATGACTTAGTAATTGGTTAATATTCCAAAAAAAATTTTTATTGTAATTTTATTTTTATTTGTACTGTTATTGGTGTCCCCCCTGCCTATTAGCACCCCATTGGTGCTTCCGTTGACACAGGAAGTAACCAGGAGAGGAGCGCTTGACCGGGTTGTGCAATGACATTGATTGCAGACAGTGAGGTGAAATCAGCCCTCCTCCTGCTCTATCTCCTCTCCCTCGGTTGGGCTAACTGAGAGAGAGGTTTGGAGCGCAGCCACGGCCGCGCGATGACGTTACCATCGAGTGCACCAGGTGACCTAACCCCTCTAGCCTCCATTAACCAGAATCCTCTTTGGGAAGGTCACATGATCCGGCCCGGGAAGCGGTGATTGGCCGGAGGTGGCACATGTCCCGCGGCTGTCATGTGTCCCGCAGAAGACTCACGGTCTATCTCGCTCCTGAAGTCGCTTTGGATGCAATTTCCGGTAATGTCCATTGGCACGTCTCAGCGAGTCTCCAGCGAACACCCATAGGATCATTTGGATCCGCAAGCTCTTATGACACCCCGCCGTACGGTGAGAGTGTCCATCCCTTCTGGTTAGGGATGAGCCGAACACTCCCCGGTTCGGTTCGCACCAGAACCTGCGAACGGACTGAAAATTTGCACGAACGTTAGAACCCCATTGACGTCTATGGGACTCGAACGTTCAAAATCAAAAGTGCTCATTTTAAAGGCTAATTTGCATGGTATTGTCCTAAAAAGGATTTGGGAACTGGGTCCTACCCCAGGGGACATGTATCAATGCAAAAAATACTTTTAAAAACGGCCGTTTTTTCGGGAGCAGTGATTTTAATGATGGTTAAATTAAAAAAAAAAAAAGTTAAATATTCCTTTAAATATCGTACCTGGGGGGTGTCTATAGTATGCCTGTAAAGTGGCGCGTGTTTCCCGTGTTTAGAACAGTCCCTGCACCAAATGTCATTTTTAAAGGAAAAAATCTCATTTAAAACTGCTTGCGGGTTTAATGTAATGTCGGGTCCTGGCAATATGGATGAAAATCAGTGAGACAAACGGCATGGGTACCCTCCAGTCCATTACCAGGCCCTTTGGGTCTTGTATGGATATTAAGGGGAACCCCGCACCCAAATTAAAATAAGGAAAGGTGTGGGGCCACAAGGCTCTATATACTCTGAACAGCAGTATACAGGCGGTGCAAACAAGACAGGGACTGTAGGTTTGTTGTTAAGTAGAATCTGTTTGTCATTTTGAACGGGTACATTTTTAACGTGTTTAGCTCCAGCCAAAAAATCTTTTTTAAGCTTTTTGGAAAACATAGGGAAGGGTTATCACCCCTGTGACATTTGTTTTGCTGTCTTTCCTCCTCTTTAGAAGATTTCACCTCACTTTTTGTCCCAATGACAAATGTTTTTTGAAAATTTGGGTTTTTTTGTGGAACAAGGATTGGAAAGCATCACTGGAAAGGAGAAATGTTTTTCCCATATTAACACTTACAGGAGAGAATTTCCCTTCCTAGGGGTAGATTTCATCTCACTTCCTGTTGTCTCCTTCCGTTTGCAAGTAGGAGTCGTTTGTAAGTTAGATGTTTGAAAGTAGGGGCCTGCCCTATATACTCAGCATAAATTTGGGCCTTAGGTGTTGTTGTGGCCACAACAACGTAAGCCCTCACAGGGCCCTGCTGTGAAATATTAGATCAAGAATTGTAATTACATGCCCCTGTTGAACAGGGGCAGAAAAACTGGGCCTTTGGTGGTGGTGGTGGTGGTGCTGGTGCCACAACACTGTAAGTCCTCGCTCGCTCTTGGTGGGTGCAGAAATGGGCCCTGCTGTGAAATATTAGATCAAGAATTGTAATTACATGCCCCTGTTGAACAGGGGCAGAAAAATTGGGCCTTTGGTGGTGGTGGTGGTGGTGGTGCTGGTGCCACAACACTGCAACCCCTCACAGACACTCTAGTTGGAACGCAGGAACGAGCCCTGCTGCAAAGTATTGCATCAAAAATTGTAATTACACGCCCCTGTTCACTGATGACATTGAGCCGAGGGAAGAGGCCGCTGCTTTGCCAGACAAAGTACCCTGGGCATGGGTGAGAGAGGATGAGGAGGATGAGGATGGCTTGGTCATCCACTCGACCAAGTCTTCCGCATGTTGTGGTTCAACACGGCCAGCTGCCGAAAAAAAGCCCAAGCGTGTCCCACGGCCACATGCTGATGAGGATGCACCGTCTCCATGACCAGCACTAGACACAGAGCCTGCTTGCCCTCTCTTATTGGCTTGTGACTGTCTGCCTCTCCTTCTTGGCCTTCCAGACATACTAATGCCCTGTAGCTGCACTAAGCTGGGATATGTATATATATATATATATATATATATATATATATATGTACTGATACTGCAGCTAGCAAAATCAACTGCCTGCCTGTAGTATGAGAACACCACCAACCTTCTACAGGTAGCTTTAGCTGAACACTGTGAGGTGGACGCACCCCACTAACTTGTAGGTTTAGCTGAACACTGTGAGCAGGACGCACCCCACCAATTGTAGGTTTAGCTGAACACTGTGAGGTGGACGCACCACACTAACTTGTAGGTTTAGCTGAACACTGTGAGCAGGACGCACCCCAATAACTTGTAGGTTTAGCTGAACACTGTGAGCAGGACGCACTGCACTAACTGTAAATAGTCTAGCTGCCTGACTGTGGTACTAATAGGATCAAAAGAACACCAGTCATTTTCTTCAGGTAGCTGTATATACTGTAACAAGACAAGCCTGCCTGTCAGTAAGAAGATAACAGGAACGGATCTAGCTGAACACTGTGAGGTGGACACACCACACTAACTTGTAGGTTTAGCTGAACACTGTGAGCAGGACACACCCCACTAACTTGTAGGTTTAGCTGAACACTGTGAGCAGGATGCACTGCACTAACTGTAAATAGTCTAGCTGCCTGACTGTGGTACTAATAGGATCAAAAGAACACCAGTCATTTTCTTCAGGTAGCTGTATATACTGTAACAAGACAAGCCTGCCTGTCAGTAAGAAGATAACAGGAACGGATCTAGCTGAACACTGTGAGCAGGACGCACTGCACTAACTTGTAGGTTTAGCTGAACACTGTGAGGTGGACGCACCGCACTAACTTGTAGGTTTAGCTGAACACTGTGAGCAGGACGCACCCCACTAACTTGTAGGTTTAGCTGAACACTGTGAGCAGGACGCACCGCACTAACTTGAAGGTTTAGCTGAACACTGAGCAGGATGCACCCCACTAACTTTTGTAGGTTTAGCTGAACACTGTGAGCAGGACGCACTGCACTAACTGTAAATAGTCTAGCTGCCTGACTGTGGTACTAATAGGATCAAAAGAACACCAGTAATTTTCTTCAGGTAGCTGTATATACTGTAACAAGACAAGCCTGCCTGTCAGTAAGAAGATAACAGGAATGGATCTAGCTGAACACTGTGAGCAGGACGCACCGCACTAACTTGAAGGTTTAGCTGAACACTGAGCAGGACGCACCCCACTAACTTTTGTAGGTTTAGCTGAACACTGTGAGCAGGACGCACTGCACTAACTGTAAATAGTCTAGCTGCCTGACTGTGGTACTAATAGGATCAAAAGAACACCAGTAATTTCTTCAGGTAGCTGTATATACTGTAACAAGACAAGCCTGCCTGTCAGTAGGAAGATAACAGGAACGGATCTAGCTGAACACTGTGAGCAGGACGCACCACACTAACTTGTAGGTTTAGCTGAACACTGTGAGCAGGACGCACCCCACTAACTTGTAGGTTTAGCTGAACACTGTGAGCAGGACGCACTGCACTAACTGTAAATAGTCTAGCTGCCTGACTGTGGTACTAATAGGATCAAAAGAACACCAGTAATTTTCTTCAGGTAGCTGTATATACTGTAACAAGACAAGCCTGCCTGTCAGTAAGAAGATAACAGGAACGGATCTAGCTGAACACTGTGAGGTGGACGCACCACACTAACTTGTAGGTTTAGCTGAACACTGTGAGCAGGACGCACTGCACTAACTGTAAATAGTCTAGCTGCCTGACTGTGGTACTAATAGGATCAAAAGAACACCAGTAATTTTCTTCAGGTAGCTGTATATACTGTAACAAGACAAGCCTGCCTGTCAGTAAGAAGATAACAGGAACGGATCTAGCTGAACACTGTGAGCAGGACGCACTGCACTAACTGTAAATAGTCTAGCTGCCTGACTGTGGTACTAATAGGATCAAAGGAACACCAGTAATTTTCTTCAGGTAGCTGTAAATACTGTAACAAGACAAGCCTGCCTGTCAGTAGGAAGATAACAAGAACGGATCTAGCTAAACTGAATACAGTGTATATATATATATATATATGCAACACCTGGAATGCATATATATACACAATACACTGTAAGTGCAGCTAACTGACTGACTGTTCTGCCTAATCTATCTAACTCAAATCAAATGTCACTGTCTGTCTCTCTCTCTCTCTCAATGAATGCCGGAACACACACTACACAGGGCCGCTGTGCAGGCGGCCTTATATAGTGTGGGGCGTGTACTAAATCCCCTGAGCCATAATTGGCCAAAGCCTCCTTGGCTTTGGCCAATTACGGCTCTCTGTTCAGGCGGCGCTGTGATTGGCCAAGCATGCGGGTCATAGTGCATGCTTGGCCAATCATCAGCCAGCAATGCACTGCGATGCCGCAGTGAATTATGGGCCGTGACGCGCCACACGAATTTGGCGCGAATGGCCCATATCGTTCGCAATTCGACGAACGATCGAACAGCCGATGTTCGAGTCGAACATGGGTTCGACTTGAACACGAAGCTCATCCCTACTTCTGGTAAGCGCATCCACCTTACTACTTCTATATGAAATCTGTATGCAGGAAGATTGCTCACCAGATGTAACAATCGATACAGGATCCCCTCTGTGCCACAGTCTACACAGTGTTGTCACTACAGTTTTCTTTTATTTATGGACTTTATTTTTTTCAAAGTTTATATACCACCACACACCGATTTGATGAAGGGTGATATATATTACTCATAAAAGGTGATTTATTCGTGTAGGCACTGAACTTATATTTTGTTGTCTAGTTTCACTTATACTTTTTGAATTTTTATTACACTCTTATTGATGAGTACACATATTACTTATGAAAGGTGATACTTTTGTATAGTCACTGAAAACGCATGTTTAATGACACTTAGTGCTGCATTTATTTATTTATCACAGGAGTACAGAATAGTGTCCGTTGGTTTTTGCAGTTAGTAGGTCATTTGTGAGTTTTAAAAGAGCAGTTTCTGTGGAGTGTTGAGGGCGAAATCCAGATTGAAGGGGATCAAGAAGGTTGTTCTTAATGAGGTGGTCACTCAGTTGATTGTAAACCAGGCATTCAAGGAGTTTACAGGAAAAGGGGAGCAAGGAGATAGGGCGTAGGTTGTTAAGATTGGTAGGGTCCAAGGACGGCTTTTTGAGTATGGGGGTGACCAGTGCATGTTTTAGAGCATCGGGGAAGATGCCAGACGTAAGGGAGAGATTGAAGATGTAGGTTAGAGAGTGTAGGATGGGGTCAGAGGGTGACCGTAGCATTTGAGAGGGAATAGGGTCCAGGGGACAGGTGGTTAGGTGGGCGATAGAAAGGAGTTTAGCAACTTCATCTGTAGTAGCAGATTTGAATAGGGGGAGTGTCAGTTGTACCTGTTGACATGGGGTCTTAGCTGGGGGAGATACCTGTAGAATGGAGATTTCATCACGGATTGTATCAATCTTGTTTTTGAAGTGATTAGTGATTTCCTGGGCAGTGAGTAAGTCAGTGGGTGGAGGCGGTGGAGGACAAAGTAGAGAGTTGAAGGTAGAGTAGAGTTTAAGGGGATTGGATGAGAAGGTATTAATAAGAGTTGTAAAATAGGTTTGCTTGGCAGTGTGGAGGAAAGAATAGTATTTTTGGAGGGCAGATTTGTATTGGTTGAAGTCTTTGAGAGACTTAGTCTTGTGCCACAGACGCTCAAGAGCCCGACTACGTTTTTTGAGAATTTTAGTGTCAGCTGTTTGCCAGGGTTGTAGGGGTCGAGGCCTGATTCTGCGTGTAGTGAGGGGAGCGAGCTTGTCCAGGTTGGAGGACAGAGATTTATTGTAGCTGGACGTGGCTTGGTTGGGGCAGGACAGGGGAGAGATTTTGTCATAGAGGTGGTCAGTAGCAGAATAGAGGAGAGAGGAGTTGAAGTTGCGAAAGTTTCTACGGGTGATGGTTAGGCGATTGGAGAGAAAGGTGGTGGAAGACAGGGGGAGAGAGAAACTAATAAGGTGGTGGTCGGAGAGGGGAAAAGGATTGTTTGAGAAGTTGCATGGAGTGCATAGGTAGGAGAATACAAGGTCAAGCGTGTTGCCATCAGAGTGAGTAGAAGCCTGTACCCATTGCTTCAGGTCCAATGAAGAGGTTAGAGTAAGAAGTTTAGAAGTAGCAGGAATGTTTGTATTAGCAGGGATGTTGAAATCACCAAGAAGGATTGTGGGAATATCCGAAGAGTGAAAGTAGGGTAGCCAGGCAGAAAACTCATCAAGGAAAGTCGATAATGGTCCAG
This sequence comes from Aquarana catesbeiana, assembly GCF_042186555.1. NCBI lineage: Eukaryota > Metazoa > Chordata > Amphibia > Anura > Ranidae > Aquarana > Aquarana catesbeiana. Next base: position 232,076,707 of record NC_133331.1, on the reverse strand, counting down.
GGGGCCGGTAGATCACAGCAATTCTTAGGGAAGTAGGAGAGAATAGACGTATACAGTGGGCTTCGAATGATGAGAGGGAAAAAGAGGGAGGAGGGTGAATAACCTGGAAGGTGCTCTGGGGGGATAGGAGGAATCCCACTCCATCTCCCTTGCATCCATTAGGCCTAGGGGAGTGAGCCCAGTGAAGGCCACCCTGGGAGAGGGAAGCAGGAGAAGGGGTGTCATATTCGTGGAGCCAGGTTTCGGTGAGAGCAAGTAGATTAAAGGAATTAGTGACAAAGAGGTCATGAACAGCAGTGAGTTTGTTGCAGACAGAGCGGGCATTCCAGAGGGAGCAGGAGAGAGGGAGGCTGGTGTTGGGAAGAAGAGGAATGGAGACTAAATTGAGTAGATTGCGACTACTGCCAGAGGGTGTAGGGTGGTGGTGATGGGTGTGTTGGGCACAGTTAAATAAGGGGGGCCCAGGGTTTGGGGAAATATCTCCAGCAATTAGGAGAAGCAGAAGAGTGAGGGAGGTAATATGAGAATGTGATTTGTATGAGGGGACATGCTTTAGAATCCTGGGGGGTTTGTTAGCAAGTGGGCTTAGAGTTAGAAAGAGGTGATGAGTGCAGTAATAGGGGGAGGGGAGAAGTGAGGGTGATATGTACAGATTGTGGGGTGGAGCAGAGGGAGGAAGAAAAGAGAGTTTGAGGAGAGAGGCAGCAATTGTGAAAAGGAGGAAAGGTAAAGAGTGCATGTTTCAGAGAGGAAGATGATAAAATTTGGAAATGGAGTCACCTGCAGTCTGTTATAGTTAGCTTTGTGCAAATCGCTGAAGTGCAAGAGCAGAAGTGCCACTTATTTAAAGAACCCCACTTCTTTGGAAGAACAACCTGTATGTGCAGCCCCCTGTATGTGCTCCCTTGTTTTTATACTGTGGCCTTGTTTTTATACTGTGTGTTGGGTGTGGGATGAATCTGGCAATTAATCAATTAGGAGGGGATATTAGGAACACAGCTAGCAGGGCATAAGTTTCACACCACAATCAAACTGCAAGGGGACTAAAAAGCCAAAATTGTAAAGATAAAGGAACCCATAATTTAGGTAAGACTTAATGGCTAAATAAACATTGAACTAATGTGAGCATGGCTACAGATGGAGTTGAAACAGTGGTGACAAACAGATTTACCAAATATGCATTTGTGCAGTCAGTCAATATTCAGTGGAGGTATAAATGCAGGTTTACCAAATATGCATTTGTGCAGTCAGTCAATATTCAGTGGAGGTATAAACGCAGGTTTACCAAATATGCATTTGTGCAGTCAGTCAATATTCAGTGGAGGTATAAACGCAGGTTTACCAAATATGCATTTGTGCAGTCAGTCAATATTCAATGGAGGTATAAACGTAGGTTTACTAAATATGCATTTGTGCAGTCAGTCAATATTCAGTGGAGGTATAAACGCAGGAGTTGATATTAGCATCTCCTCACAGTATGTGTCCCAACAGTATGACTCAGTCACTATTGCTAATATGGCAAATACAGGGTCCCCAGAGTCTGTGTGTCCTGGGTGACAAGGACCCAAAGCCAAAGTAACAACACCTCAAGGGTACCCCAAATGCCAGGGCCCATAATCTGTAGGCAAGAGGCTCACATTCAGTCCCCTCCAACAGCCTCTGTCCCAGGTGAGTCTGTCACATTAAGGGTTATGTTCTCTTTACAGGAGTCTTAAAATGTTTTTTTTTCTCTTGTTTTGTTTTTTTTCCCCCGTCATAGATGGTAGGCGTCATGCACACTTTTGGTATGTAATGCACTTATAACAGATACACGATTGCACATAACTTAGGAAGGGATTATGTTCTCTTTTACAGGGGTCTTAAATGGTTTTTTTTTTTTCTTTTTTTTTTGGTTTGTTTTTCTTCCCCCATCATTGTTGGCAGGTTCCATGCACTTTTTTTTTTATAAATTTATTTATTTATTTATTTACCGTATTTATCGGCGTATAACACGCACAGGCGTATAACACGCACATTCATTTTAAGAGGGAAATTTCAGGAAAAAAACTTAAATTTTAAATAAGGAACTTTGAAGCAAAAGAAGGGTCAGTGCCCATCTGCAGCCTCACCATTGCCATCAATGCAGCCTGATCAATGCCCATCTGCAGCCTCACAAGTGCCATCAGTACAGCCTCGCCATTGCCATCAATGCAGCAGCCTTGCCATTGCCATCAATGCAGCAGCCTTGCCATTGCCTTCAATGCAGCAGCCTCACCATTGCTTTCAATGCAGCAGCCTCACCATTGCCTTCAATGCAGCAGCTTCACCATTGCCATCATTGCAGCCTGATCGATGCCCATCTGCAGCAAGAGGGGACAGGGAGGGGGGCGGGATGAGTGCCGACAGATTACATGCAGTGAGAATCCTATGATAGACAGAACAGTGGTCCAATGGTGGCCCAGGAGATGGGACTTCCTATTACAGAGGCCGCCAAGTAAACAGGAGATTCTCACTGCATGTAATCTGACGGCGCTCGTCCCGCCCCGCTCCCTGTCCCCTCCGAGGCAGCTAAAATTTAAGTATTGGCGTATAACACGCACATGCTATTTGCACCCGATTTTCATGGTGAAAAAGTGAGTGTTATACGCCAATAAATACAGTATTTGTTTTTGGATTGTGCCACTCTTTTGCTTCCACATCCTCCCCTTTCCTCTCCCCTCTCTTCCTCCCCCTTTTTTTTTGGGGGGGGGGGGGTTGGTTGGTTGGGGTTTGTTTTTTTTTGTTTTTTTGGATGAGGTGGGGATGGTAGATTCTAAATATTGCATAGAAGGGTTTTTTAGATACATGATATAATTGAGAAAAGTGATTTAAGGTAGAAGAGCAAAGATAAAAGTGTATATATACAGTCTACTCTTTAATTGTTTTCTTTGTTTTTACATATCTTTTTGTACAGTATTGTATGGTTTGTCCTAAATGAAAAAATTAAATAAAAATTGAATTATAAAAAAAAAAACACACAGGCTGTGAGTCCTCTTGAGGGTGGCAAGGAGTATTGTATGACTTCTGTATCCCCCAACAAGTTAAACAACATTTTGATGAGTTTTCTCTCAAAGTCTCTAACTTGGTCAGGGAGAATATTCTGGGGGAGTTAAAATTAACAAATAACTTTTCTACAAGGACTTTGGCTACAGTGGAAGCGTTGCTATATTTTGCTGGGACATTTTGTACATATCAGGTGAAGTAGTCAGTCATCACCACAATGTTCCCTTATCCAGTTGCACACCAACTACATGAAACTTTGATTTTGTATGTGGCCCTCTGAAGGTAAGGTCTTCTGTGTATCTCTCCACCTTTGGTTTCATGCAAGTCCAGTAAAACAGATCGTTAACTAGGTTACATAGTTACATAGTTAGTAAGGTTGAATAAAAACACCAGTCCATCCAGTTCAACCTGAGTGAGTGCGGGGGCGTGTCCACAATTATCCCTATTTATTTAAGGTACCCATATAGTGCCGTCAATATACGAATCGCTCCACAAATACATCGCACACTCACATCGGTCCCTACCCTCAAGGAGCCCACAATCCAAGGTCCCCAACTCACATTCATATACTAGGGCCAATTTTGGACAGAAGCCAATTAACCTACCAGCATGTCTTTGGAGTGTGGGAGGAAACCGGAGTACCCGGAGAAAACCCACGCAGGCACAGGGAGAACATGCAAACTCCTGGCAGGTAGTGTCGTGGTTGGTATTCGAACCAGCGACCCTTTTTACTGCTGGGCGAGAGTACTGCCCACTACACCACTGTGCTGCCCAAAATACTTTCTGAACCAAGATGAGTATGTAAGGCTGCTAGTACTGCATTCCTGTGTTTTGCCTGAAGAAACATCTTTCATATTTCCATGAGATTATCAGTAGGGGCTTTGTAGATCAATTCATCATGGAGCTGCAGCAGATTTCACTCCCAGAGAGGGCCCTCTGCTCGATACCTATTTAAGTCCTTTTTACTAAGGGTAGGCAGACCTGCATCTTTTACTTGAGCTCAGTGGACTCCTATAGTACTGACCCAAATGGCTTCAGATTCTGTCACCCCACAGGTTTGATAATCATCTTCTTGCAATTAAATTGGATTCCCTCCAGTGTCATAAATTCTTCTTTGAGGCTTCAGCACCATGTGGCTTTTAGGATAGGTCAACACCAGTGAAACCCAGCCAAAAATGTCAACCATCTGTGTCCATTAAAGTTAGCACTGGTGAGGATATAATCAAGTGGATTGCTGCCCATCTTGACTTTAAGCTCTGCCCTGTACAGGTAATTCTTCAGCTTGTCTACAACCACCCATTTCAGGTCCAAGGTTATTTGTAGGATAGTTCTTCTCAGGAGGAATGAGACTGACCGCATAAGCAACAGGATGTACAGTTGTACATCATGATCTTGGCACAATACTCTACAGAGGCACTCTCTTCTCACATCCACATGTAGTTCATAGGGTCGAGCAAATTAAGCATAGGTTAAAACAAGGGCTGTTATAATGACTGTTCATAAGAATCAAATCACTGTTCCTGTATAGATTCTTAATACTTCCTAGGTCCCTTGCCTTGGAAGACAAGTCAGTGAGGAGTTGGGTTATCTTGGTGAAGCTTTCTACAAATCTTCATCAGTAGTGAGCAGAACACCAGGAATAATCTCAGCTCTGCTAAATCTCAGGGCCCTGTCCAGGTGGCAACTGCATACAGTTTCTTGGGGTAAAATTTGTAGAAACCTAATGGAAATATGAAGGGTTTTTTTCTTTATCTTTGGGGTGCATGGCAATCTGATAGTGACCACTCCTAACGTACAGAATGCTGAACCACCAGGCCCCTGTCAAACATTGAAGTGCATCCTTTGTTCATGAGGTAGTACATTCATCCAGTATAATTTGTTTGTAGGATAGTCAACACACATTCTGATGAGCCATTCTTCTTCTGAACCTACACAATGGGAGAGGTGTATAAGCTCCTTGATTCTTGAATGAACACACTGTCAGAAACCATGAACCAGACCAAGACAGAAGTACAGTAAAATCACACTTGTTTATTAATAAAAATAAAAAGGTAAATAGAGTAAGCGTAGTCAAAGCATAGCCAGAGCCCAGTAACCGGATCGGGTAGTCAGCCAAGCCAGAGTTCAGTAACCAGATCGGGTAATCAGCCAAGCCAGAGTTCCGTAACCAGATCAGGTAATCAGCCAGGCCAGAAGTCAGGGATCCAAGTAGAGGAACAGCAAGCAGGATAAGGAGCCAGAAGGGATGTCAGCAAAGCCAGTCTTTAAACAGGAAGGCTGGAGATGGTTTCTTGTGCTGTCACCAAGGCGAAGGCAGGAATGAAGTGAGCTGGAGATCTTTAAGAAGGCGGGACTGATGAGCAGATCCACAACAGCTGATTAACTGTGGAGAGAGATGAGAGCTGGCAATTAGCTGACAGCTGAGCGGCCAGCTCAGAGAAGGAAGGGCTGAGCCAGCCCTGACACACAGTTCCTCTCAGTTTTGCAATTTTCTCTCTATATTTCACAAAATCTCAAAGTGGGATGTTATGGTATCTCTCACTGAAAGATGTCTTCCTGTAAGCTTATGCAATACTGAAAATGTCTTCCATGGCCTACTTCAAGCTTATTCTAGGAGACCAGCTTTTACCAGCTTCAGAATCTGAGCCTGAACTTAGATCTTTCATTCTGGATATACTGGGGTGCATTCCATTCTAGAGGTAGCTCTTTCATTCTAAAGGTACTGGGGGACCAATGTGTGTCATCCCATATGATGAACTGTGTTGAAAGATGTTAGCATGCCAACATCACATGATGTTGGTTAGGATGTGCTGACAGCACTTTTTGTGAGTCTAATCCAAGTTTTATCTTTGTATTTATTACAAATGATTTTACATGGGGGTGCTTTGGGGCAGGGGGGCTACCGCCCAAAGCACCTTGTCCCCATGTTGATGAGGACAAAGGTCTCTTCCCCACAACCCTGGGCATTGGTTACATAGTTACTGTCACGGAACGTCCCACACTCCGCTTGAGTGCTTCTGTCATATACCACTTCCTCCCAGTCTGTATACAGATATCAGATATTCCAACCTCTCTGAGCACAAAACAAGGCGACACTTGCTTGTTGCTACCATGAACTGTTTTATTTAGAATCAAAATTACAAGACTTTATATGCCGTTGGAACCTCCTCTAACAATACAACTGTAACCTAATTAACCTAATTAACATGAGCTAATTAACTAAAGAATTTACCCAGACCAGATGACAGACTTGTGGGCACCGAGCTTCACACAGTAGTATAAACACAATAGCTGGAGCTAATTACAATTAACAATACAAACAACAATCTCCCCCCCCTCCTCTATTCATCAACAGTTCGGCTCCTAGCCAGTCCTGGAGGCTAATGTGATCAGCTCACTCAATTAACAGGTTGAGTTCAGAATCAACCAAACCAATAATAGTCTCTACATACATCCTGGGAGATATTGTGTTCAAATATTACTGTCCCATTTTAAGTAGTCCAAGATATATTTTCTCACTCACCCTGTGCCAGGATGGCACAGGGTGACTTAGACATAAGATGTATTCTGAGTTCCACGGGCCCTCCCGTCACAGTTATATAGTTAGTCTGGTCGAAAAAAGACCATCTAGTTCAACCAATAAAAGATTGTGGGGGTCTGTGGGGGTGGGGCTTATTGGAATCTGGAAGCCCCTGTGGGGGCCCCCAGATCCTGGCCCCTCATGGGAATGAATATGGGTTAGACTGTAACCCTACTCATTCACCAAAAAAGTGTCAAAAATAAATAAAAACAAATAGACAGTTTTTGGCAAGTCCTTTAACAAAAAACAAACAAAAATAATGTCCCCTGAAGTAAATCCAGCATCAATTACAATGAGTGCAGCCCGTGACAGGAAAAGAACAGGTCTACACATGTCGCTTGCCTACTGGAGTCTGATGTGTTAACGGTAAATAAACAAAGAGGCAGGGACAGCTTTTATCATCAGGTGACCATGCCTGTTTGTTTATTTACCATTGTTGGGAACCCAACATATATGTCTAGAGGTAAACACTGTGTGCGGATCTGTTTTTTTTTTCGGGATGGTGGCGACAGCTTGTGAGGAAGTTGGGAAGAGACCCTTGTCAAGGTTCTTTGGGGGGCCTCCCCTGCCCCAAAACACCCTCCCTTGCCACCATGTTGAGGGCATGTGGCCTGGTATTGCTCAGGAGGGGGGACGCTCACTCGTACTCCCCCTTTCCAGGCCTGCATGCTAGGATAAGGGTCTGATATAGATTTGGGGGGGACCCCACGCTGTTTTTAAAAAACATTTGGCACCCTCAAAATCCATACCAGAGGCTGTTTTTTTTTTAAAAAGGATGTTGAGGCCGCCTGGTCCTTAACAACCAACTATTTTTATTTGTGAATATACAAAATGAATGCCGAAGATACAAAACACATTTTGAAATTCATATCTTTAGCATTCTTTTTTTTATTTTTTAATACTATTGCAAATCCAATCCACAAATATAAAAAACGAATGCCGAAGATACGAACCAAATTTTGGAATTCGCTTCATTGCTGCAGCATTCGTTCTGTATGTTTGGAATGCCATTAAATGTTTTTATTTTAAGACAGAGTGGGGGACCCCCCAAAATCCATACCAGGTCTGGTATGGATTTTGTGTTGGCAATGTTTCTACCTCACTTGATTAATGAAACATAAAATAAGTGATTAAAACCTTTTGTCTATATAAGAATCAACCCATGCAGTTGCAGCTATTACGGATAGAATTAAAAATGAATGATAACTGTGCAAAAAGAATAGGAATCAAATTTATTTATACAGAAAAGAAACGTTAGAATAATCAGAGATTACCAAATATAGCATAGTGATGTTACAAATACAGTGTTGCCAGTCTACAGTACAAAGATAGTTAATGCAAAAAGGAGATATGGTTACAATTGACATACACATGCTATCAAGGTATTAGGGCAAATCCTAGGATAGAAAGAGTTATGCCCCATACACATGATCGGACTTTGTTCGGACATCCCGAAAACAAAATCCTAGGATTTTTTCCGACGGATGTTGGCTCAAACTTGTCTTGCATACACACAGTCACACAAAGTTGTTGGAAAATCCGATCGTTCTGAACGCGGTGACGTAAAACACGTACGTCGGGACTATAAACGGGGCAGTGGCCAATAGCTTTTATCTCTTTATTTATTCTGAGCATGCGTGGCACTTTGTCCGTCGGATTTGTGTACACACGATCGGAATTTCCGACAACGGATTTTGTTGTCGGAAAATTTTATATCCTGCTCTCAAACTTTGTGTGTCGGTAAATCTGATGGAAAATGTGTGATGGAGCCTACACACAGTCGGAATTTCCAACAACAAGGTCCTATCACACATTTTCCGTCGGAAAATCCGACCGTGTGTACGGGGCATTAGAGACAAGAAAAGAGAAATAAGATAATACAGATACATTACATAGACATCTCTTACGTGACCATGCTTTATCTAGACCGTGAGCCTAAGAGAGCAAGCATCCCTGGTAGCTTTGGTTTTATGTTCCCTCTCCACCCATCCCTACCAATCAAACCCCTGGACCACTTTCATTGGTTCAGAAGTGCCATTAAATCCTGACTGGCTGAAATTCTAGTCTAGTTGGTCCTCATGCTTCTCACATAAGCGTTAGACTCTCTTCGTCGCCTCCCTGTCTGAAACATGATTACCTGATTACCTTCGTTAAGTCTGTCTCTTGATTTTAAACAGTCAGCCCTCTTTGATCTTACCATAAATTAGCATTTTAAGGACTTATGATCAGGTGGAGACACAATGTCTGCTCCTCCCCCCAATGACAATAGTGTAACTTATTTACTATGCAGACGTTGGTCTTTTGAGATACAACAGAAAACAGTAACTAGGCCCACCTCTCATGATTAAACCCAAAAAAATATTAAGTACACACGTTCCTATAACTATATATATATAATATTTTATTATATCTTTTCATGTGACAACACTGAAGAAATTACACTTTGCTACAATGTAAAGTAGTGAGTGTGCAGCTTGTATAACAGTGTAAATTTGCTGCCCCCCTCAAAATAACTCAACACACAGCCATTAATGTCTAAACTGCTGGCAACAAAAGTGAGTACACCCCTAAGTGAAAATGTCCAAATTGGGCCCAATTAGCCATTTTCCCTCCACGGTGTTATGTGACTCATTAGTCTTAGAAGGTCTTAGGTGTGAATGGGGAGCAGGTGTGTTAAATTTTGTGTTATCACTTTCACTCTCTTATACTGGTCACTGGAAGTTCAACATGGCACCTTATGGCAAAGAACTCTGAGGATCTGAAAAAAAAATTGTTGCTCTACATAAAGATGGCCTAGGCTACAAGAAGATTGCCAAGTCCATGAAAATGAGCTGCAGCACGGTGGCCAAGACCATACAGCAGTTTAACAGGAAAGGTTCCACTCAGAACAGGCCTCGCCATGGTTGACCAAGGAAGTTGAGTGCACATGCTCAACGTCATATCGAGAGGTTGTCTTTGGTAAATAGACGTATGAGTGCTGCCAGCATTGCTGCAGAGGTTGAAGGGGTGGTGGGGGTCAGCCTGTCAGTGCTCAGACCACACATCGCACACTGCATCAAATTGGTCTGCATGGCTGTCATCCCAGAAGGATGCCTCTTCTAAAGATGATGCATAAGAAAGCCTGCAAACATCTTGCTGAAGACAAGTAAAATAAGGATTTGGATTACTGGAACCATGTCCTGTGGTCTGATGAGACCAAGAAAAACTTATTTGATTCAGATGGTGTCAAGTGTGTGTGGCGGCAACCAGGTGAGAAGTACAAAGAAAAGTGTGTCTTGCGTACAGTCAAGCATGGTGGTGGGAGTGTCATTGTCTGGGGCTGCATGAGTGCTGCACTAGGGAGTTACAGTTTATTTAGGGAACCATGAATGCCAACATGTACTGTAACATACTGAAACAGAGCATGATTCCCTCCCTTTGGACACTGGGCCGCAGGGCAGTATTCCAACATGATAATGACCCCAGACACACCTACAAGATGACCACTGTCTTGCTAAAGAAGTTGAGGGTAAAGGTAATGGACTGGCCAAGCATATCTCCAGACCTAAACCCTATTGAGCATCTGTGGGGCATTCTCAAATGGAAGGTGGAGGAGCGCAAGGTCTCTAACATCCACCAGCTCTGTGATGTCGTCATGGAGGACTGGAAGAGGACTCCAGTGACAACCTGTGAAGCTCTGGTGAACTCCATACCCAAGAGGGTTAAGGCATTCCCGTAAAATAATGGTGGTCACACAAAATACAGTATTGACACTTTGGACCCAATTTAGACATTTTCACTTAGGGGTGTACTCACCTTTGTTGCCAGCAGTTTAGACATTAATGGCTGTGATGAGTTATTTTGAGGGGACAGCAAATTGACACTGTTATACAAGCTGTACACTCACTACTTTATATTGTAGCAAAGTATTATTTCTTCAGAGTTGTCACATATAAAGATATAATTAAATATTTACAAAAATGTGAGGGGTGTACTCACTTTTGTGAGATACTGTGTGTGTATATATATATACACATATATATATATATATATATATATATATATATATATATATATACGCATACATACATACATAAAACGGGGTATGGTAATTTAATTAGAAAGTCCTCAAAACGGTTCCCTAGAAGCTCTTTGATATACTGTAAATATTAATTTCCACATCAGTTCCCCCTAAAGTTCCCACATCAGTTCCCCCTGAAGTTCATTGTTGAACTTATGCCCTCCCTCAATGATCCTGTACCCAATCACAACAGTCCAGAAGCCCTGACCCTTCCCCACCACTAGGGATGAGCTTCGAGTTTGAGTCAAACCCATGTTCGACTCGAACATCGTATATCTGACCATTCGTCGAATTTAGAAAGTTATGGGCCGTTTGTGCCAAATTCGAATGGCGCATCACAGCCCATAATTCACTGCGGCATCGCAGTGCATTGCTGGCTGATGCTTGGCCAAGCATGCACTATGACGCGCATGCTTGGCCAATCACAGCGCCGTCTGTACAGAGAGCCGTAATTGGCCAAAGCCAGGGTGGCTTTGGCCAATTATGGCTAAGGGGGTTTAGTACACACTCCACACTATATAAGGCCGTCTGCATGGCGGCGTTGTGTAGTGTGTTGCGGCGGCGGCGGAGAGATAGACAGAGAGAGTGTCATTTGATTTAAGTTAGATAGAGTAGGCAGGCGAGACAGTTAGCTGCACTTACAGTGTATTGTATATATATATGCATCCTAGGTGTTGTGTGTGTGTGTGTGTGTGTATATATATATATATATATATATGTATACACTGTATTCAGTTTAGCTAGATCCGTTCCTGTTATTCTCTTCTTCTCTTCCTACTGACAGGCAGGCAGGTATTCTTACAGTATTTACAGCTGCCTGAAGAAAATTGCTGGAGTTCTTCTGAACCTATTAGTACTGCAGACAGCTGCAGTATTTAGTTAGTGTAGTGCGTCCTCTGCACAGTGTGCACCTAAAGCTACCTGAAGAAAATTGGTGGTGTTCTTCTGATCCTATTACTACCGCAGGCAGCTGCAGTATTTACAAGTTAGTGTAGTGCGTCCTCTGCACAGTGTGCACCTAAAGCTACCTGAAGAAAATTGGTGGTGTTCTTCTGATCCTATTAGTACCGCAGGCAGCTGCAGTATTTACAGTTTGTGTAGTGCGTCCTCTGCACAGTGTGCACCTAAAGCTATCTGAAGAAAATTGGTGGTGTTCTTCTGATCCTATTAGTACCGCAGGCAGCTGCAGTATTTACAGTTAGTGTAGTGCGTCCTCTGCACAGTGTGCACCTAAAGCTACCTGAAGAAAATTGGTAGTGTTCTTCTGATCCTGTTAGTACCGCAGGCAGCTGCAGTATTTACAGTTAGTGTAGTGCGTCCTCTGCACAGTGTGCACCTAAAGCTACCTGAAGAAAATTGGTGGTGTTCTTCTGATCCTATTAGTACCACAGCCAGGCAGCTGCCGAATTTACAGTTAGTGTACTGCGTCCTCTGCACAGTGTGCACCTAAAGCTACCTGAAGACAATTGCTGTTGTTCTGATCCTAATAATACCACAGGCAGGCAGCTACAGTATTTATAGGTAGTGTACTGTGTTTTCTGCACAGTGTGCACCTAAAGCTACCTGAAGAAAATTGGTAGTGTTCTTCTGATCCTATTAGTACCGCAGGCAGCTGCAGTATTTACAGTTTGTGTAGTGCGTCCTCTGCACAGTGTGCACCTAAAGCTATCTGAAGAAAATTGGTGGTGTTCTTCTGATCCTATTAGTACCGCAGGCAGCTGCAGTATTTACAGTTAGTGTAGTGCGTCCTCTGCACAGTGTGCACCTAAAGCTACCTGAAGAAAATTGGTAGTGTTCTTCTGATCCTGTTAGTACCGCAGGCAGCTGCAGTATTTACAGTTAGTGTAGTGCGTCCTCTGCACAGTGTGCACCTAAAGCTACCTGAAGAAAATTGGTGGTGTTCTTCTGATCCTATTAGTACCACAGCCAGGCAGCTGCCGAATTTACAGTTAGTGTACTGCGTCCTCTGCACAGTGTGCACCTAAAGCTACCTGAAGACAATTGCTGTTGTTCTGATCCTAATAATACCACAGGCAGGCAGCTACAGTATTTATAGGTAGTGTACTGTGTTTTCTGCACAGTGTGCACCTAAAGCTACCTGAAGAAAATTGGTAGTGTTCTTCTGATCCTATTAGTACCACAGGCAGGCAGCTGCAGTATTTACAGTTAGTGTACTGCATCCTCTGCACAGTGTGCACCTAAAGCTACCTGAAGACAATTGCTGTTGTTCTGCTCCTATTAATACCACAGGCAGGCAGCTGCAGTATTTACAGTTGGTGTACTGTGTCCTCTGCACAGTGTGCACCTAAAGCTACCTGAAGACAATTGCTGGTGTTCTCATACTAATAATACTACAGGCAGGCAGTTGATTCTGCTAGCTGCAGTATCAGTATATATATACATCCCAGCTTTGTGCAGCTACATCTCACTGCAGGCCATTAGTATGTCTGGAAGGCCAACAAGGAGAAGCAGACAGTCACAAGCCAATAAAAGAGGGCAAGCAGGCTCTGTGTCTAGAGGCAACAGTGCTGGTCGTGGAGACGGTGCATCCTCATCAGCACATGGCCGTGGGACACGCTTAGCCTTTTTTTCGGCAGCTGGCCGTGTTAAGCCACAACATGCGGAAGACTTGGTAGAGTGGATGACCAAGCCGTCCTCATCCTCCTCATCCCCTCTCACCCAGGCTCGCGGGACTTTGTCTGGCAAAGCAGCTGCCAACGCGGCCTCTTCCCTTGGCTCAATGGCATCAGTCACTCCTACCCTAGCCCCACCATGTCCTCCTGAGGAGTCCCCTGAACTGTTTGACCACAGTGTTGGGTACATGCTCCAGGAGGATGCCCAGCGTTTTGAAGGCTCCGATGATGGTACCCAGCTAGAGGAAGACAGTAACGTGAGCCCAGACAGAGGGGATGCCCAAGAAGGATAGCAATCTGGCAGTCATGTTCCCCCAGCTGCAGCATACAGCCAGCTTTGCTCCAGTGATGAGGAGGGAGGGGGTGATGAGGTCACTGACTCCACGTGGGTGCCTGATAGGAAAGAGGAGGAGGAGGAGGAGGCACATCTCCATCAAGGCAGGATGCCCTCCAGGGGCCAGCTTAAGCGCAGCACACCGACTGCATCACACCGCAGAGCTCCACATGTGCAGGGCGCTGCTGTCTCTGCGCATTATTACAAAAGTTCTTTGGCGAGGGCCTTTTTTGGGATGAGTGCATTAGATCCCACCGCTGCTATTTGCAACATATGTCTCAAGCGTATCTCACGTGGCCAAAACATCACCCGCTTGGGCACCACATGCTTGACCAGACATATGACGACCTGCCATGCAGTTTGTTGGCAAGCGTACCTAAAAGACCCACACCAAAGAACAAAGAGGACCTCTCCTTGCTCCTCATCAGCTAGGATCTCCAATCCCGCTATACCTTCAGTCCACTCTGAAACCTGCAGAGGAATGAAGGTGTAGAATTAGGTGTGTCACAGCCAAGTACTTGCGGGCAACCTGCTATTGGTACACCGACATCAGATAGTACCAGGCAAATTTCCCTGCCCCAGCTGCTGCACCGCCAAAAGAAGTTCATTCCCAGCGATCCACATGCCCAGTGGTTGAATGCTAGCTTTGCTAAATTGCTATAGTTACATAGTTACATAGTTAGTAAGGTTGAATAAAGACACCAGTCCATCCAGTTCAACCTGAGTGAGTGTGCGTGTCTACAATTATCCCTATTTATTTAAGGTACCCATATAGCGCCATCAATTTTACGCAGCGCTCCACTCATACATTGCTAGCACTTCAACTGCTGCCTTTTCAGTTGGTAGACTCTGCCCCCTTCCATGAGTTTGTGGAATGTGCAGTTCCTCAGTGGCAGGTTCCCAAATGCCACTTTTTCTCACGGAAGTCATTTCTGGCTCTCTAGTGACATGTGGAAGGCAATGTCTTGGCCTCGCTGGACAGGGTGGTCAGCAGTAAGGTGCATATTACCGCTTACTCATGGTCCAGCAGGCACGGACAGGGACGTTACCTATCTTTCACCACGCACTGGGTGACTCTTCTGGCAGCTGGGAAGGATGCAGGACAGGGTGCAGTAGTGTTGGAGGTTGTTTCGCCACCATGCCTCCAAAATTCTACTAGTCGTGATTCTGCCACACCTCTCTCCTCCACCCCCTCCTCTTCTTCTTCCTCCATGGCCTCTTCCTGTGCTGATTTGTCCTCAGAACCAACGTTGCTCCGTAGGCGTTCAAGGGGCTAGGCAAGCATGCAGGCAAAAAGATGCCATGCAGTGCTTGAGCTGGTGTGCTTGGGGGACAGGAGCCACACTGGGGCAGAGATTCTGTCAGCTCTGCAGGGGCAGGTTCAGAGGTGGTTGACGCCATGCCAGCTTAAGGCAGGTATGGTGGTTTGTGACAATGGCACCAACCTCCTCTCCGCCCTCCGACAGGGACAACTGACCCATGTGCCCTGTTTGGTTCATGTCCTTAACTTGGTGGTGCAGCGGTTCTTGGGCAGGTACCCGGGCTTACAGGATGTCCTGAGGCAGGCCAGGAAAGTCTGTGTGCATTTCCGCAGGTCATATAATGCCAGTGCTCGGCTGGCTGACCTCCAAAAGGAATTTAACCTGCCCAAGAACTTCCTAATCTGTGACATGCTCACCAGGTGGAACTCAACATTGGCCATGCTGCAGCGGCTGCACACGCAGCAGAGGGCCATCAATGAGTACCTATGCGACTATGGCACCAGGACAGGGTCAGGGGACCTTGTTTTTTTTCCCCACGCCAGTGGGTTATGATCAGGGATGCATGCACTGTCCTGTCACCATTTGAGGAGGCCACGAGGATGGTGAGCAGTGACAGTGCATGCATCAGTGACACTGTCCCTCTTGCCTACCTGTTGGAGCACACGCTGCGTGGAATAATGGACAGGGCACTTGAGGCAGAACAGAGGGAGGAAGAGGAGGACTTCCTTACCTCTCAAGGCCCCCTTTATCCAGACAGTGTTCCTGCGTGCCCGCTAATCACACAGGAAGCGGATGAGGAGGAGGAGGATTGTGTCAGCATGGAGGTGGAGCCTGGAACTCAGCATCAGCAGCTGGGATCAAGGGATCATTTACAGTCCGAAGAAACCCATGGACTTGTACGTGGCTGGGAGAAGGTGGCTGTGGATGTCGTTCTTAGTGACCCAGAGGACTCTGGACCGAATTCCTCAGCAAACCTACGCTGCATGGCCTCCCTGATCCTGCAAAGCCTGTGGAAGGATACTCGTATTCATGGTATCAAGGGGAGGGATCATTACTGGCTAGCAACCCTCCTTGATCCACGTTACAAGGGTAAGGTTGCGGACTTAGCTAGCCATCGCAGAGGGAGCAGAGGATGAAACATATTTGGGAGGCCTTGCAGAAAGGTTTGTGCAACGCGTTTCCAGAGCCTGGGAGGTTACAATTTTCTGGTCCTCCTGGACAACGTGTTGCTGAGGCTTCGGTCAATCACATAATAGAAGGTGGCCGTCTGACTGATGCATTCAGACCATTTTTTAATCCACAGCCGCAAGGTCTGATCGGTTCCAACAACCATCGCCAGCATCTGATTCACATGGTGCAGGATTACCTAGGGGCAAGATCAGACTTGGACACCTTTCCCACCGAAAATCCTCTGGGTTACTGGGTCTTGAGGATGGATCACTGGCCAGAGCTTGCACAGTATGCAATTGAGCTACTGGCCTGTCCTACATCCAGCGTTCTTTCGGAACACACATTCAATGCTGCTGGAGGTTTTGTAACTGATCACAGGGTACGCCTGTCCACCAAATCGGTCGATCGACTGACCTTCATAAAAATGAATCAGTCTTGGATCATCAGCTACCAAGCACCTGATGCTGATGTAACCGATTGATTTTTTTTTTTAATGTGAGATCCCTTCAAGACTGCCTATGCTGATGCTGAGTGACTATCCTGTTATGCTGAGTGACAATCCTCTTCCTCCTCAATTTTCATGCTGATAGCTTGTAAGAACATTTTTGGTTCTGGGCACCGCCACCATTGGCCAAGGCCCAATTTTTCTGCCCCTGTTTAACAGGGGCATATAATTACAATTTTTGATGCAATACTTTGCAGCAGGGCTCATTCCTCCGCTCCAACTAGAGTATCTGTGAGGGGTTGCAGTGTTGTGGCACCAGCACCAGTGCCCAAGGCCCAATTTTTCAGCCCCTGTTTAGCAGGGGCGTGTAATTACAATTTTTGATGCAATAATTTGCAGCAGGGCCCGTTCCTGTGCTCCAACTAGAGTATTTGTGAGGGGTTGCAGTGTTGTGGCACCAGTGCCTAAGGCTCAATTTTTCTACCCCTGTTCAACAGGTAACATGTAATTACAATTCTTGATCTAATATATCACAGCAGTTTCTGCACCCACCAAGAGTAACTGTGAGGACTTACAGTGTTGTGGCACCAGCACCACCACCACCACCAAAGGCCCAATTTTTCTACCACTGTTCAACAATTGCATGTTATTACAATTCTTGATCTAATATTTCACAGCACGGCCCATTCCTGGGCCCACCAAGAGTAACTGTGAGGGCTTACAGTGTTGTGGCAACACCAACACCTAAGGCCCCAATTTCTGCAGAGTATATAGGGCAGGCCCCTACTTTCAAACATCCAACTTACAAACGACTCCTACTTGCAAACAGAAAGAGACAACAGGAAGTGAGATGAAATCTAC
This sequence comes from Aquarana catesbeiana, assembly GCF_042186555.1. NCBI lineage: Eukaryota > Metazoa > Chordata > Amphibia > Anura > Ranidae > Aquarana > Aquarana catesbeiana. The sequence goes on along the minus strand of NC_133331.1, from coordinate 232,059,341 downwards.
CCCTAGGAAGGGAAATTCTCTCCTGTAAGAGTTAATATGGGAAAAATGTGTCTCCTCTTCACTGATGCTTTATCACCAATCCTTGTTTCACTAAAAACCCCACATTTTCAAAAAGAATTTGTCATGGGGACAGAAAGTGAGGTGAAATCTTTTGAAGAGGTGCACAGACAGCAAAACAAATGTTACAGGGGTAATAACCCTTCCCTATGTTTTCCAAAAAGCTTAAAAATTGATTTTTTGGCTGGAGCTACACTTTAAAAATGTACCAGATCAAAATTACAAACCGATTCTACTTAACAACAAACCTACAGTCCCTGTTTTGTTTGCACCGCCTGTAAACTGCTGTTCAGAGTATATAGGGCCTGGGAGCCCCACGCCTTTCCTTTTTTTAATTTGGGTGCGGGGTTCCCCTTAATATCCATACAAGACCCAGAGGGCCTGGTAATTGACTGGGGGGGGTACCCATGCCGTTTGTCTCACTGATTTTCATCCATATTGCCAGGACCCGACATTACATTAAAGCCGCAAGCAGTTTTAAATGACTTTTATTCCTTTACAAATGTCATTTTGTGCAGGGACTGTTCTAAGCACGGGAAACATGCGCCACTTTACAGGCATAATATAGACACCCCCCAGGTACGATATTTAAAGGAATATTTCACTTTTTTTTTTCACTTTAAGCATCATTAAAATCACTGCTCCCGAAAAAACTTTTTTTTGCATTGATACATGTCCCCTGGAGCAGGACCCGGGTCCCCAAACCCTTTTTAGGACAATAACTTGCATATTAGCCTTTAAAATTAGCACTTTTGATTTTGAACGTTCGAGTCCCATAGACTTTAAAGGGGTTCTAAAGTTTGCGCAAACTTTCAGTCCGTTCGCAGGTTGTGAACCGAACCGTAGGGTGTTCGGCTCATCCCTACCCACCACCACTGAGGCCTCCTCTTCCTTTCTTGAACACACTGGAACCCATCGAGGTAGACATCGAGGTAGACCGCAAAGCAATCCAGGTGCCTTTGAGACTCCACATCCAGACCATGAGTGCCTGTGCTGCAATGTTTCCACGCTCCTCTGCCTTGGAAGAGCGGAACTCCAACATTGATGGTGGGATCCTGGTATATCTAACCCTGTAACTTGGGAATACGGTGTAATGGTTGCACCAATTGGATTGGACCGCGAGACAGCATTTTTCAGCATGGTGAAGGAAAGTTCAGGAGAGTCTTATTCATTGCACATTTGTCTCAAGAAATGACTTGGTTTTCGTTGCTTCTTCAGGTAGTGGTCAGGCGAGCCTCGTGCATGAATACATAAAAAAGAAGGAGAATGTCAGTGTACAGTTATTGGAGGTGTCACGGAACGTCCCACACTCCGCTTGAGTGCTTCCGTCATATACCACTTCCTCCCAGTCTGTATACAGATATCAGATATTCCAACCTCTCTGAGCACAAAACAAGGCGACACTTGCTTGTTGCTAACATGAACTCACTTTATTCAGAACCAGAATACAGTCTTATATACAGGAGAAGATGAGGTTCCACCCTCCTGCTCATATTACTCTAACAATACAAACGTAACCTAATTAACCTAATTAACATGAGCTAATTAACTAATCCTTTATACAGCCTAGGTGACTGAGACATGACCTTTTGCCCAGACTGAGTTAATTATCACAGGACATTTTCTCACAATAGTAGCAGCTCCAATAGGAGTCATCCCGTCTCCTACATTGTATAGAGGACAATGTGATCAGCTCATTCAATTAACATAAACACAGGTAGTTGAAGTTGATGACACCAGCATCTCCTCACAGTATGTGTCCCAACAGTATAATTCAGTCTTATCAGCAGGGGGCTGCTGGAGGAATCCCCCCTCCCTCTTCAGGGACACAAATCCCAAATGACCACAGCAAGGAGTCCCCAACAGAGTCAAACAACATACAATATATACATATATACATGACTGAGTCTGATTAGTACAGTTTAGACTGGATTTCTAATTCACCTCACAAAGAGTATTGTTCCATTGAAAATCCAGGGCCCATAATCAAAAGGCAAGAGGCTTGCATTCAGTCCTCTCCAACAGCCTCTGTCCCAGCTAGGTCTGTCACATTTCTCCCCTTTCGGCAGGAGACTAACATAGGAGGAGACCCCAGACGGGTTGACTCCAAAGTTAGTCCATAGTTCCAGTCCTCTACTGCCTGTACCCACACAGTACCCCAAACAAATTGTTCCAAACAGAGTATTACTCACCCAGCCATCCTCTGCCTCTCTCAGAGAACATGCCCACCGCTGGGGAGAGGCCTGGACTGACCCTTCTCCCTGGAGTCCTTTCTGCCACTGGAGAGAAGACAGGGGGAGTGGGCTCACTCCATCCTGCTGTTGGGGATCTGGGCCGACTGCCCAGAATCCCTGGGGTATACAGGTGGGGACTGAAGCCCCATCCACCGACACCAGATCAAGCTGCAGTTGTGAGGTGATGACTGCATTCTCTCCTTGGATCCTGATCTGCAGCTCGCGATAGACTGCCACCTCCTCACCTTGGGCCTCCACAATTGCTGCAGGTGTAGGGCAGAGGTCTTGGACCCTCTGTCCGGTTGCCAGCACTTCTGCTGGGGGTTTGCCAGGTGGTTCCTCCTCTACAGAAACGTCTATTAAATCCCCAGTCTCTGGAATTGGTAAAAGTGTGGGACAGAGGTCTTGGACCCTCTGTTCAGTTACCAGATCTTCAGCTGGAGAAGTTTGTTTTAACTCCATAGATGCTGCTGGCAGAAAATCACATGTCCCTGTCAGTGTTGTGGGAGAAAGGCCGACTACCTCTTCTCTCAAGAAGGCCGAAGCCACTGTTGGTACTGGGCAGAGCACAGTGAACTTTGGCCCTGATAGCAGCTCTTCTGCTGGAGGCTCATCAGGTTGTTCTTCCTCAGCAGAAAAGTCTATCAAATCCCATGTCTCTGCAACTGATGTCTGGGGATAGAGGTTCACCATCTCCTGTCCATGGAACCCAGAAGATGCTATCATTGCTGGGCAGAGGTTAGCTGAGCTCTGCCCTGTGGTCAGCACTTCAGGTTTGGGGACGGCAATCTCAGGATTTTCCACTGCCGATTCTCTGGCATGCTGCTGAACGTGTTCTAGCAGTTTCCTGTATGCCCTTTCCAGATGCTGTTCCTTCCTTAGCAAATGGTCCAGATCAGGTTTGAGCTCTGAGACCCCTGCAAGACTGAGCATAGCCTCTCTATATTCTCGCAGGTCCTCAAGGTCAGGTTCCCCTTCATCACCAAACATAAAATGATCTGTAAGGCTCTCCCACAGCAATTCAGGGCCTCCAAAGTCATATCCCTCCGGAGAGCATTCTGTTGTCTCCCCTAAATATCCCTCCTCTGCGTGCCATTGCAGTACCCGATAACGATTATCCAGCTCTATCTCCTGCTGGACCAGCCTGTCCAACTCAGTCACCCATTGCTCCTGGGGCCACTCTCCCAGGAATGCCATCCGCAATGCCCGTTGGTCACTGGCCCGTTGCTCTTGGGTTGGAAAGCACTTGCCCTGTTTTATACCAGCGAGCTGGAGGGCTCCAATCCAGAGCTCCACCCGAATCTGCTGCCTGAGCTCCAGGTATTCATCCTCAGACACAGTCCTGGTGTATGTTGAAAGGATGATCCGCAGCAGTCCCGGGAACTCTGATGCCAGGTCCATATCTCCGCTGGGGTGACTGAAGTCTGCTATGCTGATCTTGGATCCAGTTGGAGGTTTGGATGTCCCAGACTGCAGGAAGCTTTCCCACTGCTTGCCACCAATGTCACGGAACGTCCCACACTCCGCTTGAGTGCTTCCGTCATATATCACTTCCTCCCAGTCTGTATACAGATATCAGATATTCCAACCTCTTTGAGCACAAAACAAGGCGACACTTGCTTGTTGCTAACATGAACTCACTTTATTCAGAACCAGAATACAGTCTTATATACAGGAGAAGATGAGGTTCCACCCTCCTGCTCATATTACTCTAACAATACAAACATAACCTAATTAACCTAATTAACATGAGCTAATTAACTAATCCTTTATACAGCCTAGGTGACTGAGACATGACCTTTTGCCCAGACTGAGTTAATTATCACAGGACATTTTCTCACAATAGTAGCAGCTCCAATAGGAGTCATCCCGTCTCCTACATTGTATAGAGGACAATGTGATCAGCTCATTCAATTAACATAAACACAGGTAGTTGGAGTTGATGACAATAGCATCTCCTCACAGTATGTGTCCCAACAGTATAATTCAGTCTTATCAGCAGGGGGCTGCTGGAGGAATCCCCCCTCCCTCTTCAGGGACACAAATCCCAAATGACCACAGCAAGGAGTCCCCAACAGAGTCAAACAACATACAATATATACATATATACATGACTGAGTCTGATTAGTACAGTTTAGACTGGATTTCTAATTCACCTCACAAAGAGTATTGTTCCATTGAAAATCCAGGGCCCATAATCAAAAGGCAAGAGGCTTGCATTCAGTCCTCTCCAACAGCCTCTGTCCCAGCTAGGTCTGTCACATTTCTCCCCTTTCGGCAGGAGACTAACATAGGAGGAGACCCCAGACGGGTTGACTCCAAAGTTAGTCCATAGTTCCAGTCCTCTACTGCCTGTACCCACACAGTACCCCAAACAAATTGTTCCAAACAGAGTATTACTCACCCAGCCATCCTCTGCCTCTCTCAGAGAACATGCCCACCGCTGGGGAGAGGCCTGGACTGACCCTTCTCCCTGGAGTCCTTTCTGCCACTGGAGAGAAGACAGGGGGAGTGGGCTCACCCAATCCTGCTGTTGGGGATCTGGGCCGACTGCCCAGAATCCCTGGGGTATACAGGTGGGGACTGAAGCCCCATCCACCGACACCAGATCAAGCTGCAGTTGTGAGGTGATGACTGCATTCTCTCCTTGGATCCTGATCTGCAGCTCGCGATAGACTGCCACCTCCTCACCTTGGGCCTCCACAATTGCTGCAGGTGTAGGGCAGAGGTCTTGGACCCTCTGTCCGGTTGCCAGCACTTCTGCTGGGGGTTTGCCAGGTGGTTCCTCCTCTACAGAAACGTCTATTAAATCCCCAGTCTCTGGAATTGGTAAAAGTGTGGGACAGAGGTCTTGGACCCTCTGTTCAGTTACCAGATCTTCAGCTGGAGAAGTTTGTTTTAACTCCATAGATGCTGCTGGCAGAAAATCACATGTCCCTGTCAGTGTTGTGGGAGAAAGGCCGACTACCTCTTTTCTTTAAAGAAGGCCAAAGCCACTGTTGGTGCTGGGCAGAGCACAGTGAACTTTGGCCCTGATAGCAGCTCTTCTGCTGGAGGCTCATCAGGTTGTTCTTCCTCAGCAGAAAAGTCTATCAAATCCCATGTCTCTGCAACTGATGTCTGGGGATAGAGGTTCACCATCTCCTGTCCAGGGAACCCAGAAGATGCTATCATTGCTGGGCAGAGGTTAGCTGAGCTCTGCCCTGTGGTCAGCACTTCAGGTTTGGGGACGGCAATCTCAGGATTTTCCACTGCCGATTCTCTGGCATGCTGCTGAACATGTTCTAGCAGTTTCCTGTATGCCCTTTCCAGATGCTGTTCCTTCCTTAGCAAATGGTCCAGATCAGGTTTGAGCTCTGAGACCCCTGCAAGACTGAGCATAGCCTCTCTATATTCTCGCAGGTCCTCAAGGTCAGGTTCCCCTTCGTCACCAAACATAAAATGATCTGTAAGGCTCTCCCACAGCAATTCAGGGCCTCCAAAGTCATATCCCTCCGGAGAGCATTCTGTTGTCTCCCCTAAATATCCCTCCTCTGCGTGCCATTGCAGAACCCGATAACGATTATCCAGCTCTATCTCCTGCTGGACCAGCCTGTCCAACTCAGTCACCCATTGCTCCTGGGGCCTCTCTCCCAGGAATGCCATCCGCAATGCCCGTTGGTCACTGGCCCGTTGCTCTTGGGTTGGAAAGCACTTGCCCTGTTTTATACCAGCGAGCTGGAGGGCTCCAATCCAGAGCTCCACCCGAATCTGCTGCCTGAGCTCCAGGTATTCATCCTCAGACACAGTCCTGGTGTATGTTGAAAGGATGATCCGCAGCAGTCCCGGGAACTCTGATGCCAGGTCCATATCTCCGCTGGGGTGACTGAAGTCTGCTATGCTGATCTTGGATCCAGTTGGAGGTTTGGATGTCCCAGACTGCAGGAAGCTTTCCCACTGCTTGCCACCAATGTCACGGAACGTCCCACACTCCGCTTGAGTGCTTCCGTCATATATCACTTCCTCCCAGTCTGTATACAGATATCAGATATTCCAACCTCTTTGAGCACAAAACAAGGCGACACTTGCTTGTTGCTAACATGAACTCACTTTATTCAGAACCAGAATACAGTCTTATATACAGGAGAAGATGAGGTTCCACCCTCCTGCTCATATTACTCTAACAATACAAACATAACCTAATTAACCTAATTAACATGAGCTAATTAACTAATCCTTTATACAGCCTAGGTGACTGAGACATGACCTTTTGCCCAGACTGAGTTAATTATCACAGGACATTTTCTCACAATAGTAGCAGCTCCAATAGGAGTCATCCCGTCTCCTACATTGTATAGAGGACAATGTGATCAGCTCATTCAATTAACATAAACACAGGTAGTTGGAGTTGATGACACCAGCATCTCCTCACAGTATGTGTCCCAACAGTATAATTCAGTCTTATCAACAGGGGGCTGCTGGAGGAATCCCCCCTCCCTCTTCAGGGACACAAATCCCAAAGGACCACAGCAAGGAGTCCCCAACAAAGTCAAACAACATACAATATATACATATATACACGACTGAGTCCGATTAGTACAATTCAGACTGGATTTCTAATTCACCTCACAAAGAGTATTTTTCCATTGAAAATCCAGGGCCCATAATCAAAAGGCAAGAGGCTTGCATTCAGTCCTCTCCAACAGCCTCTGTCCCGGCTAGGTCTGTCACAGGAGGAATGATGGACATGAGCAGCGGGTTGGCCATTAAGACTAAATGCTTATAAGGGGTGTAATGTGGATGAGTAAATTGGGATCCCCACAGGGTACAGAGTCTGAGCAACAGCCAGTATCATCCATGGCCCTCGATGGTAGGTATAGTCAACACTGCCTGCTATTCCAGGTCCCTGGGTTCACCACACCTGCTCACGGGCTCAGGTTAAAGCAGTAGGCAGACTGCGGGAGGTAGAATTACATTTGGGAGGTAAAATTACATTAAGACATAAGACCTGGATGTCCAGGGATACTTTGGTTTCACTGGGTGTAAAATATGGTACTGGCGGGCAGGAATACTCACGCCTCCTAATTTGTAAAAACAAAAATTAAATGACTGATGTCTTAGTTACATTATCTTTAGGAGATAGACGATAGAAACCAAAATAACAACTTAGAGAGCATAATATTAAAGAAGGAAAAGGAATGGAAGAGAGGTGAGTTATGAAAATGAACAAGAAAAATAGTAAAAATAATAATGAAAAAAACAAAAAAAAAAAAAAAAACTACAGATTTAATGCTGCCCCAACCAAGATTTTTAGTTTAGATTCTATTTTAGATTTGTTAAAGAGCATTTAATCTGTATTAAAAAAAAAACTAATACATTAGTTTGACTGAAAAACTTTTGCTGACTGCTAAAAAGATAAAAAAATAAAAATATAGTTCTTTAAAAAAAAAAACAACTCCTCTCCCATACTAGTAATTAGCAGTATTTTTGCAGGTCAGGTACACAGATATTAACAACGAGAGAATGAAAAAAAATGATTAAAACTTTTAGAATTTAGGTAAACCTGCCTGCACTTTATTATTACAACTTGAAAATGCTTATCCCTAAAACACCAAAAAAACAAGAAAAATATAGTTCTAGGGTCCTCTCTTAAAATGTGCAAATTCTTTGTACTGGTATGGATTGGATCAGGCTTCTTCAGAGATTTGTTCCTGAGTTAGTAGCCTTTCTGTTCCTCAAGAGGAGATAACTTGTTGAGGTACACAGTCTCATAGCTTTGGCGTTCATTCTCCTGATACTAATGCACATTATTACTTGCATCAGGAAAAGCAATAAGGCTGCACAGATTAGGACAACAACAGGGTGGAGTAAAATGTTTAGGAAAGTTGTAGCGTTAGGACTGTACCCAAATAAACTTTCTCACCAGGAAATATTAGCGTATGCGTCTAAAGCTTGGGATACTTGGATCAATCTATTTTGATCATGAGTGAGTCGTATGGTGGCTTGTTTCTCAGCATCTCTTAACACATTTAATATTTCATACTGTTGCCCGAAATCTAATAGCCAAGCTTTTAACTCAGCCCCAAATCCCAGAGGAAGTTTCTGTAGATGTATGGGGGTGTCAGGTATCAAGCCTTTTCTCTGGGGTAATAGGGGTCCGTCCTTGTGTCCCTGCTATATCTATTCCAAGGACAGGGGAAGATGTACAGCAGACTCCCTGAGGTAGTGTACCACACTGGGTACAGTTCAACCCATATGCAGAATATAGAGCATCACTGGACATTTGATACCAGCACCAATATCCTTGCCCCAAATATTTTAAATAAGGTTGGGACAATTTCTCGGCATCCATGAGACATGACCCTTCCTTGTGCCAGCATTGCTGTCTCCTGATCCTGTCCTGTTTCCCTTAGCATAATACAACCCCTTCCTTTCTCCAGCACCCATCAGTATTGATCATTTGAGGTTGTCCGGACTCATAAACCATCAGATCATGATGGACTCGGGGGTGTAACACGGTAGAGCCCGATAGGATAGTACCCAAATTGACTGTGATATAAGTATGATGTTCAGTCCCTGCAACCGGAATCAGGGATGAGACAGCGCAAGTCACATTTTGATAGCCATTGAATTCACCCACCAATCCATATGACTCATAGCAAACTTGGATACTACCCTACCTGCTTGTTTTCTCAAATTTAGTGGAAATTGTCATTCTGAAAAAGAAGCAATCATTACTCTGAGGTGCTAGGACAGTTCTGATTGTACCTGGGTGCAAGATAAAGCAAGTTGGATGTCTTCCTGTACTTTGGATAATCCTGCTATCAATCCTGTAAACTTCTGTTTCATTACCTCAGATAGTGAGGCAGTAGCATTGATATGAGGATGTTGTAGATTTTCAAGGATATGATTCACATCTAGCTGCACCTTAAACCCTTCCCCAACATGTTGTGCCAACCCTCCTAACTTGTTTCTGAGTACCTCTAAATCCATTGTGTTTAGGCTACCCAGGGCAACACCCCCTGCTCCTAACACAGTCTCTATTAGGCCTCTGTTTGCTCTAGTGTGGGAATATTCTGAATATCCAGATTGCAGCCACTGCTTCAACATATATACCTGGTTCTTTATGAAGGCTGCACACCGTTGATCCCATTTATGAACCCCGAAATCGGATAAGGTTATCCTCCATGTATATAATATAAATTGCATGTCTGTTAGTACTGTCCAGTGAGAGGAGAGTAAAGGGATGACTAGATCTGCTGCCTTCACTATAGGAGCCTTACAGGAGTCTGAACTAGTTTTTGCCGGCACAAGAACATTCAAATCATTGGGTACCTGCACAACTGTCACACAGATCTTTCCTCGCCCTTTCCAGGGATACCAACATTTAGGATCAATAACTGGGGTACTTAACCTGGGGAATATGTCATCACTCTTAAACCTTGTCATTTGCATAAAGGTCCAACCGCCTTCATCAAATGCGTTGCAGAATGGCCACACAAATGGGCCATCTAGATGTAAGTCTAAATCCAGATCATATCCTTGGGGATCCTGCCAGTCTACAATCATATGCACGCTTCTCATTTATTCATTCATTGGCCTTCCATTCATCCACTCTATCAGGCTAGGCAGATCCACACCATTGCATAAGACATCCCACTTCCATGGGTTTGGACTGTTGAAAGCTAAGGACTGATTTGGGGGCCAGTTAGCGGTGTCAATAAAATAGTGACCCTCTTTTTCGGGGACACAAGTCTCCCTCATTACTTGCAACACAAAGGCATGTATGGACAGTCTTGGTTGTGGCTTTCCCTGTGTTGTCAGAGGGGGGCGGGGTCACCGGGTACATAAACGGGTGACCCAGCCCCCTCTGACAACATGGGGAAAGCCACAGGGAAGTTCCCCGTGCATCAGAGGAGGGCGGGGTCACCGGGTGGCCTCGCCCTCCGTTATATAAGAAATGGAAGAAGAAACGAAGCGTCACACGGCGGAAGACTTCCACTGAGGCGGATCGTGAGGATGGAGCAAAGAAGAAGCCTGGAGAAAGATGCGGGATGAGAAGAGCGGAGGAAGAAGAAGATGAAGAAGAAGAAGATGAAGAAGAAGATGGAGGAAGAAGAAGAACACCGAAGGAAGACCAGAAGAAAGAAAATGAAAGAAGAAGAAATTAATAAAGGACTTGTCAAAAACCATCTCTTGTGTACCCCATTACCAATTCACACAGGGGGGTGGGATCTGGGGGTCCCCTGGTTAAAGGGGGCTTCCAGATTCTGATAAGCCCCCCACCCGCAGACCCCCACAACCACCGGGCAAGGGTTGTGGGGATGAGGCCCTTCTCCCCATCAACATGGGGACAAGGTGCTTTGGAGGGCTACCTCAAAGCACCCTCCCAATGTTGAGGGCATGTGGCCTGGTACGGTTCAGGAGGGGGGCGCTCTCTCGTCCCCCCCTTTTTTCCTGCGGCCTGCCAGGTTGCATGCTCGAATAAGGGTCAGGTATGGATTTTGAGGGGGACCCCCATGCCATTTTTTTAAATTTTGGCGTGGGGCTCCCCTTAATATCCATACCAGACCTGAAGGGCCTGGTATGGAATTTGGGGGACCCCCCCACACCATTTTTTAAAAAATTTTGGCACAGGGTTCCTCTTAATATCCATACCAGACCTGAAGGGCCTGGTATGGACTTTAGGGGGACCCCCACGCATTTTTTTTTTTATTTTGGTTCGGGGTTCTTCTGTGGGGAAATCCCATGCCGTTTTTATCAATGAACTTTTATGTGTATTGTCGGACAGACAATTCATTAATAGCCGCGAGTAGTTTTAAATGACTTTTTTTCCTTTGAAATGTCATTATGCTGTCAGACTGTTTTAAACACGGGAAACATGCGCCCCTTTACAGGCATACTATAGACACCCCCCAGGTATGAAATTTAAAGGAATATTACACTTTTATTGTTTCACTTTAAGCATTATTAAAATCACTGCTTCCGAAAAAACGGCCATTTTTAAACTTCTTTTTGCATTGATGCATGTCCCTTGGGGCAGGACCCAGGTCCCCAAACACTTTTTATGACAATACCATGCATATAAAACTTTAAAATTAGCACTTTTGATTTCTCCCATAGACTTTTAAAGGGTGTTCCGCGGCTTTCAAATTTGCCGCGAACACCCCAAATTGTTTACTGTTGGGCGAACTGGCGAACAGCCAATGTTCGAGTCAAACTCATGTTCGACCCAAACATAAAGCCCATCCCTAGTCTACACATGTTTACACATAGTAGGACATATTGGAATTGTTGGCATTTTGCCAATTGAATGTAATCAATCTGCAATCTCTGGAAGGGATACTGTGCTTTGGGCAAATGCTTAGTTGGGGTTTTGACAAGCCTCCCAGGATTATGTATCTCACATGTTTTGCACTGTTGACAGAATCTCTCCACAACAGGGGTGAACTCGGGGGGCCACCAAGTGAGATGTGATTGTGGAGATCATTGTTCCTTTGGACAGATGAGAGGGGCCGTGCGATGCCTCCGCCAAATATGGAGGGGCACAGTACCTTCCATCCTCATGGGCCCAAAGTGCATCTGTTTCTTTACATCCCTGGTCTCACCACTTCTGTTTTGTCTTTTCATCGATTTGCACTTGCAATTTCTCCAAAACAGCCAAATCTTCCTGATCAGGACTGTCGGAGGAAGGTGTGGCCATGAAGATTTCCACAGACTCAGTACCAGATACAGCAGCTGCCTTTGCAGCGGTATCTGCTTTAGCATTCCAAAATGAAACATCATCCATGCCTTTGGTGTGTGCTGCACATTTTAGGACTGCTATTTCATATTTGATAGGTTTTCCACAGGTTTTCAGGAAGCCTCTCAGTTTCCATGGTTGGCCAAAATTGTGACATATGCCAAAAGCATATCTTGAGTCTGTGTAGAAATTGAGCTTTTTTTCTTTCCCTACTATGCAAGCTTGCATGAGAGCCACCTGGGCGGAATGATGCCTAGGTAGTTTTCCTTGGAAAAGGATTTCATCCTTGGTGACTACTGAATACCCAGTAACAGGGTCCCCTTCTTCAGTATGGAAGCGGGACCCATCTACAAAAACAGTGAGGTCACCCTTGTGGATGGGGTGTCTCTTACTCTCTGTGCTTCCAGATAATGATCCTCCATTTCTGCATTGCAGTCATGGCTTTCAATTTCATCTTGTGATGTCTCTGGTAGCAATTTAGCTGGATTTAATTTTGCACACCTTTTGAGGGTAATATTTGTGGGTGTTAAAAGTGCCAGTTCATATCTGGTCAATCTCGCTGACGAAATGTGCTTTGTGGTCAGGTTCTGCATGACCACGTGAACCTCATGGGGTACATAAACTTCTAACGGGTTCTCTAGCACAATGTCTGCAGTTTTAGTCAGCATCTCAGCAGCTGCTGCTACTGCCCTCAGGCAGGGTGCCATTGCATTGACAACTGTGTCAATCTGACAACTGTAATAGTCATACCCTCCATGGTCCTGTGTCAGGACTCCAGCAGTGTGGCCTATGGACTCATGACAGTAAAGCCGGAATCCCTTGGTATAATCTGACAGTCCCAAAACCGGGGCTTCACTGATTGCAGCTTTCAAGGTCTGAATAGCATGCATTTTCCCTTCACTGAGTTCCAGTTTCCCCTGTATGTTTACAGAGTCATAGAGTGGCTTACAAACCGTGGACATTTCTGGTATCCATTGTCGGCAATATCCAACCAATCCTAGGAATCCCCTCAATTGTTTTGCATTTTGTGGCATTTTGCTATTCAGAATAGCCTTCTTTCAGTCTTGTGTCAAGTGATTTTTCATTTGGAGATGCAATGACCCAAAAACACAACTCGTCCATGTTGTATTGTAACTTGGCGGGGGATACTCTGCATCCCTCCTCTCCAAGGTGATTTAACATGGAGATAGTGGCCTCTCTACATGCCTCTCTCGTGTCGCCTCCAATCAGCAAGTCACCCAAATACTGAAGGAGAGTGATACCCTCCGGGCAGTGCCACCTGTCCAGGCATTCTTTCATTGCTTTGCTGTACTCATTTAGGCTAGATACCATACTCATGGGCAATCTATACCAGGTATACTGCTGCCATTCAAAACTGAAGGCAAAGAGGTATTGACAGTCAGGGTGGAGTGGTACCGTGAAAAAGGCATCCTTCAAATCCATAACTGTGATATATTGATTAGAAGGGATGATGTTACTCAGAATAGTGTGAGGGTTTGGTAACACTGGAGCATCCTCTTGAATGATTTTGTTAATTGCCCTCAGGTCTTGTACCATCCGGTAAACGTTTCGGCCTGGTTTTTTCACAGGGTACAATGGGGTATTAGCTGGTGAACTCACTTTCACCAGTATACCCTCTTTCAGGAGGTGTTTGATTTGGTCTCTAATTCCCTCCCACTGAGCCAATTTCAATGGATACTGAGGTAATCTAGGAATGATAGCATCTGGTTTTAGTTTGATCCTAACAGGGGGGCAGCATATCATAATTCCCATGTGTCTCACTTTAGCCCAAACTTCTGGATTGGTGCTTTCGAATAAATCACTGGGCAAGCTCTCTACAAAACTTGTGTCCAGTTCCAATTAACACAAGGCAATGATGCTATCCCAGGTTTCTACCATTTGGTGTTGGTCAGGATCAGAAGGGATTTTTACTTCTACTCCATCCTCAATAAATTGTATTTGTGCTCTCATTTGGGAGAGCAAATCTTTTCCCAGCAAATTGCAAGGAACTGAATTCCTCAAGAGTAGGGAGGCTTCAGTTTGAAAGGGTCCAACTCAAAGTTTTGTGGGAGTGGATTCCAATAGGGGATATGATATACCCCCTAGCCCAACTCCTCTTGCGGTATTTTGAATGGGAAGATCTACCTCACTGGATTTTAAAATGGTGCGAGCTGCCCCGGTGTCTACCAATAGATTTAGAGTCTGATTATTTAATTGCATTTGTACATAAGCACTACCTTGCTCATTTGTCGAGATTACAGGTAATACCGGGAGCTCTTCCCATCACTTGAGGTCTCTTTCAGATTCCCTCTCATGTCATGGTGGCCTACTTTGTCTTGGAGCTCTACTACACTCCCTCTTGAAGTGTCCGGGTTTGTGGCAGTTGAAACAAACCGGTTTCCATTGTATTGCATTGTTCAACCAATCAGTGACAATGCGGATCCTTTGAGGTTTTTGTGACTCCCAATCTGCTATATTCCTTTCAATAGCACTTGCAAGTGACAACAAGAGGAGAAGGGCTTATCTCTCCAGTATGGATTTGCAGTCATCAATTTTTCCCTGAAATTGATTTTTCCCTCTCAACTCGCTATGTATCAATACAGGTGATAGGGCACTGTTAGTAATGTCCCCAGCAGATGATTCCATGGCTTGTTTAAAGTGATTGTAGTATGTCATACAATCTTGGACTGTGTAGGAGACTCCTGCGCTGTCAAAGGAATCCTATACTAGGGGAGTACTGCTGCAACACACAAAAGACTGCTCCTAAACAGATCACAAAAATGGTAATGAGGGGGTGGTGGCTGCGCTGTAATGAGGGAGGAAAAGGGAGGGGGGGGGGATGAGGAGGGGAAAAGGAACACAAGGGTGGGACTATACTAGAAAAATGTGTATTATAAACAAGTGACTGTGGTGAAATAAAAGCAAGCACAATACAATATCTGTATATAAATAAATAAATAAATAAATATATAAATAAATGACAGCAAAATTAATGTGCAAAGGTATGTGAATCCACTAGAGATAAGTAAACTAAAACTAGAAATCTACCGTGATATCATAAAAAATCCCTCCAATAGCAAAAATATATCAATTAATCAACAAATGAATCACACTTGAAGTAATAAATACAATATATACAAAGTGAACCAAAGTGTCCATAAACAATAGTCCCAGTGATTGGTGTTGATGTCCCGCCAGGCACTTGGCGAGAAAAAAATTATCATAAAAGATGGTGATGATGAAAAAATAACACAAAACTACTAGCAGTCCCACCACCAAATGAAGCAATCCTGAGTGACAATACAATGTTTCTGAGTTATTCAACATTGTATTGTCACTCAGGATTGCTTCATTTGGTGGTGGGACTGCTAGTAGTTTTGTGTTATTTTTTCATCATCACCATCTTTTATGATAATTTTTTTCTCGCCAAGTGCCTGGCGGGACATCAACACCAATCACTGGGACTATTGTTTATGGACACTTTGGTTCACTTTGTATATATTGTATTTATTACTTCAAGTGTGATTCATTTGTTGATTAATTGATATATTTTTGCTATTGGAGGGATTTTTTATGATATCACGGTAGATTTCTAGTTTTAGTTTACTTATCTCTAGTGGATTCACATACCTTTGCACATTAATTTTGCTGTCATTTATTTATATATTTATTTATTTATTTATTTATATACAGATATTGTATTGTGCTTGCTTTTATTTCACCACAGTCACTTGTTTATAATACACATTTTTCTAGTATAGTCCCACCCTTGTGTTCCTTTTCCCCTCCTCATCCCCCCCCCCCTCCCTTTTCCTCCCTCATTACAGCGCAGCCACCACCCCCTCATTACCATGTCATACAATCTTCCTTTGGACCTTGGATCACTCCTGACACCTTGGTCCAAGTCTGGGGAGGATAGATGATTTTAATCAACTGAGCCAATTGCTTAGTGAGTATATCTCCTTGATGGCTGGAGTCAACATACAGGGTCCGTGGAATATTAGTTTTACTGAGGATTTCATCCAAATCCCCATCTCCACAAACCCTTTTCATTATTTGAAGCATATCACCCCAGTTTGCATTGTAGCTTGCCTGGATGTCCAGCAGCTCTTTGGCAAATTTAATGAGATCTGTACTTGGATGGGGGATAACACTCAGAAATCCTTTCATCACGGAAGGAGTCCACGGCACATCATGTGTCATCTTTCCATTGGATCTCTCACTGTTATCATAAACCACCTGTTCTCTTACAGGATAGACAGATATGTCATCTGAAAAATATATCAGTTGTGAATTGGTCTTTTGGGATCCTGTCACAGGATCCCAATAAGATTGGGGAAGATTGTTGCTGCCAGGTGGGGGCACTTTATCCAGCTGCAAAGTGCCCTGAAGGGTGGCATTCACAGTCCCATGGTACACAGGTGTGCCCACATTGGGTGATATCCTTTCCCCATTAGAGTGACACCACACAGGTCCTTGCTGTGGGGTGCTAGTTTCTTGGGGGTGTACATAGGCAATGTATTCTGAAGCAGAACTGCCAGTATTGCTTACAGCAGTGGAATTGCTTGTTAACTGCCGTCTAGGGGAGAATGCTGGCTCGCAGCCAGTAAAGGGAGGATTACTATATTAGAGAGGTTCTTCGGTCAGAGGGGAAGAAAGTATCCCTTTTGATGGTATATGGTCTCTGGAACTGGGGAGACTTCTCTCCCTGGATTCCAGCATTCTCTTCTCCTGGCTTGCTACACTATCTCTTTCCTTTTGTTTCAATGCTTCACAGGAAGAGTTTTTCTGTGATTCATTGGAGGTTTTAAATGGGGTGTCAAATTTGGCAGCAAGTTGTGGCTTCCCCTTTTTGTCATCTGCTGATAGATGAGTATAGATGAGTATTTTGCCAACAAGGACCGGGGGATTGTATAAGGCCCCAATCCTGACAATTCTTCATCGTCCACCTGTTCATCACTGTCACTACTCTGGGGACGTGGGTCTAGTGGCTGTCCCTGCTTGTCCCTACTCCTCAGCATCATTTTGTGTGTTTTCTCCTTAACTCCCACAGTAAAAATATTCACATCATCAGTTCTATTCATGGATTCTACCATCCATGCACTCTAAGCATCTCTTTCATTTGTTCGTATCATCTTCCCGCGGTGGCTGTACCACAGGGCTTGCTAAGCATTTGGCTTAAAAGTACCTCATTTAGAATACTTCTTTCCAGTCCTGCGATCCTAATCTTGAATATATTTTACAACCCAAGGCCCATATTTATCTATCATCTCTTCCTTCGGGTCAAGTGGAAGGGTTCCCCATGGTTAGACGCCTCTTTGAAGCGACTTTATTACCCATCCTTTACAGACCTCGGACCTTGAACTGATTCCCCAACCTTTTTATAGGTTGCCTTTTTTTTTCTTTCAGCGGTAGCTACTCTCTGGCCAAGAATTGGGTTGACAGGTACCGCCCTGTCACTGTTGCTGCTTTTTTTTTTCACTACTTGTCAGAACAATCCCTGTCCTGACTATAGTTCTTCAAAAAATTAGCCTGGAGATTTCCCAAACTCAATAATAGTTCAATCCCCCCCCGTGGGTTTTTCTTAAGTATTCTAAAAGAAATGCTTAAAGAGGGGCTATTACTTTTGTTATCTCAAGAATGATTAGTACAAACTTGGATAATCCCTATGAGTGCTTGTAGTACAGGAGGCAGTCAACTGAGGCAGACCTAATTTCAATATGATTTGTAGCAGTTACAATATAACCAGTGTTTACAGGTCTAATTACAAAGCTTACAATCCCCAGTTAGTAGTTTACAAAGAAAGACAGATTCATACACATCAAGATCATTCAGTGTGACCTAGGCCCACAGGTGCGTTTCAGTCTCAAAGATTAGGAAGCGTCTTGACCTAGTCTCATGCAAGGGTCAACTGGAAGCGCTTGTTGGCAGAAAGGCCCAGATCCTAATTCTTTTCACTGCCCTTAAGAGTCCAATCAGAACCCATATCATTGACGCTGACACCCTCCTGCAATTTAGGCGCAACCGAGCAGGATGTCTTCTCATACACTCTCAGTACAATTTAATTCCACTTTTACTGTTCATATCAGTCTTATCAAAGTATTAGTACATACGAAAGGTTATATATATAAAAACAATGTTCGAAGAAGCTTGCTAGTTTGGGTGTTCAGACAGGGAAGACAGACATACAAACGAGGACATAAAAATGCTTACCGTTTTTGGAGTTAGACATGTCTGGTTCAGCTCTGTCTTCCACACACAAAATCACAATCACCCAAGCGTTAAACCTCCTCATACACGGGCACCATCTGTGTTGGCAATGTTTCTACCTCACTTAAATGATTAATGATACATAAAATAAGTGATTAAAACCTTTTGTCTATATAAGAATCAACCCATGCAGTTGCAGCTATTATGGATAGAATTAAAAACGAATGATAACTGTGCGAAAAGAATAACAATCAATTATTTATACAGAAAAGAAACATTAGAATAATCAGAGATTACCAAATATAGCATAGTGATGTTACAAATACAGCGTTGTCAGTCTACAAAGATAGTGCAAAAAGGAGATATGGTTACAATTGACATACACATGCTATCAAGGTATTAGGGCAAATCCTAGGATAGAAAGAGTTATGCCCCGTACACACGATCAGACTTTGTTCGGACATCCCGAAAACAAAATCCTAGGATTTTTTCCGACGGATGTTGGCTCAAACTTGTCTTGCATACACACAGTCACACAAAGGGCTGACAGGTTTGACTAGCCCCCGAGGGGGTACGTCAAAACTTACGTGCCACATAAAATTACCGCATAGCATCCGACATCCAAATAGTCTGTATTAGGCTCTTACGTGACCATGCTTCATCTAGGCCGTGAGCCTAAGAGAGCGAGCATCCCTGGCAGCTTTGGTTTTTATGTTCCCTCTCTACCCATCCCTACCAATCAAACCCCTGGACCACTTTCATTGGGTCAGAAGTGGCAGAAGTCTAGTTGGTCATCATGCTTCTCACATAAGCATTAGACTCTCTTCGGTGCCTCTCTGTCTGAAACATGATTACCTTCGTTAAGTCTATCTCTTGATTTAAAACAGTCAACCCTCTTTGATCTTAGCATAAATTAGCATTTTAAGGACTTATGATCAGGTGGAGACACAATGTCTGCTCCTCACCCCAATGACAATAGTGTACCGATTTACTATGCAGACAACAGACCAAAAGACGTTGGTCTTTTGAGATACAGAAAACAGTAACTAGGCCCACTTCTCATGATTAAACCCAAAAAATTATTAAGTACACATGTTCCTATAACAATATATATGTATATATAGATAGATATATATATATATACATACATACATACTGTGACGGTATGCAAGGTGATATACACGATAATAGGTAGGTACATTTCACCTCGCATTCATTCCATTGTAAGGGACTGAACCGGAATACGGCCCGTTTTTTCCAGCCTCTGTGGCAGGCTAGATTCCGGTCCGGATGTTCAGGTCCACTGGAGTCCACAGTCAGCTGGACTTTAAATATCCAGGAAGAGAGCACAGCAGGTCTCTCTGGTTTTTGAGACTCAGGAAGGAACCTGAATGAGAGGAGCTCTGGGAGTTGGACTAAAAGGTTTGCTTTTCCGCATGTTTTGTGGCAGGCGGCAAGGATTTAATTTACTGTTTGTTTGTTTTTATTTTGCAAACCTCCTGCAAATAAACCTGGCATCCGCCAGATTTTAAGAAAGTGCCCATTTGCTGACTGTCATTCAGAAAAAGGTGTTCCCCACGAGCTAATTCTCCACACGTGGTGGAGAATGCAGGCAATTTCTGAAGATGAAGGAAATGATAAAGGCCCTGCTACAGGCCAAGGCAGCTCAGCGGGAAACCAAGTCACAGAGGCCGCTGCAGCACAACAGGCGGTCGCTGCAGCACAACATGCCGCCCAGCAGGAGATGAACTGCCAAGTCGCAGAGGCCGCTGCAGCACAACAGGCAGTCGCTGCAGCACAACAGGCAGCCCAGCAGGAGATGAACCGGCAGTTCGCAGAGGCTCTAGTGGAACTAAAAAAGGGGTCCCCACCTCCTGTGCCAGTGGAACCAAAGATGGTACGTGCCTCCTACCACCTACAGAAAATTACACCTGCTGATGATGTCAAAGCATACCTTGCAACTTTTGAGAGAGTTGCTGTCCGTGAGGGATAGCCAAAAGAGCAGTGGCCAGGTCTGTTGGCCCCATTTCTAACAGGAGAACCCCAAAGGGCCTATTTTGATCTAGAACCAGATAAGGTGCAGGACTATGAGACTCTAAAGACAGAGATACTCGCACGCTTGGGTGTCACCATGGCAGTCCGAGCATCAGTGGTCCTACTCCAGCAACAAGCCACCCCGTTCACAAATGTTTGAACTGGTCCACCTCACCAGGAAGTGGTTGCAGCCAGAGACCTTGACAAGCCCTCAGATTGTGGAGCGTGTGGTAATGGACCTGTACCTGCATGTGCTCCCTGCTGCCCTGAGGAAGTGGGTCGGACAAGGGGCAGTGGCGTCTCCAGCTTTCAAATTTAGGGGGGGCACATGGGGGGACAGGGACAAAAGTAGGGGGGCAACTATAAAATGCATATATATATATATATATATATATATATATATATATATATATATATATATATATATCCTGGGGCCCTTTACTACGACCCCACAATGGGCCCTTTCACATGTTCTGCAGTGAGCTCCCTTCCTACTGTATTGGGGTCCCCCAGGGTGGCAGAAAACAAGAGATATATGTCACCAGCATATCAAGAAAATATAAGGATCCAAAGCAATGGGAGAACTTTCAGGGTTGCAAAGGTTGTCTTGCCTCCGGGCCCTGGTGTTCTGCCACTGTGGGGTTCCCCAGCCCCCTCTTGCTGTCCTGCCCCTGCTATTGACAGCTCTGGTCTGGCATCTCTTGGAATTTACAGGCTGGTCCTCCTGTCCTAAGGACGGGAGAAATCAGTCTGTTTTTTCAGTAACTGAAAGTCCTGGTGGAGTCCTTCCTGCAACTCTTCTCCCTGCCAATGAGGATGCAGGTGAAGGAGCAGATCAGGCGGCCGTGGTTGTGTGAACGCTCGCATTATGCAGTGTCAGCGAGCAGGGGAGGGGGGAGGAATCACCCGCAGGAGCTGACTGGGGACTCTTTCCCTCTTAGACATTGATTTTTTGTAAAAAAAAAATATTTTTTTTTTGGGGGGGGGGGGGCACATGGTGGGGCACAGCATAATGTTGGGGGGGTCAGGGCCCCCTCTGGCCCCCCCCTAGGGTCGCCATTGACAAGGGGACCCCAAAACTGCAACCCAGTTGGTGGACCTAGTGGAGAGGTACACTGCCACTGAGGACTTGGTGAACCCATCTATACCCCACTTCGGTGTCTCTAGGGGTGAAAGATCACCCAGCGGTTCTGAAAAGACTGTTCTGGGGTTCAAGAGCATGGGGAAGGTGGATAAGACTGTTGTTACAGCTGTTGAGACTCTGGGTCCTAGACCTGGAGACTGGCCAAAGAAGCCAGGAAGGTCTTTGGTGCCGTTAAGAGGACTGAGGGTAGGCCACATATGGTGTTTTCATTGCCATGCATTAGGGCATATTCCTGCAAACTGTCCTATAGATGATGAACCTATGCAATGTGATTATGCTTTTATGAAAAGACGCATTTCTCTGTTTGCACAGGTCGCATGTACTGCATCATGTCAGAGTCGCATTGAAAAACAGATGTGTGTTATTTCAGGGGATGGAAAGCCACTCACAGCCTTGCTAGACTCTGGTAGTGTGGTGACCCTAGTCAGGAATGATTGTGTGAACCCCACAAAACTACACCCCAGTACTATTGGGGTAATTTGCATCCATGGGGACACTCGGGACTACCAGACAGCGGTGGTTGAGCTTGATACCCCCTGGGGCAGTGTAACACATTCAGTGGGGGTGGTACCTTCACTGCTTCATGAAGCTTTAGTGGGGAGAGATTTTCCCCATTTTTGGAATTTATGGGAGAGCAAAGGGAGGCTGGTAGACAGAGCTCCCCCTGCTGGGGAAGCACGGGAACTCTCACCAGACCCTTTTTGCCAAAGGGAAGGGGATGCTGTTGGTGGGATCGAAGAAGCTGGAGATCCTCTTCCTTTCCCTGTCATGGCTGGGGAGCTGGAGGACCTAGAAGCTAGCTCTCAGCCTGAGGGCAACGAACAGGAGACTCCCTCTGACCCTGACATTGAGAGTAGCCAAAATGTCGTACCTGACTTAGAGGTCAGGAGAGAGGATTTCTTTACCAAGCAACTGTGAGAGACCACCCTCATGAGAGTCAGGGAAAACATTAAGATGTTGGACGGGGAACCGGTGGATCCTGATTGGGTGGTGTCTTTCCCCTACATGGCCGTTAAAAACAATTTATTGTATCGAGTGATAAAACATGGAGGGGACGAGGTAGAACAGCTACTGGTTCCCAAACTTTTCCTTAGGGTGGTGTTAGACTTGGCCCATGGTCATGTAATGGGTGGACATCTCAGTATCGAAAAAACCAGGGAGAGAATCATCCAGAGGTTTTTCTGGCCCGGGTTGCATGCAGATGTCAAGGAGTACTGCGAATCGTGCCCCGAGTGCCAAATGTCGGCACCGTCACCCCATTTTCACAGCCCTCTTGTCCCTCTACCAATAATCGAGGTCCCTTTTGAGAGGATTGGCATGGACCAGCATATTCTGGTGATCCTAGACTATGCAACGTGCTATCCTGAGGCCATACCCTTGCGCAACACCTCCACTAAGGCTATTGCCAAGGATTTGGTTCAGATGTTTAGTCAAGTGGGGTTCCCAAAAGGGGTCTTAACCGATCAGGGCACCCCATTTATGTCTAGGGTTACCAATGAACTGTGTAGACTATACAAAATCTCCCATCCAAGTACCTCTGTCTACCACCCCCAAACGGATGGTCTGGTTGAAAGGTTTAATAAAACTTTGAAAAGTATGCTGAAAAAGGTGGTCGACAAAGGTGGGATAAACTGGGATTTTTTGCTACCATATCTCATGTTTGCCATACGTGAGGTTCCACAGGCATCCACAGGCTATTCCCCCTTTGAGCTTTTGTATGGTAGACATCCCAGGGGGCTGCTAGATGTTGCCAAAGAAACATGGGAAGGGGAGGCCACCCCATATAGAAGCATCATAGAGCATGTCTCCTTGATGCAGGATCGAATCGCAGCTGTTCTGCCCCTGGTGCAAGAACATATGGAGTGAGCCCAGGAGGCCTAGAGGAGGGTCTATGACCGGGGTGCCTAGGTACGTACTTTCAGCCCCGGGGACAGAGTGTTAGTACTGGTTCCCACGGTGGAAAGTAAGTTCCTAGCCAAGTGGCAGGGTCCCTTTGAGGTTGTCGAAAGGGTGAGGGAGGTAAACTACAAAGTCTACCAGCCAGGGAAAAGGAAACCACACCAAATTTACCATGTGAATCTCTTAAAGCTCTGGAAGGACAGAAAGACTTTACTGGCCACGTCCACACCTCTAACAGACCGGGCACCGGTGACACCTGATGTCCCCATAACAGATACCCTGTCCATGGCACAACAAACTGATGTTAGGACGTTTGTGCATAAAAATAGAGACTTTTTCTCCCCCTTACCCGGACTGACCAACATGATCCAACATGACATAGTGATGGAACCAGGGGTTCGCGTAAATGTAAAAATGTATAGAATCCCAGAGGCCAGACGAGAGGCAGTCACGAAAGGAAATAAAAAATATGTTAGAGTTGGACGTGATAGAAGAGTCCCACAGTGAGTGGTCGAGCACCATAGTGCTGGTCCCAAAACCTGATGGTACTATCAGGTTTTGTAACGACTTCAGGAAACTCAACAGTGTGTCCAAGTTCGATGCGTACCCGATGCCCTGGGTTGACAAACTCGTGGACAGATTAGGACAGGCTCGCTATATAACCACCCTAGACCTAACAAAAGGCTATTGGCAAATACTGCTAACTGAATTGGCCAAGGAGAAGAGTGCCTTTTCCACTCCTGAGGGCTTGTTTCAGTATAAGTGGATGCCTTTTGGTCTGCACGGAGCCCTTGCTTCATTCCAGAGAATGATGGACAAAGCCTTGAGACCACATCGCCCGTATGCAGCTGCATATTTGGACGATGTGGTCATCCACAGCCCAGATTGGGAATCGCACCTGCTCCGTGTACAAGCGGTGATAGATTCCCTTAGGGAAGCAGGTCTTTCGGCTAATCCAAAAAGGTGTGCCATAGGCCTGGAGGAGGCCAAATACCTTGGGTACATTATTGGCTGGGGAGTGGTCAAGCTGCAGACCAATAAGGTTCAGGCAATTCAAAAATGGTCCCAACCGATCAACAAAAAACAAGTGAGGGCCTTCCTGGGCATTACGAGGTATTACAGATGGTTCATACCAAACTTTGCCACCATGGCCACCCCTCTGACCGACCTGACGAAGGGTAGAAGGTCGGTCATGGTCAAGTGGAATCCCGAAGCCGAGGAGGCATTTCAGAATTTATAGCAGACCCTTTGTGGGTTACCAGTTCTAGTGGCCCTAGACTTCAGCAAGGAGTTTGTCGTACAGACGGACGCTTCTGAGGTGGGCCTAGGGGCTGTACTGTCACAGAACAGGGATGGTGAGGAGCACCCAGTTGTATACCTGAGCCAGAAGCTGAACAAGCATGAAAAGAACTATGCCATCATAGAAAAGGAGTGTCTCGCCATTAAATGGGCCTTAGACTCTCTAAGGTATTACCTACTGGGGAGGTCATTTAAACTGGTCACCGACCATGCTCCCCTAAAGTGGATGTGTGACAACAGGGAGAAAAATGGGCGTGTGACAAGGTGGTTCCTGGCTTTAAAGCCCTTTCAGTTTACGGTGGAACACAGGCCGGGAAAATTCCAAAAAAACGCAGATGACCTCTCTCGCGTGCACTGTACGGTTGGGTCAAGTGCTCAGCCACAGGGGCTTGAGCAGAGGGGGAGGATATGTGACTGTATGCGAGGTGAGATACACGATAATAGGTACATTTCACCTCGCATTTGTTCCATTGTAAGGGACTGAACTGGAATCCGGCCCGGTTTTTCCAGCCTCTGTGGCAGGCTGGGTTCCGGTCCATATGTTCGGGTCCACTGTAGTCCACAGTCAGCTGGACTTTAAATATCCAGGAAGAGAGCACAGCAGGTCTCTCTGGGTTTTGAGACCCAGGAAGGAACCTGAGTGAGAGGAGCTCTGGGAGTTGGACTAAAAGGTTTGCTTTTCCCCATGTTTTGTGGGTGACGGGGACCAGCCCCTCACTGTATAGAGAGGAGACTATTTGTTTCCTTAGCGCCGGACAGCAAGGATTTAATTTATTGTTTGTTTGTTTCTATTTTGCAAACCTTCTGCAAATAAACCTGGCATCCGCCAGATTTTTAAGAAAGTGCCCGTTTGCTGACTGTCATTCAGAAAAAGGTGATCCCCACGAGCTAATTCTCCACAATACATACATACATAAAAGGGGGCATGGTAATTTAATTAGAAAATCCTCACAATGGTTCCCTAGAAGCTCCTTGATATGCAGTAAATATTAATTTCCACATCAATCTTAAGGGGAACCCTACGGCAATTAAAAAAAAATGGTGTGTCCCCCCAGAATCCCTACCAGGTCCTTATCTGAGCATGCAGCCAAGCAGGCCAGGAAAGGGGATGTGGACAAGTGAGTGTCCTCCCCTCCTCAACCATACCAAGCTACATGCCCTCAACATGGGGGGTGCTTTGGGGCAGGGGGGCTCCCCCCAAATGTTTGTTTATATTCTGCTGTCAGCGGAGAATTCCGCTGACAGCAGTTGAGTCATTGGTTGTTAAGGAATAACCCGGGCACAATTCTGGAAGACCTGCTCATCAACACTTATGGCAGAGAGGCCTTCTCGTAATTGCTTGTTGTGGATCGTGCTCACCGGATGCCTGCAAAAAAAACACCTTAGGGAGCATCTCCAAGTGTCTTTATTGCCAAGTTTAACTACAGGGATCAATATGCTATCCTACGTCTAGCTAGGGAAAAGGGTAAAATCCCCCTGCATAACCATCAGAATTGGCATTCCCTGACTTCTCCGCGGAGGTACAATGGAAATGCAGTCAGTTCACCAAAATCAATCGGCGTTTGCAAGTCCACCACCTAAAGTATGCCATGTTGTTACCCAATTGTCTTTATGTGGTCAGAGAGGACCGTGTCCATTTCTTTGAGAAACCGGAAGCTGCTGTCACCTGGGTCAGTCAATTAAATCCTACTTGAGCCGTGAGTACTGTACGACCACCTACTGTAAATTTCCCCTACCTACCGGTATGGTGCTGCCTACAACCCCTGTTTGTCAGTTTCTAGTTCGATGGGGGCACTGGACCAGTGTTTTTTCTTTTCCTTTAGCCCTGGTTATGATGCATATGCAACTTTTCAGTTGTTCCAGTGCACCCCACATGTTAATAATTTTGGGCGGCTCATCGACCGGGTTGCAATGTCATTCACATATGGAAACATACTATGCTTATTAACCGCCGGTGGGCATAGAACAGCTCCGGGTTTGGATTTACAATTCCCTTGCATACCACGGGTGATAGCCCCTCCGGCTCCCGAATGTAATTTAGTGCTTGTCAGAGGATTTTCGCCCCCTTGCTGGGTTGCTCACTTCACAAGATTGATACCCCAGTCGATAGCCCTAAAGTCTCAGACACCGAGCTGGTGCTTACCTTGGGACCATATTTTTTTTGTTCTCAGTTTTGGGACTTATGCTTGCACAAGTTGGAGAATGTGTAGAGCTGGGCGGGTTGGGGTGTTATTTTGTTCTTTTTTGCTGGTGAACATTTTCCATAACTGTGTGTTGTATCTGACCATACATGGGCTACTACTTACTTCTATGCTAAAAATTTGGTGTATTTATTATGTACCTACCTGCCAATGCTTTTTTATAGGCTGCTCGTGACCAGGGTGCCTTTGTCCTACTTTACGCATATACTATGGCCTGGTTGAAGTTTCTCACGTGGAATGTGTGTGGTCTACGTGAAAAGCACTGCTGCCCTGTCCTTTCTAAAGACTTAGAATGCAGACATTATAGTTTTGCTCGAGACCCATGTGGAGGGGTCCATGCAGCAGGCACTGCGGCGGCCCTGGATTGGATGGGCATTTCATGCTACACACACATCCTTCTCCAGGGGCATCTCAGTGCTAATGGCCGAATCGGTGTCCTCTGAGCTGCGAACAGTGGTGTCAGACCCCCAGGGCAGATTTATTTTCTTACTTACTTGGTATTTTCTTACCAAGATAGTGGGTGATTTGTTACTGATACTAGAATGGTATGTTCCACTGCCTTATATTGCCACTAACCTCAGTGTGGGCTTTTTGTTTATAGCCAAGTATGGCTGGGAGACTTCAATATGGTTTACAATCCCTGTCTGGAATGAATGTCCTTGGGCTGCAGTCTCCCATGCCAGACCGTGACACCAGGTTCAATCGCCTGATGACTAGTTTTAACCTGATGGATACCTGGCAGTACTTGTACCCCACCGGTCAGGCTTAATCCTGCTTCTCTGGCTCACATTCATCAATGTCTCATATAAACTTTATATGGTTGTCCCGTGCGTTACTCCCTAGGTTGCAGGCCACGGGATTTGGCCCCCGAATACTGTCAGAACACTCCCCATATTGTATAGAACTATCCTCATATTCTACCCCACTGTCCTTGAATTGGAGATTAAATCCATTCTGGCTACCCATTCGCCCTGATAGTGACAAGTTGGCCCTGGAGTGGACAATCTTCTTCAATAACAACGCAGATACGGCCTCTCTTTTAGTGATCTGGGAAACCTTTAACAAACATGTTAGACTATTACTTACTGAATCCATCTATAGGCTCAAACGAAATTATAAAGCCGATTATGCTCATGCCGTGACTCAGTTGATGATGTCGGAGGACCAATACGTCTCCTTGCCTTCACCTGAGTCCTTGGCACAGTTGAAGCGGCAGACCAGGGTGGTAGACCAGCTGTGTCAGGAACGGGCTAAACATAAGTTGTTTTAGCAAACAAAAGATCTTTCAGCAGGGTACGTGCCCGGGTAAATTACTGGCATATCTGGCGCATCTGGACTCCAGACCCCCAGTGGTAATTACCTTACACTCAGACACGGGCAGGGGACATAACAGACCCTGCGACCATTATCAGGGAATTTGTGGACTTCTTCCTGGAAGTCTACACATCTAAAGTGCAATATCCTCCATAGGATCTCTTGAAAATCTGGGAATTTGTGGACTTCTTCCTGGAAGTCTACACATCTAAAGTGCAATATCCTCCATAGGATTTCTTGAAAATCTGGAGACACTGGATCTCCCCAAACTAACTGCTGAACAGGTGAATATGCTGGAAGCCCCAATCTCAAGGGATGACATTACCCTTGCTCTTGCTCAGTTTGCTAAGGCTAAAGCTCCCGGCTCCGATGTCCTGTCCATTGAATTCTACTGTATGTCCACTTTTCTGATGTCCTGGTCCCTAGACTTCTAGCCCGTTATCAGGCTATATTTGTGGCTGCAACCCTTCCTGAATCTGAGGGAAGCGATCATAATCCTTATCCCTAAACCGGGTAAGGATCCCATCAATCAGAATCTTATAGGCCTATTTCCCTGCTACAAACAGACATCAAAATGTTGGCCAAAATCTTAGCTTAAACAAAGTTATTCTTTCACTAATACCCTGTTTCCCCCGAAAATAAGACCTAGCGTGATTGTCGGTGATGGCTGCAATATAAGCCCTACCTCCCAAATAAGCCCTAGTTAAAGTCCTTGTAGGTCTTATTTTCAGGGTAGGGCTTATTTTCGGAGAAACAGGGTAGGGCTTATTTGGGGGGTAGGGCTTATATTGCAGCCATCACTGACAATCACGCTAGGTCTTATTTTCGGGGAAACAGGGTACATTCAGATCAAACTGGCTTCATGCCAGCCAAAAACACAGCATTCAATACCAGACATCTTTTCATGAACCTTCAGGCCTCCCATGACCTAATCGGCTCTAGAGTAGTAGTCTCTCAAGGCATTTGACTCGGTTGAGTGGCAGTACCTGTGGCAGTGCCTTTGCTGCTTTGGTTTCACTGGAGTGAGACGGGTGTCGGTCCAGGCACCTGGTAAATCCAGACTTTATTGTTGCGATGACATGGTGTCTGGGCTGAGATTCGTGACGTCAGCAGAGAGCAGTCTTCAGTCCGCTCTCTGCTGAAACGGTTCACAGGAGTGCAAAACGAATTGCACTCCTGTGACCCATAAGAGAAGCCCAACCAAACGAGCTTTGGCTGGACTTCTCCTTTAATTCCATTGTATAAAAAAAAATGAATACATGAGAAAAAAACAGGGCTTTAAATAGTACAAAGTAGAAGGGATGCTTTCAGCAGTCAAGATTCTTGCCCAGACCAATTTTCAGCTTCCAGTGCTCTCACACTTTGAATGACAATTTTTATCATTTTTTCACACAATTAGAGCTTTCTTTTGGTGGTATTTATTCACCAGTGGGTTTTTTATTTTTGCGATATAAGTGAAAAAAGAGGTAAACAGGCCAGGGTCAGTTAATGTGGAAGGTAGAAATGTGGTAGCAGGCAAATGATCTGCACAGGTATTTGAAACGGGGCAATGGCAGTCTGCTAAAAATAAGGGGAACAAATATCTTATGGATGTATGATAATGTCTGAAGCATTCTCCAATGCATAGGCCAGGTTGGGAGGGACATTGGGGACAATGATAACTGTTGTCTCCTCTAACTCCTCCTCTGGTGCATACACAACATTTCTTTTGGCGTCTTCTGTGGGGGGGAATTTTTTCAGGAAAATGTTGCTCATGAAGTCAACTCACACAGTCAGAGCGATTGCTTCCTGGGTGGGTTCTTGCTAGTAGATCAGGTCAGTGACAAAATTTTCAATATATTTGAGGTAGGTGCTGGTGGGTATTTCTGTTAACTTTTGATAGCAGATAAATTAATTATACATGGCCATATGGAAGAGATAAAATACAACTTTTTATACTAGAAACAGGACTTTCGTTTTGATAAACACGGTTGTAGCATGTGGTTTTTTCATGGTACAGGTGACAAAAAAGGGGCAAACTGATATAATAATTGTCCACACATATATGATAGCCTTTTTTAGCAGGGGGTATGCCAGGTCCCAGACATATGTTGGGCACTCAAGGGGCTGGAGCTGGGAGTCTTTTCCTTCATACACCCAGAAGGCATATACATATCCCGTGGCTCTTTTGAAAAGTTTACTTAGTTTCAAACCATAACCAAACCTGGCCCTTATACTGGGAATATATTGCCTGAATTGCAGCCGGCCAGTAAAGTGGATAAGGGATTTCTCCACTCAAATGTTTTGGTCTGGGACGTACATTTCAGCAAATTGCTTGTAAAGATAATTTATTAGGGGAGCGTATTTTATATAATTTACCGTGGTTGGGATGATCTCAGGGAGGGCACTGCGAGTTGTCATTAAAATGTAGGAAGCGTATAATCATGTCATAGTGTGTCCTGGACATGACAGCAGAATAAATCGGCATGTGGTGGATAAGTAGGCATGCCATTCATTTTTCTTTGTAAGCCCCATATTGAACGTAAGGCCCAAAAACAATTTTAACTCCTCCACTGCGAGACGTCACCATTGAGGGAGGGGCATGTGGTGCACAGTAACACATGATCAGTGTGTGAAAAGAGAAGTGCCTCTCGCTGAAAAATGCCTGCGCGTGTGCAGTACCAAACGTCACTCCAGCTGATATTCAAAAGAAAGGCAGGAAATTTGAGGCAACTTTGGACTCTCATGGTATGGTAGGGACTCACAAAAAGGTTTTTTAAAAATATATAATTTTTTATTGAAAAATATCAGTTAAAAAAATACCCACAAGTGCAGACACATAGATGATAAGACAGTTGAATCACTCAGATAGGAACTGTAAAGAAGATACGTGTATCAACCCACGATGAGGAATCAGATATTTGTCCTTTCCCAGTTCAAAAACTCTACATGTTTCACAGTCAAAACTGCTTCTTCAGGAGTATGGTTCAAAGATAAAATCTATTTTTTGTTCTATAAAAGATCAAACATATATATATGAACAATCTTCATGTAAACAAAACAGAGTAAATACATTGAAATTACAGAATAGGGGGTGAACCAATAAGTAACTGCCATCCCAGTGGAACATCTGCGACTGCAATGCAACCCAAAACATTAGAATAAATGCATAGAATAGTCCCCATCTATAATACATTACCAAAGGAAAAAAGGAATGGGCCCAATAACTCACTAACAAGGCTGACACCGACAACCCAGGTACCTCAAGGCCAACAAAGGCAGTCTCCCGGGCGAGTGTTGGAGTCAGATTAAGATAAGAAATAATAGCTATCAAACTGAAACAAAAAATATATATAAATAAATAAATATAAGGCACAAAACACTCTCAAGGTGATTACCAGTGGGGTATATAACAGGGTACAGAGATCCCTCAATGTCTCCCTGGACCCCATATACACAATAAAACAGAATAAACATGAATATGGTGATACGCACCCACAAAGGTTCATCATGGGATTAAACAAATGGTAACAGGGCTTGGAAGGAGATGTTAACCTCAAGTGTGGAGCTTATGGCTGGTGCTCAAGTGTTTATAAATAATGCTGTATAAAATATACAAAGAAAGACAATCCCCATCAGTCATCATGTATACAAAATATAAATAAAAAATGTATCCCTAACTGGCCAACAGTGCACTCACCTTCCTCATATAGTTAATCATATAGGGAATAGAACCATCCACTTAGGCATCAAGGCCCTAAGAGTGCCAGCTCAGCCACAGATCAAATCGATTAGACAATAGCACCAGTAACATCAGTTAGATTTAACTAAACAGGCTACCAGCCAGGGATCTCTGAAAGATAAGGTATAGTCCATAATACAGATAGCAGCATAAGTATACCAACCCCTACAAACAAATCAAGGATAGTTTGGAGCCTTCAAGCGCACCCACCATAAGATCTGCTCCACGAGGGAACCTCCAACGCCATCTGTGCCGTCACTTGCAGACGTTGGGATACAGCTCCCATTTTATGCACACCTGACTATCCAATGTCTGACATCAGCACCACGTGGCGGCGCCGGCTGAAGATGTCTCTGGACATGATCCCGGACTGCGCATGTGCTGAAAAACGGAGCATGCACAGTACCGCAAAAACGTCACATATGCAGAGACAGTGATCTCTGAAAAGGTAGATATGTTGATCAGCTGGCAAGACATCAACACAGCACATGCGCAGATCTTCTGAGGCATTACTGACGCTATGCAAACAGCGAGGGAATGTAGTTGTCAGATTGAGCCTCACTGTGTTGCAACCCCCCCTTAGACACAGCTAAAACCCGCTGTTCAACACACACCAAAGCCGCCCTGCAACACTGACAAAACCCACCTATCAGCACACGTTAAACCCGCCCCACAACAGCGAGGCACAATCTGACAAGTACGTTCTCCCTCCGCTGTTTGCATAGCTTTGAATACTGCCCGTCAAATACTGTCTCCCAACAAAAAATGCCTCAGACGATCTGTGCATGCGCTGTGTTCACATCACACCAGCTGATCAGCATATCAGCTGGAATGACGTTTTGTACTGCACATGCGCAGACCCATCGGAGGCATGTTTCGACGGGAGGCACTTCTTAATAGAACATGGAGAACAGCTGGTAACGGCTCTCATGTTTACAGTTGTGACCGGCTGTGATTGGACACAGCCCATCCCATTCATTGGCTGTTTACCCTGATTGGGGATGGGCTGTGCCCAAGAGACACGCGTCAACCACGATCGCCACGCTGCGCGACTCTGGGGATGTGCATTAGCGGCGCATCCTCCTGGATGTCATATGACACCCAGTCAGGATAACAGATCCACCGCTCAGCCATCAATATGCTATAGGAATCTGGTTATGGTCTGTTGGAGATGTTGAAATTGTATGTACTTGGATAGGAAACTAGTTACATAATCGGGTCCAGAGAGTAGTGATAAATGACTAATTCTCTAAATTAATAAATATATAGATGTGGGCTGTGCTACAGTAATAATACAATACAATTAGCCATTTTCCCTCCCCGGTGTCATGTGACTCGTTAGTGTTACAAGGTCTCAGGTGTGAATGGGAGCAGGTGTGTTAAATTTGGTATTATCGCTCAATCTCTCATACTGGTCACTGGAAGTTCAACATGGCACCTCATGGCAAAGAACTCTCTGAGGATCTGAAAAAAATAATTATTGCTCTACTTAAAGATGGCCTAGGCTATAAGAAGATTGCAAAGACCCTGAAACTGAGCTGCAGCATGGTGGCCAAGACCATACAGTGGTTTAACAGGACAGGTTCCACTCAGAACAGACCTTGCCATGGTCGACCAAAGAAGTTGAGTGCACGTGCTCAGCGTCATATTCAGAGGTTGTCTTTGGGAAATAGACGTATGAGTGCTGCCAGAATTGCTGCAGAGGTTGAATGGGTGGGGGGTCAGCCTGTCAGTGCTCAGACCATATCCCACACACTGCATCAAATTGGTCTGCATGGCTGTCATCTCAAAAGAAAGCCTCTTTAAAGATGATGCACAAGAAAGCCCACAAACAGTTTGCTGAAGACAAGCAGACTAAAGACATGGATTACTGGAACCATGTCCTGTGGTCTGATGAGACCAAGATAAATGTATTTGGTTCAGATGGTGTCAAGCGTGTGTGGTGGCAACCAGGTGAGGAGTACAAAGACAAGTGTGTCTTGTCTACAGTCAAGCATGGTGGTGGAGTGTCATGGTCTGGGGCTGCATGAGTGCTGCCGGCACTGGGGAGCTACAGTTCATTGAGGAAACCATGAATGGAAACATGTACTGTGACTTACTGAAGCAGAGCATGATCCCCTCCCTTCGGAGACTGGGCTGCAGGGCAATATTCCAACATGATAACAACCCCAAACACACCTCCAAGATCACCGCTGCCTTGCTAAAGAAGCTGAAGGTAACGGTGATGGACTGGCCAAGCATGTCTCCAGACCTAAACCCTATTGAGCATTTGTGGGGAAGAGGACTCCAGTGGTAACCTGTGAAGCTCTGGTGAACTCCATGCCCAAGAGGGTTAAGGCAGTGCTGGAAAATAATGGTGGCCACACAAATTATTGACACTTTGTGCCCAATTTGGACATTTTCACTTAGGGGTGTACTCACTTTTGTTGCCAGCGGTTTAGACATTAATGGCTGTGTGTTGAGTTATTTTGAAGGGACAGCAAATTTGCGCTGTTATACAAGCTGTACACTCACTACTTTACATTGTAGCAAAGTGTCATTTCTTCAGCGTTGAAAAGACTTGAAAAGATAGAATAAAATATTTACAAAAATGTGAGGGGTGTACTCACTTTTGTGAGATACTGTGTATAGTGGTAATATACATCACTGGCATTTGTACTTTATGTAGTGGCACATTTGTTAATAGTATACACAGCGTGGCACATATGTATATATTCATATAAATTCTTATTATTAGTTCACAGCATAACACAACACTGTCCTAACACACAAAGACACAGAGCATTTTATGAGAGATGTGTTCAGTTTTCTTAACAGACCCATGTTCTCATGACCTACTCCTTATTCTTAGCCATACTCCCCTGACACAGCTCAAAATACCAAAACCCAAAATAAAATAAGCAATGTGTAACCTTTTTGGCTCCTTCACTAAAGAAGTTGCCAAAAGGACATAGCAAAACAATGTTAAACAAATCCAGGATATTATTAACTATGTCAGAAATACCCCACAATAAGTAAGTGATAAGTCAAGTATACTAGTGGGTAAAAATGCAGTAAAATATAGGCCACCTGTCCCCATGACCCCTTTCTCAAGGGAATGCCGTTTGGTCCAGTATAATGTCTATACCCTACTTTTGTTTAGATTAACTTTACTATAACTCTGTACTATAGCTTTGAACCAATGATGCCAATTCTCAACAACCAGTCTTCTCATGACTCTTGTAGTTATTCGATTTAATAGTTTTTTTTTGTTTGTTTTTTGCAATATATTACAAAAGATTACCAGAAATCTAAGGAGATTGCACAGCAGATCTGCTTGCTTGAGGGATGCTTTGTTAGATTGTTGATCAGGACTGAAAAAACAGCTCAGTCCAAAGTTTCAAATAAAGAAATGTTATAACCCCAATACCATTTGCTGGAGACTGAGCTAAGCCATCCATTGTACTGTAATCCACGTTCTTATACATGCTTTTACTTATCCATCTTTTTTTTTTTGTTGCACAAATGTGATACATAACTACCGTCAGTACCTTTAAATTTTAAAAACACAACCAAATTTATTATATTTTATTGCTGTTATGCAGTCAGGCTTCATAAAAAGTAAAGAATATGTAATGCTTCTTTGCTTTGTTAATGTATTAAAAGTGCTTTAGAACTATAGCAAGCTTCCCTGTGCCGGAAGCACACTGGAGCTCCAGACTGCTGCTGTCACAACATTCACACTACCTTGCTCAGCATCATTGATTAGGGCACTGTGCAGGGGCATAACCAAAATTCAATAATTTAAAAATGACTCTAACTGGGCTTTACTGTGATTTGGGTATTGTCCAATGCCCACGAAGGGTAAAAGACACAAAAGACACATAAAAGCTCACCAGGAAAGTGTCAGGAATATACCTGTAAGCTGCTCACAGTGTCCACCTGTTGCTTCAGCTGCTGTTTCTTCTGTCCTTCACATGTCCAACTGTTGGCCTATTCATGCTACTGTTTTTATTACCTTTTCTGTAATCATGTCTGGCTCACTGAACTCCAGGTCTCTTCCCTCTGTTCTGGCACAAGTGCACCTGCCCCATTTATTTGTTCAGGTGGGCTGTGCACATACACTGGTGTGGTTGAAAGAAATACCTCTTGATTGCTCTTATACCCCTTTAAAAGGACACAACAATCAATGCTCTAATTTTCTGTTAAAGTGCCAAGCAAGCATATGATATTTACATCTTACATCAAAGTCTAGCTCCAGTCCCTGTACTCTTGTCTCCTAGTTTGTTTTCACTCTTGGTTATTGTCTGTTCCCTGTCTACTGACTGTTATCCCTGACTTGCTTGACATCTTGGATTTGATCATCTGCTTGACATGACCTCCTGCCCTGGCCTTGGCTTTGTTAATGACTACATCCCTACTCAACCCTTTGTCTCAGATGCTCTGTTCTTGTAATCCTTCTCAAAAACCTTGGATACCCACTTTGAGTGCTCCTCGATACCATGCTATGGTTTGTCTCTTCATTTTTTTTACATCTGGTCTTTCCCCAACTACTGTACAGGTAAACGCTGTGGGGGTCATTTACTATAGCACGGAAAAATGATCCTGCAATGGGATTTGAACCTGCAAAATCCAAAGTTCTCACTGAAAGCTTATATGCAGGTTCTTTGCCATAAAAAGTGTATGTGTACCTGGGTCCTGCCCCTGGGCACATGTATCAATTGGAAAAAATGTATTTAAAATGGCCCTTTATTCAGGAGCAGTAATTTTAATAATGCTTAAAGTAAAACAATAAAATGTAAAAATACCTTTAAATATTGTGCCTGGGGGGTGTCTATAGTATGCCTGTAAAGTAGCGCACCTTTCCTGTGTTTATTACTGTACTGCAGCAAAATTACATTTCTAAAGGAAAACATTTCATTCAAAATTGCTCGCGGCTGTTCCTGGCAATATAGAGTTAAAAGCAAACAAAAATACGGCATAGGTTCCCCCCCATCAGTCCATACCAGGTCCTTTGGGTCTAGTATGGATATTAAGGGGAACCCTGCGCCAAAATTTGAAAAAAATGGCATGGGCCCCCCCCCAAAATCCATACCAGACCCTTATCCGAGCATGCAACCTGGCAGGCCCCCTCCTGAACTGTACCAGGCCACATGCCCTCAACATCAGGAGGTGATACCATTGGTGGGATTCAAACCCATGGCTTGAACCTTTGAAGGTAGCAGGGCATACCACTATGCTATGGAGCTAAGCACAATCATACATAAAAAATACTATTACTAATGTTTGATTCTTTTCATTGTATACAATAATGTTTTGCATTTGGGGCATTAATATTATGGTACCAACCATGCTCATGAGCCATTGGGTAGGGATGAGCCAAATGCCCCCGGTTCGCACCAGAACTTGTGAAGAGGCCAAAAATTTGTACGAACATCGTTAAAGTCTATGGGACACAAACATGAAAAATCAAAAGTGCTCATTTTAAAGTCCTATATGCAAGTTATTGCCATAAAAAGTGTATGAGGACCCGGGTCCTGCCCCGGGGGACATGTATCAATGCAAAAAAAAGTCTTAAGGAGCAGTGATTTTAATAATGCTTAAAATGAAACAATAAAAATGAAATATTCCTTTAAATATCGTGCCTGGGGGTGTCTATAGTATGACTGTAAAGTGGCACAGTTTAGAACAGTACCACAGGAAAATGACATTTCTAAAGGAAATAAAGTAATTTAAAACTGCTTGCGGCTGTAATGAATTGTCGGGGCTCGGCAATATAGATGAAAATCATTGAAAAAAACGGTATGGGTTCCACCCCAGTCCATTATCAGGCCCTTCGGGTCTGGTATGAATATTAAGGGGAACCCCACCAAAATTTGTAAAAAAAAAAATTGCGTGGGGGTCCCCCCAAAATCCATACCACACCTGTCCAGTACCACAGCAAAATTACATTTTTAAAGGAAAAAAATGTTATTGAAAACTGCTTGTGGCAGTAATGTATTGTCGGATCCTGGCAAATAGATAAAAATTATTGAAAAAAATGGCATGAGTCCCCCCCCCGTCCATTACCTGGCCCTTTGGATCTGGTATGAATATTAAGGGAAACCCCGCATCAAAATAAAATAAAATTGCGTGGAGATCCCCCCAAAAAATATTAAGGGGAACCCTGCGCCAAAATTTGAAAAAAAAAAATTGGCGTGAGGGTCCCCCCCCAAAAGTCATACCAGACCCTTATCCGAGCACGCAACCTGGCAGGAAAAGAGGAGGAATGAGAGCAAGGCCCCCCTCCTCCTGAACCATACCAGGCCACATGCCCTCAACATGGGGAGGGTGCTTTGGGGTCCCCCCAAAACATCTTGTCCCCATGTTGATGGTGACAAGGGCCTCATCCCCACAACCCTTGCCCGGTGGTTGTGGGGGTCTGCAGGCGGGGGGCTTATCAGAATCTGGAAGCCCCCTTTAACAAGAGGACCCCCAAATCATGGCCCACCCCTATGTGAATGGGTAGGGGTACATTGTACCCCTACCCATTCACCAAAAAAAAGCAGTGAAATGTGAAAAAAAACAATAGCCAGTTTTTGACAATTCCTTTATTGTAAAATAGCTCTGAGTGATCTTCTACCCCAAGCCATGTCTCCCACGGTCATCTTCTCCTGGTGCTGTCTCTCTTGCCGCCATCTTCTGTCACTGTCTTCTGTCGCCGTCTCTCCCACCACCGCCTACTTCTCCCGCTGCTGTGTTCTTCCTTGCTGCTGTCTTCCTCCATTCTGTTGTCCCCCGCTGTCTGGCATCTCTTACACAGCTATGGGGCGTGACCATCCATTGACGTCACACGTAGAGAGGAAGGACGGAGAGAAAGAACTCGGCAGTGGGAGAAGTAGGCGGTGAGGGTGGGGAGCAAAGAGATGACATCATCTCTCACTGTCCGTCATGCATCACTGCAGTTCCACCCTCACTGTGCAGCTGCGGGCAGCAGAGACATTACATCATGTCTCTGCTGCCTGTCTTCACTCTGGCAAGTGACAATCTGCACCTTAGAAGGCCAATGACAATCAGCAACGTGTGGCAGCTGACATGGCAAGTGGCAATCCGCAACGTGTGGCAGGTGACGTAGCAAGTGACAATCAGCAACATGTGGCAGGTGACGTAGCAAGTGACAATCAGCAACATGTGGCAGGTGACGTGGCAAGTGACAATCTGCAACGTGTGGCAGGTGACATGGCAAGTAACAGCAACATGTGGCAGGTGACATGGCAAGTGAAAATCTGCAACGTGTGGCAGGTGACATGTCAAGTGACAATCCGCAACATGTGGCAAGTGACAATCAGCAACATGTGGCAGGTGACATGGCAAGTGACAATATGCAAGGTGTGGCAGGTGACGTGGCAAGTGTTAATCAGCAACATGTGGCAGGTGAAGTGGCAAGTGACAATCAGCAACATGTGGCAAGTGACAATCCGCAATGTGTGTCAGGTGACATGGAAAGTGGCAATCCGCATTGTGTGGCAGGTGACGTGGCAAGTGACAGTCAGCAACGTGTGGCAGGTGACGTAGCAAGTGACAATCAGCAACATGTAGCAGGTGACGTAAGTGGTAAGTGACATTCCATAATGTGTGGCAGATGATGTGGCAAGTGGCAATCAGCAACACATGGCAGGTGATGTGGCAAGTGACAATCTGCCACATGTGGCATGTGACAATCTGCATCTGGTGGCAGGTAAGTGGAAATCCGCAACTTGTAGCAGGGATGTGGCAAGTGGCACACTTAGGGCTCCCACTGATTCAGCATTATGGTGAGTTGAATCATTTTATTTTATATTACAATATAATAATAGAAATAATGCGCTTAAATCATTCTGACACCATAACAACCATGGTGCAGTGATGATGAAAGCGCTAACACCAGCCATCGCCCCGATAAATTGCCCGCAAAAAAAAATATTTTTTTGGCAGTGCCCCTCCTGAGACTAGACTCTGGATCCACCCCTGATAGAAAGCTCTCATTTATATTTGCATAGTCCTTACTGATTTACATCAGCAGAACAAATGCAGGAAGTGATGTGTGCACATGGACCAGAAACAAATGTGTGGTGATGCCAAACAAACCATCGAACCCCACCCACACCAAATCTAACTACGACATCCACCCCCACATTGAGTAAGTATATATCCTACACTTACCCGGCAAATCAGCAGCACCTCCTCTTTGCTAAAGAGGGACCTCACCATGTCCACCTAGATGGAGATCCTGACCAGCACAGGAACTTCCGGGTGATTACAATGACTTATTTCCAGGTCAGAAGGTGAAACCACACTCTTTTGATCGCAACCGCGATTCGAATTTTTTATTTTTGTTTATTTGCAGATATGCAAATCTGTATTTCTACATATGATATTTGAAGGTAAACTTAAGGGAGTTTGATAAGAAATGGTGTCCCTGGGATAGCAGCAGGTGAATTACAAAGACAAAGGCCCAGTTTGAGCTCTGGTTCACACTGACAGAGGGAGGAAATCGTGCGAGTTCAACTAAACTCACACAATTCCATTCCCACATGTCAGTCCCGACTGCGGGGAGGAATTTCAGAGACATCGGTGCAGGTTTCTGCACTGATGTCAATAAAAATCGCACCCTGAAGTTCACCAAAAAGTTGTACAGAAACTACTTTTGGAAATTGCGGCACTGCACCAATTAGAACAGTGCAATTGCCACCGATTTCACATGTCAAATCGCGCCAATGTGAACCAGGGATGACACATACAACACTGCCTATCCACCAGCTGAATTTATTACCTGCAATTCTCCACAGCTGTTATATATAAAGATTCCACCTTTATCATTTACTTGCAGGTGTGCTGAATAGATTTTTTTGGTGCACAAATACATATAGAAATTATAAGATATAAAAGATATTGCACTTCTCCAAAAC
This sequence comes from Aquarana catesbeiana, assembly GCF_042186555.1. NCBI lineage: Eukaryota > Metazoa > Chordata > Amphibia > Anura > Ranidae > Aquarana > Aquarana catesbeiana. The sequence continues at coordinate 232,018,601 of NC_133331.1, read as the reverse complement.
CACCACCCCAAAACTAATTTAAAAAGAAGAAAAAAAAGAGAAAAAAAAGAAAAAAAAAACAACAAGCTCAATAATGTACTTTTATTTTGCCAGCAGAAAAAAATTATGTACATTCATTTACTAGCTTCAAAAAGTGTCTACAGGATATATGGTGCTACATTTAGTAAAATAGTTAGCAGTTGGGTTTTAAGGGCACTGCTCATAGGAGCTTACAATCTAAAATTTGTCTAAACCTTAGAGTAGACATAGCTTCACTTTCAGTGTATAACGGGCAACACATCACATTTTTATCTGCAAGATTATAGAAACATACTTAACAGTCATTTTTCTTACAAAGCATTTCAACATAATATAAAAAAATGTTCAACATATAACACCCAACACCACCCCACAAATCCACACACATACATACATTGGTGACCATGTTCTGCTGGAAGCTGCATTGTGTGTATACATGATTAAGCAATGATATCAAAGAGTAGAAGGTCAGCACATGCTCCCAAACCATGTTTGCATGGTCAGACAGGAACAATACCCACACAACATTGACAGCATGGCCACATAAACCCACTTTTGATTGAAAAAATGCACAAGAATTTCAGCAAACAAACAGCCCTAATTGGGCGTTTGTCAATAGGCACAATATCATTCCTTCTCCACCACAAATCACAGCAAAAAACCTGGCCTTCTCAGGCCAACTGAACCCCCCTTACTGCAGCCCTTTGTATAAGGTAGGTTGTATCATTAGCACACTGACACACGTCCAACAGAAGTACACACACACCAGTATCTTTCAATCTGTCTCTTCCTGTATGTCTAAAGTGATTGCATCTGATGAGCAGGAACACATAATACTATTTGCAACCCTTGGTTATGTGCATCAAATCTCCAACTACAGGCCAAAGATTGAAGTCCATTTGCATGCACATAAACAAAGCAACTGTTTTCTAAGCATATGTACCTGTGCAGTGGAAACCCTACCATTTTAAATGTCCAAGTCCCTGGGCATGATTAGTGCTAACAAACATTAACATCAGTCCCTGGCTGCAATGAGCTTCCAATCTAAAGTCCAAAACTAACTTTCTTACATTAGAGACTATTTCGACAGGAGACAAATATAATGCCAGCATGTCTTTGGATTGTGGTGAGAAACCCACACAGGGAGAACATATAAACTTCAACACAAGCATTAGCATGTTGAGGAATTGAACAAGCAACCCCAGTGCTGCTAGACAGAATTGCTACCCTCTTGGCCATCACGCATGTTCTGTGCATCTCTGTGGTGTGAACCAGCCCTAAGTCCATAGCCATGCTCAGTGTCACAAGCAATATACAATATATTGGCCTAAGTATTGGGGCACCTGCCTTTAAATGCACATGAACTGTAATGGCATCCCAGTTTTCAAAATTCATTTGGCCCACTCTTTGCAGCTATAACAGCTTCAACTCTTCTGGAAAGGCTGTCCACAAGGTTTAGGAGTTTGTCTATGGGAATGTTTGACCATTCTTTCAAGTACATTTGTGAGTTCAGGCACTGATGTTGGATGAGAAGGCCTGGCTTACAGTCTCCACTCTAATTCATCCCCAAGGTGTTCTGTTGTGTTGAGGTCAGGACTCTGTCCAGGCCAGTCAAGTTTCATAAAGACATGGATGAGTGAGTTTGGGGTGGAGGAACTTGACTGGCTCCACAGAGTCCTGACCTCAACCCAATAGAACATCTTTTGGCTGAATTAGAGCAGACTGTGAGCCAGGCCTTCTCATCCAACATCAGTGTCTGGCCTCACAAATGCACTTCTGGAAGAATGGTCAAACATTCCCATAGACACACTAAACCTTGTGGACAGCCTTCCCAGAAGCTGTTCTAGCTGCAAAGGGTGGGCCAAATCAAATTTTAACCCTACAGACTAAGACCGGGCTGCCATTAAAGGTCATGTGTGTGTAAAGGCAGGCGTCACAATATTTTTGACTAGATAGTGTATCTGGCAAGATTTACAATGGTGGTGGAACCCTACACATAAATACTACATTTAGACATAGTTTTAAGACCTGGGAGATGAGACAACTCTTCTGAGGTTGGTACACATATCAAATTTTTTGGGCTCAAATTATGATTATTTGGAAATAATAAACAGCACAAAAAATTGTAACTCATTTTAAATTTGGTGATTAAATACCACCAAAAAAAAGCTCTATTTGTGTGAAAAAAATGATAAAAATGTAATTTGGGTACAATGTTACATGACCGCGCAATTCTCATTCAAAGTGTAACAGCGATGAAAGGTGAAAATTGGTCTGGGAAGGAGGGGTGTGAAAGTGCCCAGTATTGAAGTGGTTAACTGGTTCAATACAGGGAATTTTCACCCCCTTCCTTCCCAGACCAATTTTTAGTTTTCAGCGCTGTCGCACTTTAAACGACAATTGCGCTGTCCTGCGACGTTGTACCCAAACAAAATTGACGTCCTTTTTTCCCCACAAATAGAGCTTTCTTTTGGTGGTATTTGATCACCTCTGCGGTTTTTATTTTTTGCGCTATAAACAAAAGAAGAGCGACAATTTTGAAAAAAACACAATATTTTTTTACTTGTTGCTATAATAAATATCCCAATTTTTTTTAAAAAAAACAAATTTTTTCCTCAGTTTCGGCCGATATGTATTCTTCTACATATTTTTGGTAAAAAAAATTGCAATAAGCGTATATTGATTGGTTTGCGCAAAAGTTATAGCGTCTACAAAATACGGGATAGATTTATGGCATTTTTAAAAAAAAATTATTTATTTTTTTTACTAGTAATGGCGGCGATCGCGATTTTTTTTCGTGACTGCAACATTATGGCGGACACATCGGACACTTTTGACACAGTTTTTGGGACCATTCACATTTATACAGCAATCAATGCTATAAAATTGCATTGATTACTGTATAAATGTGACAGGCAGGGAAGGGGTTAACCACTAGGGGGAGACTAGGGGTTAAATGTTTCCTAGGGGAGTGATTCTAACTGTAGGGGGAGGGGATGCACAAGGGGAGGAGACCGATCAGTGTTCCTCTGTACTGGGAACACAGATCGGTCTCTCAACTGACAGGACGTGGATCTGTGCGTTTACACACACAGATCCACGGTCCGGCCCGGTTAACGGGCAATCGCGGGTGCCCAGCGGCCATAGCAGCCGCCGGGCACACGCACCGGGTCCCGAGCAACGCGGCGGGCGCGTGCGTGCCCCCTAGATGGCCGGGAAGCCCAGGCCGTCATATGACGTCCACCCAGGATGGGAGATCCCATCTGTGGACGTCATATTACAATGGCCAGGTAGGGAAGTGGTTAAACTGTGTGAAAAAGTGATTTCTACACTGAGATATCTTTAAAAGTCTGAGAAGAGATTAATTCCCTGTTTTTGCACAACTAGGTGCAAAACACAACTGAACATGCTCAGACCTGCAAATAGCTCTCATTTTAGCTCCAGTGTCTTTTTTACAGGGCGCTATAGTAAATACGAAAATGAGCGCTGTGTTAAAGAGCATTTTTTGGAAGTGAAAATCGGCACTATTATAGTCCAATGGAAGTTTTAGCCATTGGTTCTAATGGAACAATTGTAACTTTCACAAATAAATCCTTTTAATGTTGACATGAAATGTATCTTTCTCTGAAATACATTTTCCTTTGCAACATTGTTGCTTCTACTTCAAATATTTTGTTTTTAAGAATGTGGAATGTTTTGATGTTTTGGTAAAATATATTTCCTGACGCCACCATGGCAGCATACTAGTGATAGCCTCCGCCTTTCTCCCCTCCCTCAGGACCAATGAAATAGCATAAATTAAAGGCCAGTTAGGCTCCACCCCATTCTTCTTTTTGTCCTCATACCTCCACGCACCAGTGAAGAGTAAGCAGTACTATGTTCCCCCCTCTGCCTCCAGGCAGCTGCCGGCTGGGTTAAGCCTCTCCCAGTACGAAGTCCCAGTATCATTATTATTATTATTATTATTCAGGATTTATATAGCGCCAACAGTTTACGCAGCGCTTTACAATATAAAAGGGAGACAATACAGTTATAATACAATACAATACAATAGGATTAAGAGGGCCCTGCTCAGAAGAGCTTACAATCTAATAGGGTGGGGCAGGTGGTACAAAAGGTTGTAACTGTGGGGAATGAGCTGGTGGAAGTGGTAGGAGATTAGTTGGAGACGTGATAGGCTTTCCTGAAGAGATGAGTTTTCAGGGATTGCCTGAAGGTAGCAAGAGTAGGGGATAGCCGGATAGATGGAGGTAGCGAGTTCCAGAGGATGGGAGAGGCTCTGGAGAAATCCTGGAGACGAGCATGGGAGGAGGAGATGAGAGAGCTTGAAAGCAGGAGGTCTTGAGAAGAGCGGAGAGGTCGATTTGGGTGATATTTGGAGACAAGATTAGTGATGTAGCTTGGGGCAGAGTTGTGAATGGCTTTGTATGTTGTGGTTAGAATTTTGAATTTAATTCGCTGGGTGATTGGGAGCCAGTGTAGGGATTGAAGTAGAGGGTTGGCAGACACTGAGCGGTTGGTAAGGTGGATAAGTCTGGCAGCAGCATTCATGATAGACTGAAGAGGGGATAGCCTATGGAGCGGTAGGCCAATGAGAAGGGAGTTGCAATAGTCAAGGCGAGAGATAACAAGGGAGTGAATGAGGAGCTTGGTGGTTTCATTTGTTAAAAAAGGGCGAATTTTAGAGATGTTACGGAGGTGAATTCTACAAACTTTTGACAGCGATTGGATTTGAGGCTGAAATGACAAGTCAGAATCTAGGATTACACCTAGTACCCTGGCGTGAGGGGAGGGACTGATGGTTGCATTGTTGATTTTGATGGAAAAGTCATGGAGGGGGGCACGGGCGGGGGGGAATATTAATAGCTCAGTTTTAGAGAGATTTAGTTTAAGGAAGTGGTGCGACATCCATGCTGATATGTCAGTTAGTAAGTTAGTAATGCGAGAGGAGACTGAAGGAGTGAGGTGAGGAGTAGACAGATAGATTTGGGTGTCATCAGCGTATAAGTGGTATTGGAAGCCATGGGCAGTTATTAGGTGACCAAGGGAGGAGGTGTAGATAGAGAAGAGAAGGGGTCCAAGAACCGAGCCTTGGGGGACCCCCACAGAAAGGAGCAATGGAGAGGAGGAGACAGAGTTGTAGGTGACACTGAAGGAGCGCTGTGATAAATAGCCAGAGAACCAGGATAGAGCAGAATCTCGGAGGTCAAGGGAATGTAGTTTATTGAGAAGGAGCGGGTGGTCAACAGTATCAAAGGCCGCAGAGAGGTCAAGTAGTAGGAGTATGGAGTACTGGCTGTTGGTTTTATCAGTTAGTAAATCGTTAGTGAGTTTTAGTAAGGTAGTTTCCGTGGAGTGCTGCGAGCGAAAGCCAGACTGTAAGGGGTCAAGAAGGTTATTTTCATTGAGGTAGGAGCTAAGACGGTTGTAGACTAAGCGTTCTAGAAGTTTAGAGGTGAATGGGAGTAGTGAGATGGGTCTTAAGTTGTTCAGGTCAGTAGGGTCCAGTGAGGGCTTTTTAAGAATGGGAGTGATCTGTGCATGTTTTAGAGGAGATGGGAAAATGCCACTAGAAAGGGAGAGATTGAAGATGTGGGTGAGGGAGCATAGGATAGAAGAAGAGGGTGACCGTAGTAGTTGTGAGGGAACAGGATCCAAGGGACAATTGGTTAGGTGGGCATCCGAGAAAATTTTTGTAACCTCTTCCGTAGTAGCCAATTCAAAAGAGGAGAGGGTTGAATGTGCTGCTGGGCAAGGTATGATGGGTGGGGAAGACATACGCACAGTGGAGATGTCCTCACGAATTGCATCGATCTTGTCTTTGAAGTGATTGGCAATCTCTTGGGCAGTGAGTGAGTTAGTGGGTAGAGGGGGTGGTGGACGAAGCAGAGAGTTAAAGGTTGAGAAGAGCCGACGGGGACTGGATGACAAGGAATTAATAAGAGAGACAAAGTAGGCTTGTTTGGCAGCATGGAGGCATGAATTGTATTTTAGAAGGGCAGATTTATATAGAGTGAAGTCTTGCAGGCATTTGGTTTTACGCCACAGTCGTTCAAGAGCACGGCAATGTCTCTTGAGATTTCTAGTGTTGTCAGTTTGCCAGGGTTGTAACGGTCGGGGCCTAATTCTGCGTGTGGTTAGAGGAGCAAGTGCATCTAGTGATGATGAGAGTGAACTGTTGTAGACAGAAGTGGCCAGGTCAGGACAGGACAGGGGAGAGATTATGTCATATAGGTTGTCAGTAGCAGAATAGAGAAGAGAAGGGTTAAAGTGGCGAAGGTTTATACAAGTAATTGTTTGCTGCTTGGAGGGATGGGTGGTTGGAGGCAAGGATACAGTGAAAGTAATGAGGTTGTGATCAGATAGAGGAAAAGGGGTGTTGGTGAGGTTGCCAGGGTTGCAGAGATGGGAGAATACAAGGTCAAGGGTATTACCATTGGAGTGAGTGGAAGTATGTGTCCATTGGGTTAGGTCAAAAGATGAGGTTAAGTTGAGAAGTTTAGCTGTAGTTGGGCTGTTGACATTGACAGGAATGTTAAAGTCACCAAGAATAATGGTGGGTATTTCAGAGGAGAGAAAGTAGGGTAGCCAGGCAGCAAAGTCATCAATGAAGCGCGATACCGGTCCTGGAGGCCTATAAATTGCTGCAATCCTCAGAGAAATGGGAGAAAACAGACGAATACAGTGCATCTCGAAAGAAGAGAGGGATAGAGAGGGAGGGACAGTAAGGACTTGGAAGGTGCTTTGTGGGGACAGAAGGAAGCCAACTCCACCTCCTTTCTGGCTGTTGGGTCTGGAGGAGTGAGTCCAATGGAGACCACCATGGGAGAGGGCAGCAGGAGAAGCTGAGTCAAAATTTTGCAGCCAGGTTTCTGTTATGGCGAGTATGTTCAAGCCATGAGAGATGAAGAGGTCATGTACAGATATTAGCTTGTTACAGATGGAGCGGGCGTTCCAAAGGGCACATGAGATTGGTGGGGTGCTTTGAGGAAGCAGGGGGATAGAAATTAAACTGAGTGGATTGCGGTGGTTGCCAGAGGGGGAGGGGTATTGGATATGTGGCTTGCATTTGGAAAATGGCGGACCAGGATTAGGAGAAATATCACCTGAGACTAGGAGAAGGAGGAGGGTGAGGAAGGCAAGGTGGGAGTGGGATGTGCATGAGCGCACGTGTCTAGTGGCCCTGGTGTTTATGTCAGCATGTGGGTGCAGCAACTGCAGGAGATGATGGGTGCCATAGTAGAGAGAGGGTAGGAGTGAGGGTGATATGTGCATGCTGCAGGGAAGAGAGGAGGGGTAGAGTAAAGATAATTTGAGGATAGAAGACACCAATGTGAGAAGGAAGAGAATAAGGAGCATGTTAGTGGCTAGAGAGTGGGAAACTAACCTAATATAAAATAAATTTCAAAGTTGGTTTGCTTGTCGTCTTGCAGAGTGGAGCAGAGTTCCTGTTGTTCATGCAGCTTTAGTTATCCTGCTTTCGTTAAACTGCGTCGGTGAAACTGCGCATCACTCGTGACAGAGCCACTCAGGAAAGAGCCATGATGTCTGCGCCATGCCCCTGTCTGCGCCACCCCATAAGCTGCCATAAATTTATAGACAGCCTAAGCTGGGATGCATTTCTCAGTTGGTCATTAGTATCAGGCTGCTAAAAGCGCCAGAGTAGCTTGGGAGCTCCTTCTGTGGGTCTCGATGGAGCTGAGCAGTTTTTCCTATTTAGGAATGAAATCTGCCTTTAAGGTTGGTGTCTGCAATGCTTGTTGGGTTTGGGGAGGCCAGCTTTGCATCCTTCTTACCTTTGCCTTTGTTTGTCTCCTGTCATTTTCTGCACCTCCTGTTCTTTTCCTCCTGCAGTGGCACTGGTCTGGGTACATTACTCCCCCTAGACAGGTTCTCTGTCCTTTGCTGTCCTAGTCCGGCTGTAGGTAGAGCTTATGTTTGTAGATTGTGTATGTATATGTTTGGGGCAGGTGGGTATGTATGTATATGTGTGTATGTATATGTATATACACACATATACATACATACCCACCAGCAATGGACATTTTCACACAGCATGCTCCTGTGTCTCTCTCTCCTACTCAAACAGCTCCTCTCTGAGACTTTCAGCCCAGCTGACAATTAGCAGGTCTGAAGGGGAAATATCTGTCCTCTTCGTTTAACCCTTTCTTGACCCTGCCCCAGGCTGACCCTCTGCGGTATGTATATATGTTCATATATATGTTTGTGTATGCATGTGTGTGTTCTTATGTTGGTTGGTATGTATGTATGGGGGGGGGGGTGTTGTATGGAGCGGTATGTGCATATATTTATATATGCATGTATATTATTTAAAAAAAGAAAGGAGAAAGGAGAGAGTGTGTAGATGTATATATTTAGATATACATTATTAGAGGGAGAAGCAAAGTCGCTGTTGCCTTATCTATTTTTCCTCTTCTCTGTCTTTCTGTGGCTATCCGTCTCTCAGCTGGTCGTCCCATTTCTCCACGGTTCGAGTATCAGTCACTACCCATACAAAAGACCCTCAACACTTAGGGTGGGGACCACCGTGTCGGTAAGTTTTCAGGAAAAGAGTGCCCTCTCATGCGGATTGCTTTGAATTGCTTCAGCTCCACGCACCCACGCTCTCAAAGGCCAGAGCCAGAGGGCATAGAAAGGCGGAGGTTCTTCAGAGAAGCATAGCTTGGATGCCGCTCCCACTCAGGAGAGAGGTTCCAAGGAAAATGTCTTAGCTCTTCTTTCCCAAACCCAGCACCCCAACAAGGGTCCTGCAGGACCTGTGGCGCAGTGCCTATGCCCAGGAGGCTGGTGAGTGAAGTCGGCCTGGTTGAAGTTTGCAGCTGACAGGTAATACCGAATGTCTTTATTACTTATAAGGTGGCACAAAACTTCTGTTTTAAACTCACTGTAATTACTCTAGCTAGTCAGCCCCCTTGTTGCGGGTCCAGCCACTAGCAGAACAACCTACCTCATGGATCACTCATCCTCTCAGTACTCCTGATGAGGGGGCACAGCCTGCAAATTATTTTAGCTCCCTTGCATCAGAGGAAGATCTGGAGCTACTTGGTGTCAGTTTTTCTTTGAAGAACTGTGTATCCAGGCAGTCATGCAGACCATTACATGGGTTAAAAGACAAAGTCATATTTACCCTTTCAATGAGCAATCACTTTTGCATTAGGAAACTGGTTTAATTCAAGGCGGATATTGCATCGCTGAAATCCATGCTTACAGTGGGACCGGCTGTTGTCCAATAGGGTGGCCTGGTACTTTGGGTTTCTGCTCCCAGGATATGGTTGGGGAGGAAATCCTTCCATCTTGGGACCCGGCCAAGATGTATCGGCAAATTTCACTGTGGAAGCAGCAATAGTCTCAACCTGGTGCCTGGCCAAGGCAATGCTATACTCAGTTACGGCTAGGGGTACCCTATGGTTGAGACCTATGGCTGTGTTTGGCTTCCTAGAAACAAAATTGGAATAGTCACTTTATAGTGCAAGATCTCTGTTTGATATGAAACCAGAGACAGCCATGTCGGAAGTGACAGGAGGAGGGTCCGTTCTTCTCCCATAACAGAAAGCAGCAAAGTAAAAAAAAAAACAAATATATAACTAAAATTAAATAATAATAAATAAAGGGAGAAATACTGTATGTTTCTCCCGCTAGGTTCCGCTCCTCTAGGGGCAACCTTTCATAAGGTCCATACATGAAAATCTTTGGGTGTACCGCAGGTACCCACAAAACCCTTTTACCGGGCGTATCCCCAGACTTTTAAGGTAAGTCCCAGTGGGCACGCATCACGGTTTACTGGACAGTGGATTGTGCAGATCCTTGGAGGTTAGGCACTCATGGTCACTTCGGTAGATTCCTCACTGTTCCTTCTCCAGACCTTTTTCTCCCCCTTGGAGCTGCCAGATCCACTGCAACCACGGTGGTTACAATACTTAACACTGCAGACTCAGACGGGAGCTGTCCTGATCCCATCTCACAGGAGAGATTGTAGGTTTCCTACCCACCCCTGTTTGTAGATTGCGGGGGTTGGAGAGAAGCATTCGCTTGCAGCAGATGGCTGGAGGCTTTCGCTAGATCGTCAGGATTCTTAGCCTTACATCCCAAAATTTTTTCCTTTCTTCTTTTTTTCCCCAACTTCTCTCATAATGAAATTCCTCTGGAAGCTGTTAGGAATGAGCATGGTATTCACGACCACCCCTCCATTCTGACCATAGGAGTCTTGGTGCTTCCTGGCTATCTACTTCAAAATACAGAAGTTAATTCCCCTTCACACATGCACAGACCAGAGATGCAAGCATAATGGTGGGAAGGGGAAGCCGCAGAACCTAGATTGCTCCAGAGTTGCTCCAAGAGTGAGCTCTACTTTGGGGGGTGCGAAAGGCACTCTACTAACAGCCTCTATGCCAAGATCTGGGACAAACTTGTCTTTTTTTTTTTTCTATTTTGCATGGCAAGTTATTATTCTTACTGCACCTCTGGTGGCAGCTGTTCTGGTCTTCTTGTAGGTCAGATTGGACATGAACCTTATCCTATATTCTTTTGAGGTTGCAGGTGTCAGCAAGAAGGCCCTTTAGTTTGCAAAATTTTGAAGACAGTCAGGAGGTTTCGTCAATGGCGAGAGAGAATCTTTCACAATTAAAATCTTTCGATGCTGTTGGGGTTTATTTCAACTGTTTACTCCAATAGGGCAGTGTTCAGTTTAAGACATCGCTTACTAACCAGTATTTAACGAAAAAGTCAAACAGAAGTCGGTTTGAGTTTCAAGCCCTTAGAATTTCAGAAAAGCTTTATGCTTTTATTACAGGAGTAGAGCTGCATCCTGTAGTTCAGCTTATATCAGAGGTAGCGACAGCCCTCCATCTATCAATCATCTGTCCATTGCCTAACTTTCCAGACCTTCAAGCAAGAAAACCACACAAATTGGTCATTCCCACAGCTTGAAAGAAGTTTCTGTCCACAATTGCTCTTTTCACTTCATATGATAAGTCTTTCACTGTTCCAGATGGAATTCATCAGACAAGAGAGGTTGCCTCCTGGACTTTAGCAAGATTGGTTGTGCAGATGGGAAATGGGTTGTGAGCCTCCTTCAGTGGTACGATGCATCCTCTTCCAGAAGGTTTGAGGCCTCATAGGTGGCCCAGTTGAAAGCATCTATGGATTCATTCTACAGGAAAGTGCCATGCTTTTCCCAGCATACCTTTTCAACCTTTACAGAATAGATCTGGGTACCTTGTCATCAGTGGGCTTCAGAGGAATGACTGTTCAGTCTTCTGTCCCATTTAAAAAAATATATATATAATATATATAAAATAATTATTTTGGTTTGTTAAGTAGAACCCACTCTGTCAGCTAGGATATGTATCACTAGTATGCTGCCATGGTGGTGTCAGGAAAACGGAAAATTGTATCATACTTACTGTAATTTTCCTTTCCTGACGCCAATCCATGGCAGCATACGAACCCACCCTTGTGCGTTTCGGTATCTAGCTAATTACGAAGAATGGGGTGGGGCCTAACTGGCCTTTAATTTATGCTATTTCATTGGTCCTGAGGGCGGGGAGAAAGGCGGAGCCTATCACTAGTATGCTGCCATGGATTGGCATCAGGAAAGGAAAATTACGGTAAGTATGACACAATTATGCATTTTTTCTCTGTCACTTCCACTTGTTACTCTCCATCTCACAACAATCTTTACCCAAACTGACTCAGGTGTCTTTACAAAGCAAAATGGCTTTGCTGCCACTGTTGTCCAACAAATAGCTTGTACTTTTTTACAGAAAAAAATATGCCATCCTATTTGAAACATATATTTTTAAGCTTTTAAAAAAAATATTATCATTGCAGTGCTGGATTTTGGTGTCTCAAGCAATCAGGCACTGAACCCCTAACTCATGATTTACTCTATTATGTGAAATAATAGCACACAAGTCATATTAGATGGCTAGCCACAAAAGTAAAGTATTTAATGTAGTACAACATTTATGGTACTTATTTATTTTATATAAAAAAGCTCAATTTAACAGATAAAAGAAGAAACCTTTAGATTTTCTGGATCACAGTTGTTGAAACATACAGATCATGATTTATGCTTCACCACCAACATTTTACACAAATATATAAGCAGCCCTAATATATTTCTCTAATAAAAATGACTGTAACTTTGAAATAGAAAGACAACCATGTACTTATAGATTGCAACATGTCTTTTCTTCTTTAATTTTTCTCTTGTGTTATTGTGTTTGACTGTCTCATTTTCCCATCCAAAATCCAACAGTTAATAAGTTAACCTTTGTTTTTTTCTTTTATTTTCATTTTTTAGAAAGGAGAAATGTATATATGGCATGTTTTCACTTGATAAGCCACTTTAAGCATGTGGTATGTGATTCCACAGTTTAATTAATCAGGACCACTTTTAGTTGATATCTTGATCTGCACACGTTTCTACATGTGTGCTCAGGATTAGTGTGCAGCACTAATCCTAAGGGTAACTATATAGAATGTATTTTTATGCCTCCCCCCTTAAATAAAAAAAAAAAAAAATTGTAAAGTTAAACTAGAAAAATTGGAAGTGAAGTGGATTTTCAAAGTTCATCTCTAGTACAGATGTTACTGACAAAAAGTATACAAAATGCTCCTAATGTCCTTAGTAAAACATTTTCCTCCTGTATTTATATGTGGACAATGCATATCTACTCTGGACACATTTATAGATGTGTGTTCAGGTCAAACCAAGGTGAAATGTGTGTGGGAACTCAGCAGGAAATATTTTGTTGTCTGCTTTTCCACAAAAAAAAAAAATACATTTATACTATATTTTTTAAAATCATATAAAAGCGTATAGTGGGAGCATTTGTGAACAGAGGTGTATATATGCTGTAAATCAAGCAAGTTGTCATGAGAACATTTTTTTAAGAAGTTTTCTGATCTCATTTTGAAAAAAAAATTTTAGAAACTTATTAAATTCAGGCATTGTAACATTGTGGGAAATTATAACTCTGAATGGTACTATCTATATTAGCCATCCTAAATTTAAGTAAAGTATTTTTACCCCTTTGTAGCGCCCCGAGCTATATAAAAAACTATTTTGAACTACTCTCCCGACACAGCCTTTATCTACCCTGTGCTTTTTCTTCAGGTTGATTTATTAAGTTATTGTCTACTTTTGCCTCTTTTATTTATATGAGCACTATTACTGCATTATCCTAATATTTGGGCAAGACGAATAACTGTTCTGAAGTTCTGGATAGTTTTTCAAGCCTTATCCGAGCATAGCACACACTAATTTAAATTCCAGATAGGGTCTCTTGGTAAAGTGTGAAGTCTGCTAAACTTTATATGCAATGTTTGCTTAATGCAAAAGATATTTTTATATTAAAAACAGAAAGACTGGGATGTGTAACAGCAGGTTCAACAGGAAAAATTACATGTAATAATATTGTAACATACTTTTTAATTAGCGTGGTGCTAAAGAATATCCATTATGCAATGAAAGATTTATGGTAAAATAGTATTTGGTCAACATAATACCTCCCTTGTGAATGGAAAACCTGGCTTGAATTTATAGAGATTTGTCATTAGTTTTCTTGAGTTATAATAAGACATGAGATATAACCCATTCAGAGACGGAAAGAAATTTGGTATCTCAATAGGGAACACTACACTGTTTTTGTATACATTAGCAAAAAATTAGCATAGCAGGACCACATATCCTTGTTTTCTTGTGGAGTATGGTGGTTTTGATCAACTAGATTAACAGTAGAAGCTAAACTAAGTTTGAAGGAATTTCTTTTACTAAAGTTTTTTTTTTTTCACTTGCAGACACAGTATGTACAATATTAACTTCATACACAATTGGCACTCTAGTTACACAAATTGGTGCTCCAGTTTTAGAAATTTTCAGTATCACAACAATTCATGTGACATAATTTTAATATGTTCTATTTCCAAAGATCTGAAAAGAAGTTCATATTCCTGAGCTTTACTGATGATCTGACAAATATCCCTTAAAAGCTATTTGTAAAATGCCAGAATTGCATCCTAACATTGCATTGGCAACGAATAAGGAAAAAGTGCAAACAAAGTGATAGCCATTGTTTATAATGAAATTTAAATAGATGAAACTCAGTATTACTGTAATAGGACCTTTGGTATTGTTGTTATTGCATTTTTTATATGCCAGTTTTTACTATAAAATGTGCCTTACCCTCCCAATAGACTATCTGAAAATAATGGCTAGAAGGTTGCAAACATAACCACTGCCATGGTGATACCAACCTGTTGTCAGAAAACATGAATCAGACCGAGACAGAAGTACAGTTAATCACACTTGTTTAATAATAATAAAAGGGTAAACAGAGTAAGCATAGTCAATACATAGCCAGAGTTCAGTAACCAGATCGGGGAGTCAGCCAATGCCAATGTCAGAGAGCCAGAGATCAACGTAGTAGTACAGCAAGCAGGATCAGGAGCCAGAAGGCACGTCAGTCGAGCAAGTCTTCAACAGGAACACAGGAGAAGTCTCAGAGATGTGACCAAAGGCGAAGGCAGAGATGAAGTGAGCTGGACAGCTTTAAGTAGGCAGGACTGACGAGCAGATCAACAGCTGAGTCACTGTGGAGAGAAAGGAGCCGACAGCTGAGCAGCCAGTTTAGAGAAGGAAGGGCTCAATGACCCCTCCCCCTCAGAGGACCACGGGGCTTGAGGGGAAAATGTCTATGGAAATCAAGGAGGAGGACAGGGGCATGTACGTCCGAGGATGAGACCCAAGAGCGTTCCTCTGGACCGTTCCCCTTCCAATGCACCAGGTACTGTATGCGCCCACGGAACCTATGGGAGTCAACAATGCATTGTACTTCATACTCCTCATGGTTCTCAACCTGCATAGGGTGAGGACATGGCACCGAGGTGGTAAAGCTGTTGCAGACCAAAGGTTTTAATAAGGAGACATGAAACACATTAGAGATGCGCATACTAGAAGGAAGGTCCAACGTGTAAGCCACTGGGTTAATCCTGCAAAGGATACAGAAAGGCTCGATGAATCGAGGTGCGAACTTCAAAGAAGGAACACAAAATCACAGGTTGCTAGACGACAGCAAGACTCTGTCCCCAACCTGGTAGGAAGGTGCAGGCAGGCGTCTGCGGTCAGCATGGAGTCTGTACCTATCGTTAGCATGTCGCAAAGCTTCCTGGACTTGTGCCCAAGTGGAACAAAGACCACGGAGATGCCCCTCTAATGCAGGAATACTCGAACGACAAACGAGTCAGGCAACATGGAAGGTTGGAAACCATAATTCGCCATAAACGGAGACAATCGGGAAGCAGAATTCAAGGCACTATTGTGAGGAAACGCCGCCCACGGTAAGAGGTCTGACCAGTTGTTATGATGGTAAGAAATATAGCAATGTAGGAATTGCTCCAAGGACTGATTGGCTCGTCCTGTGGCCCCATTAAACTGCGGGTGATATGCAGAGGAGAAAGCAAGCTGAATACCCAACTGTGCACAAAAGGCTCACCAGAACTGGGACACAAACTGACTACCCCTGTCTGAGAGAATCACCTTGGGTAGCCCAAGCAAGCGGAAGATCTCCCGAGCAATAATAGAAGCCAGTTCCTTAGAAGTAGGCAACTTCTTGAGTGGAATACAATGCGACATTTTCGAGAACCAGTCAACCACCATAAGGATAACTGTGTTGCCTTGGGAGTTGGGTAATTCCACAATGAAATCCATAGACAGGTGTGTCCAGGGCCTCTCTCCATTGGGTATGGGTTGTAGGAGGCCCACTGGAAGGTGTCATGGAGTCTTACTCTGAGCACACATGGAACAGGCAGTTACGAAGGCAGTTACATCAGCACGTAGACTAGGCCACCCGAATTGTTGGGAAATGGCCCAAAAGAATTGATTCTTCCCAGGGTGGCCAGCAGCCTTGGGAGAATGGTAAGTCTCATACAGGGGGCTGCACATACAGGGGTTCTTCCAAAGAAGTGGTGTTTTTTAAATAAGTGGCACTTCTGCTCTTGCACCATCCATCTGAACATTTTCTTCTCTCTTCACAGGTAAATCTGCGTTTATACTTCCATATACCTTAAACTGACCATTGACTAACTGCTCGAATGCATATTTGGTAAATCTGCGTTTATACTTCCATATACCTTAAACTGTCCATTGACTGACTGCTCAAATGCATATTTGGTAAGTCTGCGTTTATACTTCCATTTACCTTAAACTGACCATTGACTGACTGCTCAAATGCATAGTTGGTAAATCTGTTTGTCACCGCTGTTTCAACTCCATCTGTAGCCATGCTCACATTATTTCAATGTTTGTTTAGCTATTAAGTCTTACCTAAATTATGGGTTCCCTCTTTACCTCTCCTCCTTTTCACAATTGCAGCCTCTCTCCTCAAACTCTCTTTTCTTCACCCCTCTGCTCCACCCCACAATCTGTACATATCACCCTCACTTCTCCCCTCTCCCTGTTACTGCACTTATCACCTCTTTCTTACGCTAAGCCCACTTGCTAACAAACCTCCCAGGATACTGAAGCATGTCCCCTCATACAAGTCATATTCTCATATTACCTCCCTTACTCTTTTGCTTCTCCTAATCGCTGGAGATATATCCCCAAACCCTGGGCCTCCCTTATTTAACTGTACCCAACACACCCATCACCATCACCCTACACCCTCTGGCAGTAGTCACAATCTACGCAATTTAGTCTCCATTCCTCTTCTTCCCAACGCCAGCCTCCCCCTCTCCTGTGCCCTCTGGAACGCTTGCTCTGTCTGCAACAAACTCACCGCTGTTCATGACCTCTTTGTCACTAATTCCTTTAATCTACTTGCTCTCACTGAAACTTGGCTCCATGAATCTGACACCCCTTCTCCTGCTTCCCTATCCCAGGGTGGCCTTCACTGGACTCACTCCCCTAGGCCTATTGGACGCAAGGGAGGTGGAGTGGGGTTCCTCCTATCCCCCCAGAGCACCTTCCAGGTTATTCACTCTCCTCCCTCTTTTTCCCTCTCATCATTTGAAGCCCACTGTATACGTCTATTCTCTCCAACGTCCCTAAGAATTGCTGTGATCTACCGGCCCCCTGGACCATTATCGACTTTCCTTGATGAGTTTTCTGCCTGGCTACCCTACTTTCACTCTTCGGATATTCCCACAATCCTTCTCGGTGATTTCAACATCCATGCTAATACAAACACTCCTGCTACTTCTAAACTTCTTAGTCTAACCTCTTCATTTGACCTGAAGCAATGGGTACAGGCTTCTACTCACTCTGATGGCAACACCCTTGACCTTGTATTCTCCTACCTATGCACTCCATGCAACTTCTCAAACAATCCTTTTCCTCTCTCCGACCACCACCTTATTAGTTTCTCTCTCCCCCTGTCTTTCACCACCTTTCCCTCCAATCGCCTAACCATCACCCATACAAACTTTCACAACTTCAACTCCTCTCTCCTCTATTCTGCTACTGACCACCCCTATGACAAAATCTCTCCCTGTCCTGCCCCAACCAAGCCACGTCCATCTACACTAAAGTCCTGTCCCCCACCCTGGACAAGCTCGCTCCCCTTGCTGCAGAATCAGGCCTCGACCCCTACAACCCTGGTAAACAGATGACACTAAAATTCTCAAAAAGCGTAGTCGCGCTCTTGAGCGTCTGTGGCACAAGACTGTCTCTCAAAGACTTCAACCAATACAAATCTGCCCCCCAAAAATACTATTCTTTCCTCCACACTGCCAAGCAAACTTATTTTACATCTCTTATTACCACCTTCTCATCCAGTCCCCGTAAACTCTCCTCTACCTTCAACTCTCTACTTCGTCCTCCACCGCCTCCACCCACTGACTCACTCACTGCCCAGGAGATCGCTAATCACTTCAAACATAAGATTGATACAATCCGTGATGAAATCTCCACTCTACAGGTATCTCCCCAAGTTAAGACCCCATGTCAACAGGTACAACTGACACTCCCCTTATTCAAATCTGCTACTACAGACAAAGTTGCTAAACTCCTTTCTATCGCCCACCTAACCACCTGCCCCTGGACCTTATTCCCTCTCAAATGCTACGGTCGCCCCGTGACTCCATCCTACACTCTCTAACCCACATTTTCAATCTCTCCCTCACCTCTGGCATCTTCCCCAATGCTCTAAAACATGCACTGGTCACCCCCATACTTAAAAAGCCGTCCTTGGACCCTACCAATCTTAACAACCTATGCCCTATCTCCTTGCTCCCCTCTTCTTCTAAACTCCTTGAACGCCTGGTTTAAAACCAACTGAGTGATCACCTCATTAAGAACAACCTTCTTGATCCCTTTCAATCTGGATTTTGCCCTCAACACTCCGCAGAAACTGCTCTTTTAAAACTCACAAATGACCTACTAACTGCTAAAACCAACGGACACTATTCTGTACTCCTACTTCTGGACCTTTCAGCTGCCTTTGACATGGTTGACCACACCCCCCTCAAAAAACTTTACTCCCTCGGTCTCCGTGACTGTGCTCTTCAGTGGCTCTCATCCTACCTATCCCAACGCACCTTCAGTGTCACTTACAATTCTACTTCCTCCACTCCTCTTCCCTTCTCCGTCGGGGTCCCCCAAGGTTCTGTTCTTGGAACTCTTTTATTTTCAATCTACACCTCTTCCCTGGGTCAGCTGATAGCCTCTCACGGCTTTCAATATAATTTCTACGCTGATGACACACAAATCTATCTCTCCACCCCTCAACTCACTCCATCAGTCTCCTCACGCATCACTTACTTACTAACCGACATATCTGTATGGATGTCACACCACTTCCTCAAACTCAACTTGTCCAAAACCGAGCTTATAATATTTCCTCCCGCACGTGCCTCTTCCCCTGATTTGTCTGTCAAGAGCAATGGCACAACCATCCACCCATCCTCACATGTCAGGGTGCTAGGTGTTATCCTGGATTCTGAATTCTCCTTTCGGCCCCACATCCAATCACTTTCCACAGCTTGCCACCTCAACCTCCACAACATCTCTAAACTACGTCCCTTTCTAACCAATGAAACCACAAAGCTCCTGATTCACTCCCTGGTTATCTCTCGCCTTGACTACTGCAACTCCCTCCTCATTGGCTTACCTTTAAATAGACTATCCCCCCCTTCAGTCCATCATGAATGCTGCTGCCAGACTCATCCACCTTACAAACCGCTCAGTGTCTGCTACCCCTCTCTGCCAATCCCTCCATTGGCTGCCACTCGCCCAATGAATTAAATTCAAAATACTAACAATAAGTTACAAAGCCATCCACAACTCTGCCCCCAGCTACATCACTAGCCTAGTCTCAAAATACCAACCTAATCGCCCTCTCTGTTCCTCCCAAGACCTCCTGCTCTCTAGCTCCCTCATCCCCTCCTCCCATATCCGCCTCCAGGACTTCTCCAGAGCCTCGCCCATCCTCTGGAATTCCCTACCCCAATCTGTCAGACTGTCTCCAAATTTATCCACTTTTAGGCAATCCCTGAAAACTTTCCTCTTTAGAGAAGCTTATCCTGCCTCCATCTAACAACTGCACTATTTTCTCCATTAGCTCATCCCCCACAGCTATTACCCTTTTGTATAACTTGACCCTCCCTCCTAGATTGTAAGCTCTAACAAGCAGGGCTCTCTGAATCCTCCTGTATTGAATTGTATTCTAATTGTACTGTTTGCCCTAATGTTGTAAAGCACTGCGTAAATTGTCAGCGCTATATAAATCCTGTATTATAATAATAATAATAATAATAATAATAATAATAATAATAATAAAGTGTGGAGCATGGCAGTACAGAGACTCTCTGGAACAAAGCAGCGCTCACAAAGTTTCTCAGGAGGAGCATCGACCTGAGCAGCCAGAATATGATCAGGAGGAATCACAGGAATCGGAACCAACTCCATCTTGGAAGTGGAGGAAAATTGTCGTGACAAGGCTTCAGCCCTTACATTCTTAGTACCGGGTAAGAATGAGACAATGTAATTAAAACTCGACAAGAAAAGAGCCCATCGCGCCCTTCTTGGAGAGAGGCGCTTAGCCTCAGACAAGAATGTGAGATTCTTATGGTCAGTTGGAATGAGAACCGGCACAGTGGTACCTTCAAGGAGATGTCTCCATTCTTTCAGGGCTAAAATGATTGCCAACAGCTCTCTGTCATCAATCTCGTAATTGCACTCTGCCGGTGAAAATTTCTTGGAAAAGTAGCCACACGGATGCACAGCGCATTCAGAGTTAGGATGTTGAGACAGAAGGGCGCCAACTCCAGTCTCGAAAGCATCAACTTCTAGGATAAAAGGCAATGTAGGATCAGGGTGTTCCAACACAGGAGCAGAAGCAAAGGCAACCTTGAGACTCTCAAAAGCCTTAATGGACTCTGGAGACCAACTCTGTGGGTTTTCGTCTTTCCTGGTCATATCAGTCAGGGGCTTGACCAGAGACGAGAAGTTACGAATAACTTCCGATAATAGTTGGCAAAGCCAAGAAAATGCTGCAGAGGACGTAAACCCACGGGTCAAGGCCACTGTAGGACTGCTGAATGTTTCTCTGGGTCCATCGAAAAGCCAGCAGTGGAAATGACATAGCCCAGGAATGTCACCTGTTCACAATGGAATTCGCACTTTTCCAATTTACAATAGAGATTTTTCTCTCGTAGTCTCTGAAGCACACGACAGACATCTGTGTGGTGGCTCTCCAGAGACTTGGAAAATATAAGGATATCGTCGAGATAAACCACCACACATAACTGCAACAAATCTCGGAGGATGACGTTAATGAACTCCTGGAAAACTGCCGGAGCATTACAAAGGCCAAAAGGCATTACGAGGTACTCATAATGACCTGATCTGGTATTAAACGCAGTTTTCCACTCATCGCCCTCCTTAATCCTGATGAGATTGTATGCCCCTCTCAAATCAAGCTTAGTGAAAACCGTTGCTCCCTTGAGGCGGTCAAATAACTCCATAATCAACGGAATGGGATAGGCATTCTTAATCGTGAAACGATTGAGACTCCTATAATCGATACAAGGTCTCAGTTCACCACTCTTCTTCTTCACAAAAAAGAAACCAGCACCAGCAGGAGACGAAGATTTGCGGATGAAACCACGAGAAAGTGCGTCTGCAACATACTCCTCCATGGCCTTATCCTCCAAGAGCGACAAAGGGTAAACCCGGCCACGAGGGGGTATAGCACCAGGTTGAAGGTCAGTTGTGCAATCATACGACCGGTGTGGAGGCAAAGTACCAGCTTGACCTTTGTCAAAGACATCGCTAAAATTGCGGTACTCCTCTGGCAGGGAGGAGAGTGAAGAGGTGCACAGGACCTTGGCTACCTTCTGGAAGCATCTCTCACTGCACTGTGGCGACCAGGACAGAACCTCAGCACAGAGTCAATCAAAAGAAGGGTTGTGCCTCTGTAACCAAGGATAACCAATAACCAGTGGAAACAGGTGAGGAAATAACTTGGAATTGGATTATCTCATGGTGAAGGGCCCCTATGGCCAGGCAGGTTGTAGAGGTCTCCCGTCAAGAGCCTCAATGGCAAGTGGAGTGTCACACAGCTGCAGCGGAATCAAGTGCTTCGATACAAAGGCAGCATCAGTGAACAGGCCTGCAGCCCCAGAGTCGATTAGAGCTTGTATCTTGATGGATGACTCAGCCCAAGACAGGGTAACCGAAACCAGGGGCTTATCTTTCTGGGAAACTGGAGACGAAACAACGCCACCTAAGGTCTGTCCATGACAGGACCTCAAGATTCGGGCGTTCCCTGGACGGGTAGGACAAGACTTCAAAAAGTGACTAACCTGGCCACAATAAAGACACAATCTCTCCCTCCTCCTAAGGGCTCTCTCATCTGGAGAAAGACGCGTGAAGCCCAAGTGCATGGATTCATCTTCACAGACCGACTCGATACCAGGAGACATGGGAGGTGAGGGAGGCAAGGGTGGGATTGCAAAGCTTGGAGACAAACGTACAGGAGGCTTGCGCCAGCGCTCCTCAAAAGAGAGTCTTTCTCTGAGTCTGGAGTCAATGAGGATGGCAAATGTGATCAACCCCTCCAGCTCAGTGGGTATATCTCGGGCTGCTATCTCATCCTTAATGTTATCCGAGAGACTATGAGAGAAGGCGGCCACGAGGGCCTCATTGTTCCAAACAACCTCTGCTGCCAGAGTACGGAATTCAATGGCGTAATCGGCAATAGTTCTCATACTCTGATGGACATGAGGCTCTTGGCAGCAGAAGCAGAGCGTGCAGGAACTTCAAATACCCTTTTGAAGGAAGCCACAAATTCTGGGTAACTCAGGACCACAGGTTTTTGCGTCTCCCATAGAGGGTTTGCCCAGGCCAAGGCTCTCTCAGAAAGCAAAGATATCATGAAACCTACTTTGCTTCTGTCCGTGGGAAACGCCTGGTGCAGCATCTCAAAGTATATCTAAACCTGGTTGAGAAACCCTCTGCATTGAACTGGATCACCCCCAAATCGCTGGGGAAGCGGAGCGGATACAGACATGCCTCTTATAGAGGTAATACTCGAGGCGGGTGCCTCAACAGGTTGTACCGGAGCAGCCATAGTGGAAGATTCCAGGTTAGGCAAGGCAAACTGATCCATGCGGTGATAATGGTCATCCAATCTGGAAAAAAATATTACCAACAAGTGGACTGACTGCATCTTCTGAATTCATGGCCTTCACCTACTGTCAGAAACCTTGAATCAGACGGAGACAGAAGTACAGTTAATCACACTTGTTTATTAATAATAAAAGCGTAAACAGAGTAAGCATAGTCAATACATAGCCAGAGTTCAGTAACCAGATTGGGTAGTCAGCCATTGCCAATGTCAGACAGCCAGAGATCAACGTAGTAGTACAGTAGGCAGGATCAGGAGCCAGAAGGGACGTCAGCCAAGCAAGTCTTCAACAGCAACGCAGGAGAAAGTCTCAGAGATGTGACCAAAGGCGAAGGCAGAGATGAAGTGAGCTGGACAGCTTAAGTAGGCAGGACTGACAGCAGATCATCAACAGCTGAGTCACTGTGGAGAGAAAGGAGCTGGCAATTAGCCGATAGCTGAGCAGCCAGCTCAGAGAAGGAAGGGCTGGGCCCAGCCCTGACACCTGTATGTTTTTCACTATCACATAGGTGTTTCAAGACAGGTATCTTAAAAATAACATCAAAACACCAGCCCCTGGTTCAAGATGATGCTATACAAAACATTTTGGTCAAGACTGTGACTTACAAGAAGGTGGTATGGGTGTTCAAAGGGCTTATGTACAACTTACCAGTCCATTCTAAAAGGGGTTAAGGTCCCAACCAATCCCCATTGACCAGACCAGGGGTGTTTTAGACTAAGCAAACTTACATATATATCAGATTACCCATCATTGCTGAATGTTTTATATTTGAGCTATTTCTTTTTGTTGCAAATTTGAAGGGAGTAATTCCAACTGACCATTCCCTAATTCCACCATTATTTGCTAGCTGACTGTCAAAACTAGGAGCAAGTGGTGCCTGCCTACTCTAAATATAAATCACACATACTAAAATATACAGTATCTCACAAAAGTGAGTACACCCCTCACATTTTTGTAAATATTTTATTATATCTTTTCAAGTGACAACACTGAAGAAATTACACTTTGCTACAATGTAAAGTAGTGAGTGTACAGCTTGTATAACAGTGTAAATTTGCTGTTCCTTCAAAATAACTCAACACACTGACTAAACCGCTGGCAACAAAAGTGAGTACACCCCTAAGTGAAAATGTCCAAATTGAGCCCAATTAGCCATTTTCCCTCACCGGTGTCATGTGACTCGTTAGTGCTACAAGGTCTCAGGTGTGAATGGGGAGCACGTGTGTTAATATAGGTGTTATCGCTCTCACTCTCTCATACTGGGTGACAATCACAGTAAAATGTCGCAAACAGAATCGCAGGACGCCTGATGTCCAAAGGAAGCACATGAGCTTTTTGCACGTTTTTACCGTGATCGTCGCCCCCATATGCCAAGATGTGAACAGAGCCTTATGGCTCAGAGGTCACTGTGCCTGAGGCGCCTGTTACTGAGGGAGCCACATTGATGGATACTGATGCTTGTTACAATAAACTTTTGAAAGTGCATTGATTTTATTCTCATCTTAATCCAATAAAATGGTGTTGCACTAGGAGCCTGTGCGCTTTGTTTCACCTTATATTCCTTCTGGTCTCAGTGGAGTTTATGGGTGATGAATAATAAATGGGATTTAACCATCAAGGACTAGCCTCGTTTTGGATTTTAGGTGTTTACATGTTTAAAACAGGTTTTTCTGCTAGAAAATTACTTAGAACCCCCAAACATTATATATGGTTTTTCTTCTAACACCCTAGAGAATACAATGGCGGTCATTGCAATACTTTTTTTTGCACCGTATTTGCGCAGCGGTCTTATAAGCGCACTTTTTTTGGAAAAAATTCACTTTTTTGAATAAAAAAATAAAACAACAGTAAAGTTATCCCAATTTTTTTTATATTGTGAAATATAATGTTACGCCAAGTAAATTGATACCCAACATGTCATGCTTGAAAATTGCGCCCGCTCGTGGAATGGCGTCAAACTTTTACCCTCAAAAATCTCCATAGGCGACGTTTAAAAAATTCTACAGGTTGCATATTTTGTGCTACAGAGGAGGTCTAGGGCTAGAATTATTGCTCTCGCTCTACCGGTCACGGCGATACCTCACATGTGTGGTTTGACCACCGTTTTCATATGCGGGATCTACTCGCGTATGCGTTCGCTTCTGCGCGCGAGCTCGTTGGGACAGGGGTTTTTTTTTTTTTTTTTTTTTATTATTTATTTTACAATATTTTATTTATTTTTACACTGTTTAAAAAAAAAAAAAAAAAATGTGTCACTTTTATTCCTATTACAAGGAATGTAAACAACCCTTGTAATAGAAAAAAAGCATGGCAGGACCTCTTAAATATGAGATCTGGGGTCAAAAAGACCTCAGATCTCATATTTACACTAAAATGCAATAAAAAAAAAAAAAAGTCATTTATAAAAATGACATTTGAAAAAATATGCCTTTAAGAGGCGTGGACGGAAGTGACGTTTTGACGTCGCTTCCGCCCAGCAGTGTCATGGAAACGAGTGAGCGCCATCTTGGCCTCACTCGTCTCCAGACACACCACGGCACAGGACGCGATCGCCTCCGCTGCTACCGACGGCTCCGGTAAGCGGCGGAGGGCACCGGATCGCGGCGGGAGGGGGGGGCCCTCTCCCGCCACTGATAAAAGTGATCTCGCGGCGAATCCGCCGCAGGGACCACTTTTATCTGAAAGCCGGCCGCCGCACGAAAACGGGGATACCGGGGTTATGGCAGCTAGCTGCTGCCATAACAACGATATCCTCGTTCAAACTTAGGACGTACATAGTCGTGCGGTGGTCGGGAAGTGGTTAATAAGAATATTCATCCTAAGTACCTCACATATAAAATATCATACTCTGTCATTATATTTATGTGCATGGTTCCATTTCTGCAGATGCGTAAAAAGAAAATATTTGCCATTCATCAATATTATCGAAAGTATCCTCCCTTTTATCATCCAGAAGAAAAGTTCATTGGTCCCTACAATTAATCCACAGACACACATTTCAGTTAATGCTTTGCCTCTTGAGGCTAATCCAGTACTAAGCCAGCATAGGCAGCATATTTTGTGTTTTACAAGTACTGTCTTTGTAATTTTAAATTTATAGAGACTTTTAACCTCTTGTCTACATGTGATGTTTAATCAGGGCTTTGGGGATTATTACTGATACATATTTAGCATGTTGGCTGGTGAAATATTGCTCTACTGCCACCTGATGTCTCACATTTTGTATCTATGTAGTATGAACTAGCTAGCTCCAATTCACCTTAATGTTAACAATCTGTTGATTTCAAAAATAATGTTTCTCAACCGCTGTATAAATAATTGTAATTTTTTTGTACTGATGATTATTTTTCTATGTACTTCTTTTGATAATCAACATTTTGCACTTTTCGCATTTTTTGTTTTATACCTGATAAAAAAGTTTGTAAACAAAAATAATGTTTCTGTTTGGTAATATACTGTCTGATATTTACTGTATATAAATACTGTATTAAAGTTGAAGAGGAACACATAAAAATAAATAATCTAGTTCAGTTGTGTATTTAAAGTGGAGTTCCACCCACTTTTACAACTCTTCAGCATCCCTCATTAAACTGTGCACTGTAAACGAATTGGATATTTTTAATTTTTTTTCTCAACACCTACTGTATATCTGCTGTATTCATTTTTCACTTCCTCCTCCCTGGCCGCAGCCCATCGCATAATTTCCTGTTTGCAATGACTCCTGGAAAGGGGAGGCAACTTCCTCTGACACTGCCGTTGCTATGGAAACCTGACCTGAAACCTATTACACTGCTTGTGCTGCACTGTGCGAGATCTGCAAGGATGAGATCCAGGAAGAAATACAGTCTGGCTTCAGATGCCCACACTTAAGATGGCTACGGCCTGCTGTAAGTTTAAAAAATAACAAACTACTGCTATAAACTAACAAAACAGACCTTAGTTTACAGACTAACTTTACTAGAATACATTAAGCTTGGGAATTATAGGGGTATTTTTATTTAAAAAGTATAATTTCGGCCGGAACACCACTTTAATAAAAAGTTAGAATACTGCTAGCAGAACTGCCTGAAATCTAATTTTATATATAACAACTCTGCACAGCAGAAATCATACTGAGATCGAAAGGGTATGCGCTGTAATTCTTTCTGCTTTTATATTTTTGCAGAGTGCTGTTAAAACAAAATGTCTTCAGGTACTGGATGCTGCAGGGAGAGGTAGAAGGCCCTCAGAAAGAGGGAAACAATAGGAGGACCTAAACAATGTGCAGGTTTTGTGCGGGTTAGCTGCGTTTTTCCATAGACTTCTATTATAGCCTACAGTTTTGGTACAGTTTTAGAAAGCGCACCAAATATGAAGGACCTCATAGAAGTCTATAGAAAAGCACAGTTAATCCACACAAAAAACCCTGGTTAGCTTGTGATTTAGCACAGCAGGGCAGTGTGAAAGCTGCCTAAAATCTCATATAAGCTTTATCATGGTAATGTCATTTTTAAATGAATTGACAATATTCTTACCTATTGATCCTGCCATGAAGGTCCTTGTTCTAATACTTATTGTTATAGGGGCTCTGTCCGCACCTTTCCTGCATTGTCACCCTGTTACACAATGTTCCGATGGAGCCTACAAGTGGTCTTTTCGGTACAGATTACACAAACACTGTGCAATGTTGTCACCATCAGAAGTGTCACCTCACCATCATTGCTGGCATTTATATAGATAGGAATTTGCTTCAAATAGGCTATTGGATATCAGCAGCAGTTAAATGCAATAAATGATGATGGACAGGTAAAAAACAGCTTTTGTTCAAAAAAATTAATTTTTTTATGATACACCTGTGTTCATAAATTAGCCTAATAGTGCTTTAGCAAACAGAGTGTCATTTAGTTAGGGCTGATCTACACTATTGCAACATGATAGGCCACATGTAGGCATACATTGCATTAAGGTAGCCCATTAATTTGAATAGGTTGCCTAACACACCAAAATGCACCAAACCAGGTAGCCTTTTTTGACAGCACACCACACCATTAGTAAGTTGCTGTGCATCTTATTGCCCTGCAACACATATTGGTTGACAAAGTGCCTTGTGGTTTGATTTTAAATGAATGGCACTCCAACACACCAACGTGCAAAACATTTTACTATAGCAAAGTACTGTGAATGGACACTTATGCCCTGTACACACGGTCGGATCTTCCGACGGAAAATGTGCGATCGGAGCTTGTTGTCGGAAATTCTGACCGTGTGTGGGGGTCCATCGGATTTTCCGACACACAAAGTTTGAGAGCAGACAACAAAATCCGATCGCATCAATTCCGACCATGTGTGGACAATTCCGACGCACAAAGTGCCACGCATGCTCAGAATAAATTCCGAGACGGAACAGCTCGGTCTGGTAAAATTAGCGTTCGGAATGGATATAGCACTTTCGTCAGGCTGCAATGTTTTAAATTGTTTAATGCAGCGCACTCTCTTCTTCTTTATAATGCTAGAAAAATGAAGTAGTTTTGCTGCTCATATTCACACAGACTTCTCACAAACTTCTTTCTTTATTATTTCTTGTGATTTCATCAATATAATATTTTTATTTGTCACATCTCCTGAAAAAATAATATTTTTGGGATGTTTTTAGATTACATTTTTTTGGGGATTTTTTAAAATCCTGATCTTGTGTTTTATTCTTAATTTTTATTTAATTTTTTGCTCTAGAATAGTTTGGTGTGTGTTTTGTGTGTCAAGTTACCACAACACCATTATTATCTTGTATTATTTAATCTCAGGGAGGTTGCTCGGTGTTGGTGTCTCTTGTTAATTTCACATTGTATTTTTGTAAAGTACCTGCCTCCTCACAAACAAACTGTCCTTTTTGAATGGAAACACACATAGGAGAGTATAATAAATCAAACCAAAAATATATGAAGGGCTCATAACTAAAGAAAGAGGGAGGCAATGCTGGAAAAACAGCAGAAATTGGCAAAGCCTTTGGCCCCCAGAGCACACATCAATTATTTCCAGGCAAAATTGGTGGCCTGAGGAGTTTTTATCTAAGGGAGTTCAATCTGGTCCAGAACTCCAAGAGAATCATGAACAGCAGCAGATGACATATCTGTCCCCTGTGACTGTGGTCATACAAGAGCCTGCATCTTTTGTCAGACCAGACTGAACACAGGGCCATCACTCTCCGGTCTTCCTTCCACGCTTCCTTCCATGTTGTGTCTGTGGAGTTGTGGCAGGAGGAGGAGGATGATGCAACTCACTCAGGTGGGTATTGGGTGTGATTTCGCCCCTCAACCCCTTATTTAATGTTTGATAAATGAGTTCCTCACACATGAGGCATGGGCCCTCCTGCATGTCCTGCAGTTTGGTGGCAGCCATGGAGGCAAAGGCCTGTTCATGAGTGGGGGTGGCTCTCAGGGATGCAGAAGCCTCCTGAATCAGCCTGAGCGCTGAATCCTGCATGTTACTCCCATTCCTGGGTCTTTTGTTTAGAAGGCGGAGGGGAGGGACCTACGATTCTGTCAGGCTCCTACTGGGCCCGGCCTTCTTCTGGCTGCCACTTAGCCCCGCCTCCTCCTGGCTGCCACTAACCCCCGCCTCCTCCTGTGTGCCACATTCCACAGCCTCCTCCTGTGTGCCACATTCCACAGCCTCCTCCTGGCTGAGGTCTTCCTGTGTATGAAAAAGGGACATAGTTTTAGTTTTTTCTTCATCAATCACACACAATTTTCACCTCATGACTGTTGCAAATTGAATGTTAACAAATATAACAGACTATCATTCTGAGCCCAGCATTTTTCATTCTTATCCCAATTATTTTTGCCCACTACTGTCTATTGATATGTAAAACACTTTATTAAATCAGCAATTAGTGATCAATAATTACATCTAGTAAACATCATTTATTTATTGACCAGAAATCTGTAGAACAATGCTATACCTGGCTCCAGCTGGGCTCCTCCACTTCTTCCTGGCTGGAAGTTTCAGGTTGGACATCGGAAGCCTCAGCTGGGGTGGAAGATAGGGTGGAAGGAAGAATGGAAGGATGGGTTGAGAGGGATTCCCTGACTTCAGTCTGGTCTGACAGAAATCGCAGTCTCTCATAGTACCACTGCCTGGGGACATAAACGTCATCTGCTGCAGCTCCAGATCTCTGGGAATCCTGGACCTTCTTGCGCTCCCTAAGATAAGTGCTCCTCAGGCCACCAATTTTGGATTTTAAATAGGGGATGGTTGCTGTGGGGACCACCGGCTTCACCAACTCCAGCAGTTTCTCCCGCGCTGCCTACCTCTTTTGTTTATGATTATAATGCGGATGTTTCACCTGCCACAGACAGGACAGCTCCCTGTACTTGTCTATGAACAGGGGGAGGAAGTTGTGGTCATTGAAGCCATCCATTTTATCTGCAATACACAAGGCAAACCCTAATGTCAGGTTAAAGTCTCCTAATCTTGTCCCAATATAGGCCTCAATCTATAAGCAGTATAGGCCCAAGTTTAAATGTTACCTTCGTTATCACGATCTGCGCTTCCGATACTCCTTCCTCCGCTCACAGATGATATGTACTACACTTGCGTGTTACGCTTTATATACTGCACATGCGTGAAACTCCGCCCGCCCCTGACGTTCTTTCTAGTCGATTCCCCGCCCCTTCTCGTTCGGCGCAGTGAGGATGAGCACATGGTGGAGACACAACAGGTGCATGCTAATTACAGCAATGAGGAGAAGGAGGAAAGCCAGGAGCCAGAAATGTCAGGATCCCGGAGGAGATGATTTAAGGCCTCAAATATGTCCTTTGTGGAGATGGTGGAGATGGTGGACATCTTGAAAAAGGCAGACTATGACAGGAAGTATGGATCTTACCCCAACCCCAATGTCAGAAAGACCAAGATCATGGCAAAAGTTGTGAAGAGTCTGCACCGAAATTTTGGGGTACGACGATCCAAGGATCAACTCAGGAAGTGGTAGTCGGACCTCAATTTAAGGGAGCACAATGAGTATAGAAGGATCAGGAGAGTGCTGCAAAAAAGTAAGTAGTTGTCCTGTGTTCCTATTCTTTATTTTTATTTCGTTCGTGCTGCTCCATGTGCTTTTCTTTACTGTTGTACAGTTTAAAATGGCATCTTTCATGTTCATGGACACATTATTCGTTCATAGGAAACATTGTTCGCTCGGCCTATAAAACACCATGTTTTGTCCAGGTGCAGTTTAATACATTTTTTCTGGCGTACTTCTCTTAAAATAATTTTGGTGTCTAGATGGGTTTGTAACTAGAATGAAATGCAAACTAGATTCTGTGTAAGGAGAGGACACTCAACAGCTGTTCACACTCCTGGACGCTGTAGCACTAGGGTGGGACACCAGAACACCCTTTTTATTAGGGGGCACACACAGGTGCTCCAGTGTATACTATAGGGGTGTCTCCATCTGTGAAGCTTGTACAAAACAGGTAAGTATTCAAGTTTGACAAAGGAAAACAATATTTGTTCATCTTGGAACTATGCCAAAACAGACAATTGTACCCCACTTCCAAGCAATGTTTCATATTCCTATTTCTGCCATGAAATATCTGTGTGCTAAGTATACCTATTTTTTTTTTACATAGGGGAGAAAAGACTCGGAGGACACCACTCATTAGAGGAGACCACAGACCCCCCACCTCAGGAAGAAGGGGAAATCCCACAAAGCCAAGCAGAGGAGGAGGAGGGAGACATGGTGGAAATAATCACCACAACAGGTGAGTGTCTGTGACCACAGCCTCAGGTAAGAGATGGATACCTGCATATTTATAATACATGGTGTGTTTTTGTTTCTATATTTTTAGGTGATCGTGATGTTGTGGAAGAAGGTCATTTCACCAGTGAAAGTGCCCAGATCCTGATCGGGGAGATAATGGCGTGTAATAGGGACTTGGAAAACATAAAACAAAACATCAATGATGTTCAAAACAAAATGAAGAACATCATTGATGTTTTAGGGAGAATTTAAAACCCCTCAAAATCCCGAATTATTTCAGTTTTTTTTGTCCGGAAAATTTTTTGAACTTTTGACATATTCTCGAAAAGTCAAATTTTGAAGATGCACACAGTGTGTCAACATGTGCTATCTGCCATCACGGGAGATCAATGTATGCGTTTTTGGGGTGCAACCCCTTCCTCAGTAATAAAGTAGCAGAGAGGAAGGAGTTGCACCCACAAAACACGTCCCTTGATCCCCCATGATGGCAGATAGCACATGTTGACATTCAGCAATTTGTATGCATCTGCAAAATTTGGCTTTTCCAGGGGTGACATCACCCCATCTGAACGCAATATCATACACAGTTTGTAAATACTCATGTCTGATATTGCCTTCAATTTCTATAAAAGTTGAATTTTGTAAATTCCAGATTTGTGTATTTCTTGTTGGTTTTAAACATGCTAGTTTTACCTTAAAGGACATTTTTACTTTTATTAATGTGACCTAAAAATTTGTTATACAACAAACATGTTGGTTTGTTTAAAAAACCTTTTATAAATGCACATGTGATTGTGCTTGTAGTAAAAAGATTGATAATCAACAATGTGTGGCTTCTTCTTTCAATGCTCATAAATATTTTTTGTGGTAAAATTTGTGTTTTCAGTGACAATGGGGGTTATTTCCTAAGGGCAAATCCACTTTGCACTACAAGTGCAGTTTCAATGCAGTCTCAAGTGAACTTGTAGTGCAAAGTGTCTTTGCCTTTAGTAAATAACACCCAATAGTGCTTTCTAATTTTACACAATCACGTCATTTTCACAACTCCCCAAATTTCAGTCATGGTCAGCTAAAAGAAACACAAGCAGTAAATGTAAGCAAATATTTGTTTAGTGTAAAAAATATTTTTATTTAAAAAACGTCTCAGACATTGTCTGGCATATCGATGGTCCCCCTAACCGCAAAGTATTCCATGTATCTTATACGGACCTCGCGGGCACTCAGGGGGGGCAAGCCAGGACAGCCAGCTTCAAGCGCCGTCAGGATTGGTTCATTGAGATTAATTCCAGCTTCAGGCCCAACTGAGCCAGCATAGTTCACAGAATTTCTCCTTAAAAAGTTGTGGAGAACACAGCAAGCCAGGATGATGTGATTGAGTTTATACTCCGCCATGTGTATCAGTGTAAGAAATAGGCAGAACCGGCTGGCCATTATTCCAAATGTGTTCTCCACCACTCTTCTGGCTCTGACCAGCCGGTAATTAAAAACCCTCTGGTCCGGGGTGAGGGTCCTCATAGGGAATGGCCACATAATATGGTCCCCCAGCGCAAACGCTTCATCCGCAACGAAGACGAATGGGAGTCCTTCCGCATTGTCTTCTGCCATTCTGGAGATGCCTGTAGAACTCCATGTGGGCGATGACTCCACCATCTGACATCTGGCCATTCTTTCCCACGTCCACATACAGGAATTCGTAAGTACCTGACACTACCGCCAACATCACAATACTATTGAATCCCTTGTAGTTGTAATAGTATGACCCCGAGTTGGGTGGTAGGATGATGTGGACATGTTTCCCATCAATTGCCCCTCCACAGTTAGGAAAGTCCCACTGCTGGGCAAAGTGGGAGGCCATTTCTGTGGGTTGGAAGGAAACTGTGAAGTTAAACAAGAAAAAAAATTAATCATTTTGCACATAAAAATGGAAAGCAGATTAGACACAAACATTCTTGGCCAACATCAGTATTACATTTTTTTTTAGGGAGTATTTAAAGACAAAGGTGTAGGGTCCACCTATCAGATTCCTCCCCCCCTCTCATGGGCCATTTAAATAAATTTATGGGGGGGAGATGTTTTGGACAGGTAACCCTCTCCACTTCATTGAGAGATGCCTAAATAATGTGTATTACTTTGGCCAGCCCCCCCTTACTTACAGTATTGGCAGCCCACTGGACAGGTAAGAAGTGTCATAATACAAAAAGAGATAAATACATACTGTACACATTTTAGCACATTGTTACATTCTGCTATTACCTATCAAGATAATAATAGGATACAAAAACTTTGAACATTACCATTTGAAAGTATTCAGGCAGGCCCTTGCACTAAATGCTTTGGGGAATTCATCCATAAATCTGACCACAAAAGAGGTGGGTATAGGGTGTATGGGTTTGGCAAAGTCAGCAGATAGAGGATTGGTATCAGCTGAGTTAGCAGTTGGGGGGAGGGAGGGTTTTGGGACCCAAAAAAAAGCCTCTGGCACTCTGCCAGAATTTCAAGCACACATCACAATTTTCAACATTTTAGGGGGTATTTAGGGTAAAGCACTACTATGGAGCTGACAAAATACATTGTTAAGTGACTACACGAGGTGAATATAGGCCCAGGAGAGCATGCTGGGGAGGTTAGTGAAGGCAAATATGTATGAAGGACAAAAAAAAATTACATAAAAATCCAGCATGCACATTCACAGCATATTACAATCATGAAAATTAGGGAATGAGGAAAGAAATACAATATATTATCAAACATTAAAAACAATAAAATGTGATGTTAAAGGATAAAAATCTTACCTTCATATACTCCTTCTGCAGGACCTAGATGATAGCAGAACAAGTCTCCGGGATAATGATCCCCAGAGCCTGGGGGGAGACGCCTGTCAAGAACTTGAGGTCCTGCAGGCTTCTCCCCATCGCCAAGTACCGCAGGGTGGCGACTAGCCTCTGCTCCGGAGTGATGGCTTGCCTCGTGCAGGTATCCTGCCTGCTGATATAGGGGGTCAGCAAAGCCAACAAACGGTGAAATACGGGGTCCGTCATCCTGAGTAAGTGCCTGAAATCATCAGGATTATTCTGACGGATCTCACGGAGCAAAGGCATGTGACAGAACTGGTCACGCTGGAGCCATGAACTCCTCCCCACCCTGTTCATGGATTGGGCTTGTGTTAAAGTAAGGACCCCAACACCAAGCCCCCACACAGCATGAATTTTACGATGAGTACGTATACGCAACATGGCTAGAAAATGGTCGGCTGGTCAGAACGAAGTAACAGAACGCACTGAAGAACAGCAAGACCTGTGAAGAGCGACCTAAAAATCAGTAACGAACGAACCAGAACACAATGAAAAATCAATGGTAACTCGCTGCACGCACTGAAGACCAGATACAAACCCACAAGCACAAACCGAACAGCAGAAATACGATCTGAAAACCATGAGTCTGAAAAAGCGTGAATTATCTCTCACCAAACTTTTACTAACACGAGATTAGCAAAAGGAGTCCAAAGGGTACTGCGCTTGGTACTGAACTGCCCTTTTATAGTCTCGTCGTACGTGGTGTACGTGACCGCGTTCTTGGCGTTTGGAAATTCCAACAACTTTGTGCGACCGTGTGTATGCAAAACAAGTTTGAGCCAACATCCGTCGGAAAAAATCCATCGGAAAAAATCCATGGATTTTGTTGTCGGAATGTCCGATCAATGTCAGACCGTGTGTACAGGGCATTATAGTTTACATATACTATCCTTGCCACAAATTTTAATTAATGAGCATCAAGTAGATAAGTCTTTCAGTACCAAATAGATTTAACTGCTATTGTAGCCCTAGCCTTATATTGCATATGAGTGCATGCACAACATCTACTATCAGTGGTTGTTGTATCTGGAAGTAGCACTTGTCTGCCTATTTAGGGAACTTCCAAGCCCATTAAACAAACCAATTTTGCTACACTATGTTGTTCAGACTACGTCCAGATGAAGCTACACATCTTTGTAATGTGAAACGGGTTGACGTCATCCCGCTCGGACGTCACGCTCCGCTGTCATCCCCCGTTGCGGCTAGTCGGCTCACACACCGAGGATATATGACTCGAAAGTCGAGGCCGTTTTTCAGGAGAAAATAGGTGCACCTGCATGGATGGCCATCCACTTACTTTCATAGTGCCTTTTGGAGCACAACGCTCCTGCCAACAATATCACCCTGCTATCTTCAGTATTCAGTGGAAACAAACTACAGCAAAGGTGACACAACACTTCGGTAGTATCTGATGATCTCCACACAGGACCCGGAAGTGGTAACGTACCTGATCACCTTCGTTCAATGTTTTTGTTTGCCAACAGCATGCATGGTTCTGTTCCATTGACTGAACTAGTTTCCATCAGGATACAAGCATAAAATCATTGTGCTAACTGATGTACTTTATATACACTGGTGGATCCTTTTGCATCTAGTGGATCTTTCAGCACAGGTCATGGATATTACATCCTTCATTTATTACAGTCCTGTGTAATTTACTAGTGCACCATTGAGTGCCCTTCTCCATGGCCCCCATCACTCTTCTTCCCCTCCCTTTCCCCCCCCCCCCCCTTTGTCCCCTTCCCCCCTGTCCTGCCATCCTTGGCTCGAGCCGCCCTCTGGGGGATTTATGTCATCTTGCAACCATATTCAGCATAGCTGTACACTCCACATGGTAGTTGCCTTGACGTCCGGACGTTTGTCTTTTGTTACATGTCGTAGTGTCCCCCCTGTCTGTGTCTGTATTGGTTGACCCCATGTGGCCAGTCAATCTTTTTACCCAGGGCAGTATAGTTATTGGTTTATACTCTTTTATCTACATGTTTCATATTTTTGTATCACAATAAATACATTTTGATACCACATTTATACTACGTGTTGCCTTTTGATGAGCCCCATCTTTTCTTGGTCCCCGCTCTGTTTGGGACAAATTGGTGTGCAGGCTTTCAGGGGCTGAAAGGCAATTACGCTTCTATGGTACATTATTATATATATAGTTACATGGTAAATCAAGCCTCTTTGAATCCAATTTGTTATGTGGTTCAGACTAGGCATTCTAAGCAAAAATGTAAGTATAAATTTTAATTGAATCAGTAGTTCTATAAAGTGTATGTACACTTTTAAATCAAAAGTCGTCCAGCCCCCATCCATAGACTCTCAATATATAGATCTGGGTTCTCCTTCAGCATATCCATACTTACCTCCTCTAATGACTGCAGCCTTCCGTGATAGTGCATCCTGGTAAGTAATAATCTAATGGGGGGCTTCCTGCGCCTGCAAAATAACATCCCATAGAGGAGAAGGAGATGGTCTGGAGGACATTTGGTTTGAAGATGTACTACTTTAAATTGTACTTTATAAAGATGATAAATGCTTAAATGCTGTAATTACAACTGTAATACATTTATACATTCACAAAATTTCAGTGAAGAAAGGCGAGAAGAGATTCAGAAACATGTTATTTCAGAGAAATAATGTGTGGCAGGCTTACTCAGTTCTCATATACTCTGTATAGAAGTACAATAGCCCTCAAACTCAGAAACAGCACTACAATTTTTTTCCAATCTACATGATCATTAAAAGCACAGCGACACTTAAGTTTTTTTCCTGCATAAAAGTTGTAGATTTTTGACTGCTAAACATGATATAGACTACTGAATAAAACAAATAAAAATCAAACCTAATCAAAATAGCATTGGAAACATCATCTCATAAAGACTGTTTGTAAGACTATCTAACATATGATTAAAATAGAACAGTAGAATTTATGTTTAATGTCAAGCAGAAAGTTGTTAGTTCAAGGACAGGGTGGAAATAGGAGGAGGAGAGCAGACAACACCAGATTAGTGTCACTTTGAGAGCTTCTCTTGCCATGCTTCATTCAGTAATCCACTTCATCAGACCCTTGTAACCAGAGCTGCTCAGTTATTTGAGAAGTGGTAAAAATGCAGAGGTATCATTGCAGTACAATATATCATGCTCACTTTTAAGGTTGAGTATGAACATTTTCAATTTCTAAAAACATATATTCACTTAACATATATGTCTAGATCATATATCTTCATTGTAGAATGCATTGTAGAAATGACAATATCTTTCAAACTTGAAATTTTTTAAAAATAAATTGTTTGAGAAAATACAGTTTTAATAAAAGTTAGCATGCCTGTGCATAGATTTCCCTGCTATAACTCTAGGATGCGTCTAAACACACAACAAAATACCTATTGAGTTACACAGAAAGGCTTTCTTTTTTTTTTTTTCTTAACCAAAATGTATTTAACGCAGCAATTTTGACCTAATGATAATGAAACATTATAATAATGAGCCATACAAACTCATTTATAACTGTAATGAGAACCAAACACAGGATGCATATGCAAGATATAAGATGCAGAATGGAAACATCATTGTAAATGCCTGACTAGTAGTGGCACATTAATCACATGCTTGGATGAAAACATAAGTCTACAGCCTGTTTTTAAAGCATTCCAGATAGCATATTCTTGAACTTAAGCATGAGTCCCACAGAGCTGTAACAGCATGGTTGAAACATGGGCCCCAAAGAATGTTGGACATTTTCTCTAAGCTGTCAACATTTTGGTACCTGTGGATCAAAGTGGGTGAGTGGGGGGTACACTATATAATAAACGTAGCTATGTTATTAGTCAGTTCACTTGTCAAATTCCTAAGTGTTGTATAGAGTTTCATAGGCTGTAAAAATTGGAATAAATCAGATTATGTATTATTACATACTCAGTTTTGTCAAGTTTTACTTTACTGACTATAAAATGTTGTACATGAAAACAATGGTTGATCTATTTTTCTGTCTCATAAGCAGATGTAGGCTCACTATCTACAACAAACATCTGTAAAAAGGAGATGGTCCCACTTATGTGAATTCATACTAATATGTCATTAAGATTACACAGTAGAAGACATAAACACATTACCAAAAAGGGAAACCATTCATATTAAAAATGTAAAAAAAATGTATATGCACAAACCACCACAGTGCACTACAGGTCCCAGCTTTCAAAATCCAATAGCAATGACATCCATGAAATCCAATGAGGTCAAACAGGGAAATCCACAAGACAACTAGATCATGCAGCTTCCAGATAGGGATCCTGGATAATCCAAGACAGCTCAAAAATAAGTAAACACAGGAATGTGGGATCCTCAGTAAAATCACAGCATATGTTTATTAATAAAAAGAACATAGCACACTTATGCCGCGTACAGACGATCGGAATTGCCGACAACCAAACCGTGGATTTTTTTCCGATGGATGTTGGCTGAAACTTGTCTTGCATAAACACGGTCGCTCATATGTTGTCAGAAATTCCGTTCGCCAAGAACGCGCTGACGTACAACGGCACTATAAAAAGGAAGTTCAATAGCCAGTGCGCCACCCTGTGGGCTT
This sequence comes from Aquarana catesbeiana, assembly GCF_042186555.1. NCBI lineage: Eukaryota > Metazoa > Chordata > Amphibia > Anura > Ranidae > Aquarana > Aquarana catesbeiana. The sequence goes on along the minus strand of NC_133331.1, from coordinate 231,979,762 downwards.
CTTCTGCTAATCTCGTGTTTATCTGTTAGTAGAAGTTTGGTGAGAGACGATTCACGCTTTTCAGCCTCATGCTTTTCAGTTCCTTACTGCTTTTCAGTTCGTTACTGCTCTTCAGTTTGTGCTTGTGGGTTCGTATCTGTTTTTCAGTGCGTGTAGTCAGTTCATATCTGTTTTTCAGTGCGTTCTTGTCCACTTGTTTCTGATTTTCAGCTCGCTCTTCTCAGGCTTTTCTGATTTTCAGTGCGTTCTGTTAGTTCATTCTGACCAGCCGACCGTTTTGCAGTTACGTACTCGTCATAGAGTTCATACTATGCAGGGGCTTGGTGTTGGGGTTCTTACTTTGACCCAAGCCCAGTCCATGAACAGGGGGAGGAGGAGTTCATGGACCAAGAATTGGTTGCTCCAGCGTGATCAATTCTCGCACATGCCTTTGTTGCGGAAGATCCAGGAGAATAATCCTGATGATTTCAGGAATTATCTCCGGATGACGGACCCCATTTTTCATCGTCTGTTGGCTTTGCTGTCCCCTTGTATTACCAAGCAGGACACCTGCATGTGGCAAGCCATCACTCCCGAGCAATGGCTTGTCGCCCCTTGCGGTACTTGGCGACGGGGAGAAGTCTGCAGGACATCAAGTTCTCGACAGGCATCTCCCCCCAGGCTCTGGGGATCATTATTCCAGAGACCTGTTCTGCCATCATTCAGGTCCTGCAGAAGGACTATATTAAGGTAATTTTTTTCCTTTAACCTCACATTCTATGTATGTAATGTTTTCTAATGTATTGTATTTCTTTCATCGTACCCTAATTACCATGATTGTAGTATGCTGTGAATGCCCTCTTTTTCCTCATGCATGCTGGAAGCTTTTAAAGTTCCTTTTTTGTCCTTCATGCATATTTGCCTTTACTAACCTCCCCAGCATGCTATCCTGGGCCCATACACTCCTAGCCTAGTCACTTAACAATGTATTTTGTCAGCTCCATGGTAGTGTTTTTCCCTAAACACCCCCTAAAATGTGTACAAATGTTATTTTTGTCCTTAAATTCATGCATAGTGCAAGAGGCTTATTTTTTGGGGCACAAACTCATTTGGAACCCTCCTTCCCCCCCAACCGCTCAGTCAACCGATACCAATCCTCTATCTGCTGACTTTGCCAAACCCATACACACTATACCTACCTCTTTTGTGTTCATATTTATGGATGAATTCACCAAAGCATGTAGTGCAAGGGCCTGCCTGAATACTTTCAAATGGTATTGTTTAAAGTTTTTTTCTCCTATTATCTTGATAGGTAATTGCAGAATGTAAAAATGTCCTTCAATTTGTACAGTGTGTATTCATATTTTTGGATTATGACACTTCTTGTCCAGTGGGCTGCCAATAGTGTAAGTAAGGAGGGGCTGGCCAAAGTAACACACATTATTTATGCATTCAGCTCTCAATGAAGTGGAGAGGGTTACCTGTCCAAAACATCTTCCCCCACCATAAAATGTTTACAATGGGCCATCAGAGGGGGTGAGGAATCTGATAAGTGGACCTTATACTTTTGTCTTTAAATACTCCTTAAAATAAATGTTATACTGATGTTGGCCAAGAATTTTTGTGTCTAATGTTTATGTGCAAAAGTACTATTTTTTTTTTCTTGTTTGACTCCACAGTTTCCTTCAACCCCACCGGAATGGCAGATTGTGGCATCCCATTTTGCCCAGCGGTGGGACTTTCCCAACTGCGGAGGGGCAATTGATGGTAAACACGTCCACATAGTCCCACCTCCCAACTCGGGGTCATACCATTATAATTACAAGGGGTTTAATAGTATAGTGATGTTGGTGGTGGTGTCGGCGACATACGACTTCCTGTATGTGGACGTGGGGAACAATGGCCGGATGTCGGTTGGTGGAGTCATAGCCCAGACCGAGTTCTACAGACGGCTCCAGAATAGTGGCTTGGGCTTGCCACCTGCGGAAGACAACGTGGCTGGTCTTCCGTTTGTGTTTGTCGCTGATGAAGCGTTTGGGCTGGGAGACCATCTGATGAGGCCATTTCTGATGAGGACCCTCACCCCGGACCAGAGGGTTTTTAACTCCCGGCTGGCTAGAGCCAGAAAAGTGGTGGAGAATGCTTTCGGCATATTGGCTAGCCGGTTCCGCCTATTTCTAACACCCATACACATGGCAGAATATAAACTCAACCATATAATGCTTGCCTGCTGCATTTTGCACAATTTCCTATGTAAAAATGCTACGAACTATGTGGCCTCAGTTGGTCCTGAGGCCAGATTTCCAGGTCAAGAAACCCTGACGGCACTTGAAGCTGGCCGTCCAGGCCGGCTGGCCGGCACTTGAAGCTGGCTGTCCTGGCTTGCCCCCCCCAAAGCGCCCGCAAAGTCAGACAAAAATATCTGGAGTAATATCTGCGGGTAGGGGGGCCATTGATATGCCAGCAAATGTATAAAACATTTTTAAAATAAATTTTTAGTTTAAAATGAAATAATATTTCATTTGATTTACTGCTTGTGTTTCTTTTAGCTGTCTCCTAGGTTTGGGCTTTTCTTTTTGGACATTTTCTTTAATAGTGCAAACGTAATTTATTTGAGACATGAGGGTACAATCTCTTCTTCAGCTAACTATTATGTTGTGGGTCTGCTACACACACACACATTATTTTTGTTGTTAATGTATGTAATGCATTAATGATAAAAATAATCATCCTTTTCAGCACCATGAATTAATTGTTTGGAGTCCCTAAAATGGCCTGATTGGGACCAATTTTAGAGCACTGTGTGGGTTATTTACTAATGGCAAATCCACTTTGCAGTACAAGTGCACTGCAAGTGCATTTGGAAGTGCACTGAAACTGCACTGAAAGTGCACTTGTAGTGCAAAGTGGATTTGCCTTTAGTAAATAACCCCCATTGTCACTGTAAACACCAACTTACTCCAAAAACTGGTATTGAGCATTGAAAGAAGAAGCCACACATTGTTGAGTGTAAAACATTTTACTCAAAGCACATTCACATGTGTGTTAGAAAAGGGTTTTTAAACAAACCAACATCTTTGGTGCATAACATTTGTATGTTTGACATTATAAATATGCTTTTTTTTGGTTAAACAAGCATATTTAAAACCATAACATACACAACTCAGGAACTTACAAAGTTCAACTTTGAAAAGGTGAAGGCAATATCAGACATTAGTATGTTAAAACTGTGTTGATCTTGCCTTCATCAGATGGGGTGATGTTACCCCTGTAAAAGCCAAATTTTGAAGATGCACACAAATTGGGAGTCAAAATGTGGATTTCCCTCCTGATCCCATGCCTAATGTCAACATGTGCTAGCTACCATCATGGGGGATCAATGGACGTGTTTCGGGGGTGCAACCCCTTCCTCTCACCTACTTGAGTTGCGAGGAAAGGGTTGCACCCACAAAACGCGTACCTTGATATCCCATGATGGCAGATAGCACATGTTGACACACTATGTGCATCTTCAAAATTTGGCTTTTAAAATAGTTTAAAACTGGATTTAAAATTACAAATTCCATGACAAAACGGTACAATTTTTGTGTGTTTTAGATTCTGCCTAAAATATCAATGATGTTCTTCATTTTTTTTTTG